>NW_017728943.1:55319319-55372905 GCF_001723895.1 Crocodylus porosus | reverse complement strand
GACAGAGGGAACAGTGGGGCAAGCTCCACCCCCTGCCCCCACCCCTGCCCCTGGGATGCAGTGGTGGCATGGGATGGTAGGTGGCAGCATTCCGTCCCCGCCCGCCACCCCCATCATTCCTGACAGGCAATTAGCTAGTCTTAAATATTAGTGTTTTTACTTACACTTCGAATGGATTGAACATCCTCTACTAGTTGTACAGCCTGAAATAGATTAAGACATTAAAATATCAATTCATAACAAAACAAAATAAACATAATACAAGCATAAAATATTATATTTATATTATTTCAAATTAATCCTTTAATTACATAGAAAAATCTTATTTTCTTAGCATTATTAGAGAGCTCTTTCTAGTAAGCTTTTTTTTTTTTTTTTTTTTTTTTTTTTTTAAAGAAAACTCTCTCCAAAAATTTAAAATGGACCAAGTAAAGTAAAAATGGATTTCAAATGTTAAACAATTTTTAGGGAAAGGCTTGCACAATTATTCAGTTAAGATTATCTAGTTTCCCAAGGAAATATGCTCATAGAACACACACATACATACTTTATATTTTTAAGACACAAAATAATTGCTATATAGTCACAGACCTTAATTAATTCAGGAACATTATAGGAGCCCATCAGGTTGCAAATGCCTTTGCAGATCTTTGGATGGATTAGTATATTCTGTACCAAGAGGTGGGGAAAAAATTATATGAGTTTTGAAACAACCAAACTGAAATTTGTCTAACAGAAATTATCTCAGACATAATTTAAGTCTCCAGCTCTTGCATGTCATTGAGAAGTGGTCTGGTTGTACTTAAAAGCAGCAATTTCAAATCTAATAGATACATGTCAGGCAGGACAGGCATTATGTAGCAAAAAATGAAATGGTACCATCTTCTTCAGCTGATGGAAGTATTGTCTCAAACACTCCTCCTTGGCCTGTACCTCTGAGTCACTCATGCTGTCAATCAAGTTATAAAGAAAATGGCCAACAGCTTCTGTGGAAAAAAACAAGAGAAAGCATTCCACTAAAATTACTGAGACTGTCATGTTATCAAGATTAATTTATAAGAAATCATTTTGGTGTGAGATGTCACCCTGATGAGAGGCTCTGAAATGGCAACAATGATCACTGAGGCATAGAGATTATGTGGTTTGGGAGCACATATCTAACTGGTGAGTGAAAGGAATATTAATTATTTTCAGATCCAGTGACAGCTTTTCAGTACAAAATCTAACTTCAATCTATTTTTTCCACCACTGTGTGACAGAACTGGTATTGCCCAAGGCCTTCCCCCCTGTTCTTGCCCACTACCCCAAATAAGTTGCCAGAAATATTTTGTCATTGCTCAAAAGGAAAAACAATTACTTGAAGCTCAGCATATTTACTGTGTACATTTCACACATTTTGATATTAAAATGATTTTTGTAGCTCACTAGTGGAACACACCATGTAAAATGTTAAATTATTTTAACTAGATCCAATAATCCTCTGGAGAGCTGCCTATTAGCCAATGAAAATCAAGATTAACAAAGATGCTTTAGCTAAGAGCACTAATTTTCTTATGCATTCAAGCATAAAATGGATAGGGCCTTGTTTTCAAGCCTAGAGAAGAAGCTTGGTGTACTCTGCAAAAGGCTATGATTCCAATAGGAAACATACGCACTCAAAAATATTAATTGGTATAATTATATGTAAATTAATTTACATATGGGTTCGTGCATGCATATGTGTGTACATACAAAATATGCAAATTCATATATAGCATTATGTAGTGTGTGCATGTGTGCGCGTGCGCGTCTCTTATATAAATAAATGCTTGTATTTATCTAGATTAAAACAGAACAAAAGCCAACTTGTTCCAAAACAGTGGATTTCAGATACCAAGTACAACTTTGTTTGATAAAATTAGAATAGGGTATAAGAATAAGCAAAAGTTTGAAGATTTTACTTTTTTATATAAACATAAAAAGTGATTTGTTTTAGCCTCTATTTTGCATAATATACTTGAGGGGGGAAAAGTGAGCAGTTATAATCTTATATTTGTTTTAATTTTAAAAACTTAATAAAGGATCACATGGATCTCAAAATTTGTTGCGATTACTAGGATAAAAATTTTACCCAACATGTTTTCAAATTTCACTTTCAAAAAGAAGCAATCAGTATTTACTGTTGTAATCCCTCAAGCCCATCATTACACAGAAGAACGGATTTGTGGATAAGTTACAATCACAGAAATTGAAACTCTACCACTTGGTCCTGGAGGCGTCGGCCAATAACGTCCATCGTTGTACAACACTTCTGTTATCTGGTAAGACAGAATAATCATACATTGCAGCCAAAAGAAGTAGGCGAGGACAAACACTATCTGAAATTGAATTCTCCAAATAATAAAGGATCTCTCCACTAAGGTATTATTCTACATCACATCATAGTAATTCACTAAAAAAAAAAAATACAAGGAAGGGTTTGTTGTTTTTTTGGGGGTAGTGGTGAGGGGGGTTGGTAAACAATAGGTTTTTCTTTAAAAAAAATTGCAAACAAATGCTTTCTGAGGTATGGCAGTAAGAATACCTCTACGTAACTCTGTTTACATATAACCTTACAGAGTTAGTGATCATAAATACAACATCGCTTATAGCAATTATTAACCAATGCTGCTTTTGTAGCTGTTAAAATTATGTTCCAGTTTGCCGAAAAGCTGAAACTGGCCCATAGTTTTCCTTCCATTACAGTATGAAATAAGCAGACCTGTGCAGAAAAAAAGAAAATATAGTGTGTCCTGTAATGTTATTTTGAAAATATATATTATTTCATATAACCTGCACCTTGCTTGGCAAGTATGAAATTCACCTTTAAATGATAAACTGTACTTGCTTGTAAAAGCTCCATTTAATTTTAGTCTTAAAAATATAAATAAACAATATATATATAGCCTATATATAGGCTTTTGTTATATCTATCTATCTATCTATACATCTATATATATATAAAAATGTTATTTCTGCAACCACCTCCCCCTAAATATACATCACAAGTGCTTCTCTCAAGCTCTCACCCCTTTGAAACACATTTGGCTCTTTTTAATAAAGAGATACAGTTATCTAATAAAACCTTAAGTTTTCTTTTAGCTTAAGGATGTCAGCCTTCTAGTTTTGACTACTTTTACCATTTCCCTAAAACCCAAACTGAACAAGACTGGTGAGAAATGTATTTACATTGTTATCTAAAAGCTGAGACAGCAAAGCTCTATTCTAAACAAAGGAGGGGGCGGGGGACAAGGGAAACACTCATTTATTTACATTTGCTAGTAGCAAGGAAAAAGCAGTCAGACACCTGTTGTACTACAGGATACCAAGTTTCACCAAGAACACATGCTGGACAGTTTGCCACGTTCCCCTTTCTTTTTGCAGGTACCAGGAACTGCAAGACCCCATACAATAACAAATCCCACACACTTACAGAAAGAAATAAAAAGGAAGTAATATTTTTAAAACAAATATATTGTAAATGTAGATGCTTTGACCTTCATTCTGTATTATTAATTATAATTCTAGGCAACTTCAGTGCTACTGACTTTTCTGAGGAATAAGGAAACTTTTCTAAGGATACCTTAAGATTTTTTTAAAATCTGTTTATAATAAGCAAATACAATTTGTTCAGGTCTCAGGTGTATATCGCTATTTAGGTCCTCCGAAGGTCTTTGCCAGGCTGTTCCAGAAATAGGAAGAATATATTTTCAAACAGAAAAAAGGTTGGGGGCTAGGCAGGGGGAGGAAATATAGTACTCCCACCAAACACTTCCTTTGCTGGGGGGGAAGCACATATGCCTCCTTCCACATCAGAAGATATGGCAAAATGCAAAAACCACATCCTTTTGCTTCAATCACATTTAAGCTAGACTACTTAAACTCAAACACAGACCCCACACTGTAGAGTTTAATCTTGAAATGTGATGTGATCCATGTGACACTTCAGCATGGCACAGCGTAACTGATGTAGACTAGTAGCTTTAAGAAGGAGCTTAAGTAAAAATGCTTCTGAAAGCAAGGTGCTACATTCTAACTTTTCTCATGCAGTTCTATTAACACGTCATAGCCCCCATCTGCCAACGCCTCCTGTACTCCTGGACCCTGCAGATATTACCAGTTGTGCTATATTGTGGGTGATCTGTAATGTGGACCACACTAGGGAGGACAAGATGATCACAGTAATTTCCACTTGTGACTTCCACCGGGTGACTGCTTTAATCTGGCATTGTTTTGTTTTCGGTGTTTAAGTCAGATTTTCAATGTTACTAGCATTTGTTCATACAACTCACAGGCAGTGGCCCATCAATCTAAACAAATTAAATTCTGTTCAGGCAATACAGAACTGTTAAATTCAGAATCTTAAGAGCATCATATTTAAACCGAATACTGTAGCAACATTCTCAGTTTATAACCAATACATTTACTTAAGCACTCCAGCTGACAAAAATACAAAACAGTAAACTGTCAGGGCTGCTATTATCAGGCTCTAATTTCAAATTAACAGTACGGCAGTACATTAAACATGAAGAGTTTGACGAGTCGGGATCTGAACACAATTCCAATAGCTCTACTTATAATTTCAGCTTTACTGTCTTTGCTTACCTTGCTCCAAAGATCTACATCAGTGGACCTGAAGAGGGCAGCAGAGGATAATAAATAAATAAAATCATCAGCAAAAGAATTTAATTTTTTTTTTTTAAAGCAGAAGGAATTTCTATTGAAGAGAGCACAGCTTGTGCACATAAATATTTATCTTGAACAGGAACATTCCTCAAATATTAATACTTAAAATTTAATTATGCAGAGATTAAGTTTTCATGCAATAAAGCTTAAACTTTTCACAAATATCTTTGTTTCCAATGTTAGGACTCATTTATTTGTAATGTTATAAAAAAAAGGGCATGCCATACATACAGCTATCATTAAGACTAGGGCAAGTTTATCCTTTTATCGCTGGACAGCTGTACTGATCTTTTTTCTACGTTTTATTCTATTCAGTATTTCACACAAGTATCTCAGGCAAACTGAGAGGCAGCATTTCACAAAACAAACAATCAGCAAGTGGAATTTGTTATCTCAGAAGCTCAGCGTCTCAAATACCATTTCTGGATTTTAAAAAGGCTGGATAATTTTGTGGCCAATAACAGCATTTGTAATTCTACACATAATAAACTAAATAAATATCATACTGAGTATATAAAGTTTATTATGCAAAAGGTTAGAAGAGAGTTGGATCCTCTTCCTACAAAGAGCACTGCATAATTGCAGGATTGCTATTTTTCATTTTTCTGTGCAGCCTCAGATCATGGCCACAACTGGAAATAGGATACTAGACTGCAGATAAAAGGTTCAACTTGGTATGGCATATCCTAGAGCCCCATATTTTATAGAACATCAAAACCACACCTGGAAGCTGAAACTCTTCAAACACCATAAAAATAATAAATTTGGATGAACTCAAAGAGCAAAAAAACCGTAGCTTGTATTTTACTGTTTTTAACTCTTTGTCAAAAAAAAAGAAATAAATAAAGCTTTCACCCCAAATGGCAAACATGGAAGCCATTATGGAGCATTTTTAAATGCTCAGGGTTTTCTCACGATGTTCAAACCTTTGCTTCATTAAACCTTTTTGTGATTCCAGTCTAATTTGAAAATGAGTTCACAGAAAAAAACAAAACAAAAGGCTATCACTGAGCATTCCAGAATAAGCCGTCTGCCTCAGACGATCGATACAGTACATCAACTCATGGTGCTGGCATCAGACTGATTCCCGGAGAATCTGACTATTCCATAGTAATGGTACAGAAAAGATCCACAACAAAATGATTCCTGAAAAGCTGAATCATTCATTTCCTTCAACTGATACTTATATGCATATGTTTCTTTGTATGAAGATTCTAGCCCTGTAATCTTTCTGTGCGAAGGTTCAAAGCTGGTGGTTAGTTTTAAAGTATTTTGTAGGGTTTAGGTATCAAAAGCACTACAGGAACAGCAGGCTGGCCACCTGGAATTTCTTGGAAGTTGCCAGACAATAAAAATAGCTAGAGATTTAAGATGACCATGATGTCCAACAGACATTTGGAAGCCATATATGCAAGAAGTGAATTCCCCATTTGTTTCAGTGAGCGAGTTGTTAGTTCAGATGTACAATAACACCAAACTGTTATCTATGTATCTGTTGATCAAAGCATTTAAGGAAAATGATGATCAGATTATGTAAATCTGATTTTTCTTCCACAAGTTGATGGTGTCCAGAAGATACCATCTCCCTCACATTTTCACTTTGGAGTCAAAAAGGTCAAAAGGGGGCTAACGTGAACCCCACTAAAGAGAGCAAAAATGATATGGAGCACTCATTCTCTTACACCTGACCACATAAGCTCAATCAAAGCAGGAGACTGCTCTGGTGGTGTCACTTCCTGCCTGGATCCAATTGCTGTTATCCTTCATTCTGACAGAACAATACTTCTCAAACAGGGTGCCACCTGAAATCCTGAGGTGCCCTGAAATCCTTTCAAGAGTGCCATGAAGTGCCAAGCAATGTTAGGTGGGCAAACATAATTCACTAGATAAACCCAAACTTCTGACTTGCTGTGGTCTTCCTGAGTTGTTTACAACAGAAAAAGTGGTTTATATTTTTTCTGTAGTCAAGGACAAGTGAACACTTGTAAGATTTGACATTTTCCAAGGGGTACCTCATATCTACAAGGTTAAGAACCACTGTGATAGAGGTTGTCTGGAAACTGTCAAATGCTTGCGTTGCATTTTCAAGTGTTTCTCTGAAAGGCTTGTATGGCTTTTGTTTTTTAATTATTTTGTTATATGTCCCCATCCCCCCATACATTAGCACAGACTCTGCCATTTTCATATTACTCTGTGAACCAAAAAGATCCAAAGTATACATATACTGTGCTTCTGCCTTAATCTAGCCTCACCTATAACGGTATCCTAAACTTCACTGACCAGAACTGGAAAAACCCAGCAGACCACCTAGGTCACATGCTGATTATCTGTACAATCTCCTGCATGAATGGAGTTTCATGCTGGTGTTCCACATGAGTGGAGTGCAGAAAGTACCATCATTGTTTTCTTTCCTTACTTAAGCCTTGCTTCGATTGGAACATCTCAATCCTTGCTCATAAGACATACACAGCTTTTAAAATGAAAATCAATCAGTTTTCACATCTAAATTGGGTGTTACTGGGGCCAACTATTAAAAGTAACAGTAATATACTGCTAATGCATCCCCATGCTTTTACTGCATTCACCATTTGAGAGACCCTACACTTCTAACTTTGAAAAAAAATCTGTAAGAAACTAATGAAACCTTAATGGCTTAAGATTCTGACCAGGAAAAAAAGATGAGTCTCTCTCAGAAATATCTTATACATTTTAGCTAGATCTAAAATAACCTCTGCAGAGAGGCAGACCATCAGCTTGTAGCTTAGCATAGCTTTTGGCATTTTATATTAGACCCCAGGGGTGCCAAAAATCTGGCCTGTGAGCTGGATCCAGTCCATGGATCCCCGTTGTCTGGCCCCAGGGATTGCTCCTGGGTCTCAGCTGACCTACATGCTGCTGGACCAGCCCGATATGCAATGCCTGGGGGACAAGCAGTACCTGCTCCAAGATCCACAAAGCACCTGCTCCACAAAGCACCTGCTCCTGGGAATTGTGTGACACACAAAACCCTTCCTAGGAAGTCTGCATGCACCCGGGACCAACAGACAGGCAGGAAGAGAAGGCAGAGGCAGGGGGAAGGGATGTCATGGGGGAGAAAGGGCATTTATGGACCCAATCCAGCCCATGGACCAGTCCAGCACCATTGATCTGGCCCTGACGGCCAGATGAGTTTAACAACGCTCTCCTAGACCAGTTGCATAACCTGGGGTGGATGAGCAGGACATGTGCCCCAGGCAGTGCCTAACATGAGGGATGCCATTAGGCAGGGGAGAGAGGAGGGAGGGAGGGCACTTCTTATGTTTGGGTTACTGCTTGTTTCACTGCTGCCTGCCTCTATGATGCACACTTCTGATGCAGGAAATAGGTCATGGAGTGCAAGGCATTCTTGGAAGTTCAGTTTTGAAGAGCAGCAGTGAAGTTTGGTGCTGCTATGGGGAGAACTGGTCCATGTTTTTACCACTATTCAGCAATTTTTGCCAGGACACAGGCTGGGGGGGTAGGGGGTGGAAGAGAAGTAAAGGATTCCCCTCAGCAGCAGCAAACTCCATTGCCAGTCTAGAGAACTACCATATTTACCCAAATACAAGAGAATCCTGAAGGTTGAGATGACCCCCCCAGTTAGATTCTACACATGGAAAACATAGCTTTATTATAATGTTCCATGTATGGAATCTAATTATTGGAGGATCATCTTAAATTCATCCCCCCACACTACTGCAGGTGGGGGGGGAGGGAAGAAAGGTGATGAGGGGGGCAGTAATGGGGCAGGCAGTGGAGAACAGGAAGGAAGTGGGGGAGGCAGCTTGGGAGCAGATGGTAGGGGGCAGGCAGCGAAAGAGGTAGGTAGCTTGCTCCCTGCTTCCTCCCCACTTATCCTCCACTGTGCTTGTCCTCCCACAACCCCTGCAGCCTCAGGTTGCCCTGATTCACCCTTCCCCTATTCCCACCCTCCATGCCACTTCTGCCCCACACACAGCCACAGGTCCCCACCCCTGCTTTTTCTTGTCTCTCCCCCACCACCTGCCCCTCCACTCCACCCTCTTACCTATGCTCTGTCCCAGCAGGCTCCATCCCTGCTGCAGCCTGAGGCCCATAGCAGCAGCATAAGCTGGCACTGCTGGTCCACCCTGGCCCCATACCCCAGGATGCAGCAGGGATGGAGCCTGGAGACACAGAACTAAGGTAAGCAGTGCAGCAGAAGGTGAGAGAAGGAGAAGCAGTGTGGAGTGGGGAAGGGACTGAGGGTTGAGGGAGGAGAGGCAGGGTTTGTAGAAACAGCAGGTGGAGGGGGGAAGCAGGCAGCAGATGTAGCTTTGGCTCCAACCTTGTGTTCGGCCTGGAGCTGCAGCAGCTGCCTGCCCTTTGGGTGCATCGTATTCAATTTAAGGCAAGGGGTTCTCCCCCCCCATGATAAATGGTAGGAAAAAGTGGGGAACAATTTATCTTCTTGTTTAGGAAATACAGCATTATTCCCAGAATGCACCACAAGACTGCCCTGCTCTCTACTTGCTGCCATTCCTGGGTCTGCAAGCAAGAAGGCAGGCAGGAGCAGGAAGGGGATGGAGTAAGAAACAGCTGCTTTGGGAGCATGTTTTCCAAGCTACACCTCTGACCCAGACCATAACTACCTGAAATTTGAAAAACACAACATTAGGCCTTGTTCACCTCGCATGCACTAACTAAAGTGGACCTGAACATGACCATGCTTCTTAAGGAAAGCACATACAATATATGGCATGATAAAAAAGAATAAGGTGGCAACTGCTCCAGGGCGACTGCCCATCTGCACACCTTCAGCCCATGATAAGTGGAAGACCTGAGGGCTAAGGGACTTGGAAAATTTATGGAGGACAGGTCCATCAGTTGCTATTAAACATGATAGTCAGGTGTGCAACTTCATATTAAGGCCTCCTTGGCCTCTGGAATCTGAAAGCTGTAGAGTGAGAAAGGCAGAGGATATATCAATCTAGACATACAAGTGTTTAAATCCTCTTCTCCTTCGCATCTGCTCTCTGCGGCTATAAGAGAAGACACTGTGCCAGATGGACCTACGGTCTGACCAAGCACGGCATCTCCTAAGTTATCCTAGTTCAGCTACCATTTATCACATACTCTGTACACAGGCAGTTATTGTGGAATAGGCAACATGCAATGAAGTTCTTTTCACTTTTCCTTATACCCTGACTTCAAGCTTCAGAGAATTTCTGAAACAATCTAAAGAGACTACATTAGGTCTCCGACCACCAGGGGCAGTGTGACCTCTGAGGCTCTTAAGAAGAAGAACAGCATATTCATTTATAACCTTAACACATGACTGCAAAAAACTGAGCTATCAGTCCAGGCTACGTCACAGTGAGAAAAGTTACGGTATCAACCATGGAAGAACAGCAATATGTTTAGTGGTAGGGTAGGATTTTGGCTACACAGAATAATTCTGTGTTTTCCCCTCTCCCCTCCCCCCAAAATCAACAACTGGTAGGGGTGTGCGAAAAAGGCCCTATTCGATTTGAATTCAGCCCAAATCAGGGACAGTGATTCGATTAGTTGATTCAGATCACTGTCCTCGATTCAATTTGGCCAAATCCGAACCTGAAGATTCAATGTCCATTCAGAGAAACAGCGATTCGGACATAGACACAGCTTTAAAAGTTTTTTCTACATACGTCGAGGTACTAGAATGGCTTGTGGACACTGAGATGCTGGGGTGTATGAAGCATCCCACAGGAGCATGGGGGGCCCCTCCACATGTTCAGCAGTGAACCTAGAAGTGGATTGGAAGTACTTTACAAGATGCTACAGTCCTCTCTTAGTAAATATGATCACATGGGTGAAAGTCACAAATTAAGGTAACATGGAATACCTTTCCTACAATCAGTTGGAATTCTAGTGTTCAAGAGTTAAGTGAGTATTCAGGGCAAAGAAAACTTTCAAGTATGCTCAGCTAGCTGTTCTTGTCATTGATTTCAAATCTTTTTTTAACATTAGTGCTTTACTTTACAAAAACCTCCTTTAAGCCTTGTATTTTTCTATGGGATTATTCTTAGAGTATGGTTAGAAGGATTTTTCATTTGAAAATATAATTAAAAAATGAATAGTATATGTGGTCAGCTATTTAGGAACCATTATTTAAAAAGAAGGATGAACTAAGATCAAGTGGTAAAATAAACTAGCTGTCAAGAACATAATATTCACAGGGAGGTAATAAATAATTTTGTCATTATTTTCCAGAAACCATATGCGATGAACTTTGGAAGGAACAAAAAGATGGGGAGGCAGGCAGGCTTGCCAGGAATCATCCCTCTTCTCCTGGATTTTGCTACCACTGCAACTGACTTTCCCCAAAGCAGTTCTTGACCCAGATGGATCTTCAGTGAAGAAGCAAAAATCACATACAGGATTAGAGACAGGGAAGGAAATGACAAGTCAACTTGCACTTGGGAAATACCAGTGTATACATTTGGTGATGGATTCTGGTGGTGTCTGGCATGCAGGTGTGAGCTGGTGGGAATCACCTTACATTTCAAGCTTTCTGAGGTAGGTACAATGATATAATGCTCGTCTATACTGCCTCCATGCTGTACCTGGGACGGCCAACGAAAAGCATATTCTTCACACTTGCTTCCAATTAGTGTACCACAAATCCCAGAAATGAGGCAGTGTAACCAGTTTAGAACAGCACTCAGTGTGCAGTAACCACATATACAGTTCCTGAGTGGAGGCATCCAACTTGTTTCAACAAGGCACTTGCCCCTTATCCTTTAACTCAAGTGGTATGCAGCTAAAAATCATCTACATTTCCACAGCCTACAGTATGATCCTGTCCTCGACTCATACCCCAGTCACCGAAAGTCAAGGCTGATCTTCCTCTTCAATTAGAATAGATTTTAATTACAAATACTTGATCTAACACAAGATTGTAATTTCTAACACCAGGAAAAGAAGAATGACAAAACAAAGAAGCAACAATATTTTATACAAAATTAGCTGCTTGAAAAGATGAAACAAAGTTGAGAATGTAATTCTACAAATAACACTTAACACCCACATGGTACTGCTGACTTGCAGAACAAGTTAATTTATAAAGGTAAGCAAAAATCATGATTCTTAGAGTGGGTGAATAAGGCAAACAGATTAAGTGACTTGGGAAGTCTCATGGCAAGTTTAAGGAAGAACCAGATAGAGCAGAGGCGGGCAATTATTTTGGGGAGAGGCCGCTTACTGAGTTTTGGCAAGCCATCGAGGGCCGCATGACAGGCAGCCCAGGTCAGATGAATATTAATTTTCTAAATTTTTAAGGGGCCTGCAGACTGGATAGAATGGCCTGGCAGGCCGCATCTGGCCCCTGGGCCACGTTTTGCCTACCCCTGGGATAGAGGACAGGAAATCTCCTCACTTCCACTGTAACAACTATGACTGATACTAACAACTATGCCTGTATAAACTAGAGATACTAATAAAGCACAAAACACAATACATATGTAACTCACTTTCTGTAATTTGAAAATAAATCATTTTCTTCTATTGCATTAAAGTCTTCCTTTTCTGCAGAGAAATTTAAAACTCATTCTTTCCTCCTCCCCCTCCAAAGCAAGTAAATGGTACAGGTGGCTATAAAACCTCCTTTGGTCTTACACAGCACTACTTTCTATAAGAGCACCATCAGAAATGCAAAACTGACAAGGAGCACAGCTATTTGTGGTCTCCAGTCTATTTCATACTCTTTCAAAACTATACCACAAATCCCACTGAACTTGGGGTGGAACAGGAAGTTATGTGATCCTAGTCAGTTTCTTACTTGGAAGTGCTGACATCCCAGACCAGTGGTTTTCAACTTTTTCAACTGCAGACCCTTAAAATATTTCAAATGGAGGGTGTGGAGCCCTTTGAACTGTAAGTGAAGGTATTCACATTCTTTTGATTGATCACAGTCATCTTTCGTGGGCCCTCAAACACAGAGGACCACAGGTTGAAAACCACTGTCCTAGAAGAAGTAGAAGGGTTCTGGAAGTTCTCTTTGGTCCCTTGAATAGTTTTTGCTACAAATCAAGGTTTTTGGTGGGGGGGTTTTAGCTTAACTTTTCAGATTCTATAAACACAGGAGAAAGATTACAGAAAGCTGGGTTCAGGGAGAGAGAAAAAGAAGAAGAAAAAAAAAACTTACTGATTAAATGCAATATGGAGAGCCTCTTGAATCTCTGGGATCTTCATACGCGGAGTACTTGGTGAAGACACTGAAAAGTGAACAAGATACTTCTAAACAGTGATTCTTAGGAATAGCTAGTTTAACTTATCTGTCCACGTACATTACGACTCAATGGAAGATTTATTTCCTCTTTACTTAGTAACTATCAATCTTTTTTTAAAAACCAACAAATATCATTAGGGACAGAGGTATCATCATGCTTAAACAGAAAGAAGGTCTGCGTATAATCTTAAATACAGTACAGTAGCTGGCAGCTCATGCAAGTTCTGAAGAAGATATAGCAGTTATGGGATAATGTGTCCCAATTTGATGTGCAAACAGATTTGCCTAAATTCTGCAGCATGAAGTTCAGTACCTTCCAATGTTTTGATCTTTATACATTACAATACTAGGTAGTCTCATTATCCACATACATGCCTAACCTGTTTTTTTTTAATTATGCTAAGCTTCTGGCCTTAAGGATGCCATGTAGCAATGAAGTTCCCTAGTCTGAGTATTATACCAGAAACTTCATTTAATTAGTTCTGAATTCCCACCTTTTCAAAAGACATAATCTTCCATCGATACGATTTCAACTCAGCTGCCACTACTGATAACTGCTTATTAATGATCACACAAACTAATAGATGGGAGATAGGGATACACCAATACAGATTTCTTGGGCTGATACTGATGGCAGATTATTAACAAGCCAGATTGGCTGATACAGATCTGACTGCAGATATGCAGCCCGGCAGCTTGATAGCAGTGTGTAACTGGTAAGTCTGTGGGTGGGAAGGGATGGTGTGGGAGGGGAAGATCAAGGCCCCTGCAGTGAGGAAGGGAGTGGGGCTGGGAGCTGGATGGAGCTGTGAATGGCTCATCCAGGGGGCAAGGGGAAGGGAGGGGAAGGGGACTCCTGCCACTGCATACACCCCCTGGGGAACCATGGGGGGCATGTGCCCCCCAGTTCTGTGTGCGGGGCAAGGGTGGGCTGAGGCTGGTACCAGGTTCTTCTGTGGGGGAGAGGGGGAGAGGCTGTGCCAAGGCATTCAGGCTGGATGGCAGTGCTGGGGGGGTTACCCAGAAGCTGCCCCCTCCATGTCCCCCCCAAATGAGCCACTTGTGGTTCTGCCCCATGCCCAGCCTCAGCCCCACTCCTTCCGTCACTGCAAAGGCCTCGATTTGTGCCCCCCGGCCCCCTAACAGACAGACCCCTTACCAGCCAGACACTACTCTCTAAGCTGCTGGGCTGGCTGCTTGTGTGCTGTGGCTGCCCATGCACGCAGCGTTTATCAGTGACATTATCAGCCACGTCAGCCTGAAAAAGCTGATTGCTGATAACATCAATATTCGTTTTATTGGTACAGAACATTTACTGAAATGTTTATCAGTACATGGACTGATGTACTGATGCACCTCTAATAGGAAACTGGCTCTGGAGCAGTGGTTTTCAAACCCATGGTTCCATGAATTCATGCGTTTCTGCAATAGGTCATCAGGGGTTCCACAAAGAGTTCAGGGGTAATTGATGTAGTGGGCCAGGGGGTGGTACACTGCCATTGCTGGGCTGGGTCACCCGTCTGTATCAGCTCACAGGATGGGGGAATAACGGTCCTGGGGCAGAAGCAGCGGTAAGAAAGGGTTCTGTGAATTTATAAAGTATGAAAGCCACTGCTCTTGAGGTTGGCACAGCAGATGCAACAAGATGGAAAATTGCTTTAATCTCAAAACGAAATTTGAGATTGGGGGATTTACATAGAATTCAAGAGAAAGAACTTGAAAAATGGTATCTTTTAGAAAAAGTTATGTTCTTTCCAGTCCTATACCTGCCCTTCAGCAGGCCAAATAGTGTTGGGGGTTTTACAATTATGTATTTTTGTCTTTAAAAATGTTTTTCTCTACTATTGTCATGTAAGTTCCTCCCATCAGAACAAAAGACTAAATAGCTATGCAAAGGAAACATTAGTAATAATATTATAACATTAGTAATATCTGGTATCTAAGGAATTGTCTGCTCAACTAACCAAACAAACACGAACAGGGAGAAAAAGATCTTGATACCTTAACAACCTTTAACTGTAATGATCTTGTGTGTTACTTTTAACTATAAGGATAAAAATTCAAAGACATGTAGAATTAAGCGTCTCTTTTCGGCTCCTTTACAACTGCAATTTCTTCTTCCTTAAAACTCCTTTTTTTGGTCTTTTGCTGTTCCTCCTGTCTATCCTCCAGAATGCTCCTAGTCTAACAAGACACTAGCAAACCACTGGACAGCAGTAGTACATTTAGTCTCCGTATGAAAGAGATTCCATTTCCTAAAATATTAATCTGATATGCTGCCTTTCAAGTATGTATTTAAGGATTTAGGATTAATATTAAAATGGAATTAACCCCATGCAAAGGCCAAATGCGTTAGTGATATTCAACAAGAGCTATGGCACATGAGAAAGTAAAAAAGAGAAATGCTCTTTCAGGACCTATAAATTAAGGGGCACAAATACTGTTATACCCCTACTTCTTTCCAAGTGTTCAGCACTTAATCCAAAAGCTGAAACATTTAGTTGGAAGATCACCTTTAAAGTTGATTTTATGAAATGTCCACTAAAAATGTTTTTCTAGTGATATATTAAACTTTTTGCTCATAAAAAGACAAGCATAAAATATCTCAGTATGCTCAGCAGCTGCTGCTGACAATTGGCAACCTGGTTTCCTTAGCAACAAACAAGTCTGAGAAAATCAAGAGGCTGACAATGAAGTGGAACGGAATGGCATGATAAAGGGAAAAAAGCAGCTCTCATGTATTCTGCCTTGTAGTGTCTAGATTCCTCAGCTGATGCTTCATAGTTTTCATCTTGTCAGTAACAGAAATCTAAACATAAGGGATGCGAAGCAGAATCAATAAACCTCGACAGCACCCAGCATTAATACCCAACCTTCACCTCCGCAAGCTGCACTGATGAGAAAATCTTGAACTAATTTTCCATATATATCTACTGCTCCTCCCTTGTAATACTGCACAAAGAAGCAAAGCCAAAGATTCAGTGATTTAATATGTGCACCTTACCATTTTCTAGGTGCTAATAAGATTTACTGGCATTCAATACTGCTCATTATACTATTTATATAGCAGTAGAGCCCTGTATTGAATTCAAAGGGAAACTACTCTTGTGAAATGAAGTTTAAAGGAAAGGTTTGTGATTCACGTCATTTACAAAACCCCATATATGACAAATGGAACAGTACTGCAAAATCTGAAAAACTCCTTACATGGGCAAGTCTCCGGCTAAATAATCTTCTACTTACAGTGACTTCATGGGTGACAATGCTAAGTCTGATGTTAATAGGTATTTTAAAAAAGTGATTACTACAGCCAAAGTAGAAAAACAAGACACTTAATTTTGCTTCCTTAGGTAAGAAAAACAAAATTTAAAAAATCATATTACCAAAAAAACCTGTGTAGCTGAGATATTCCTGATCCAACCTGATAGCTGTTCTTTCAAAAACATTTAAAGTACATTTGGCATGGCAAGTATTATTAAGTTGCACAAACAAAAGATGGTACAAATTAAAATGAATGTTAGAAGCAATTATTTCTAAAAAAGATGACAAAGCCTATACTTTTGAGAAGTATCAGCTTAGCAACATTCTAATTAGATATGAATTTACAAAGTTTCAGTCCACAAATATATTATTATATTTTAGTTCTAAAGGGATGTTGATTAAATAAAAAAGATTATTAAAAAAAATAATCAGTACTGGTTATAAAAACTGAAATGTTTTATTCCTTGATTTACTTTTCATTATTTATGCATGTTTTCTTTTTAATTGTAGACAAAGAAAAATAATTCCTCTTCATGTTTCTTTATGTTATAAAGTTTCCAGTCAACATGACTTTTGAGTCTTTATGCAGTTGTACATTTTTCAGATGGCAAACTGCAGAAGGATGATTTCTGAGATATTTAATACAAGTAGGATGTTGAAAGCAATTTTCTATCTTGGGATTGTTTAAATTCGCTTGCTAAGTCATTCACTAGGACTAATTGACCTACCAGTGTCCCATTTAAATAACAAATACTTGAGTCTTTTTCTTCAGTGAAAATTTTAAACAAACTGTATTTGCATTCTGATCCTGAAAAAACGCAAGCACATGCCTAATTTAATAAACCTACAGAGTTTAAGTTAAGCAAATGTTATCTTTTGCAAGATTAGACCCTTTAAATATTCAAACTCTTCTGACAAAAGCCATTGCTTCAGAAAAAAAACTGTGCTTTTGTTAGTCCAGTGTCTGATTATCCTGTCAGGTGTATACCTGCAATTCCTACTGACTGCTGAAAGAAGACCCCTAAAGTAATTCCCAAATAATACTGAAAAACATTCATACTGATGTTACAACTTTTTATTCATTTGTATCTATAATAATAAAATATTATAGCACCAAGAGCCCTAATAATGGACCAGGACCCCTCTGTGTTAGAAGCTGTACAGACACAGAACAAAGAAACAGCCACTGCCCCAAAGACACTGCAAATCCCACCAGTTTTCCCTTACACACACATACACACACACACACACCGGTGGGTGCTGCAGATACGGTGGGTGCTGCAGATCGTGGAGCATGATAAGCTGTACATACATATTTGTATGTATACAAAACTAAGGCCTATGGGGCTTCACATTTTAAAAAATGTTTAAAAAAATTAATACATTACAAGAAACTGGCAGCTTCAAAAGAGAAATCTGCAACAATGCCCCCACAACTAGCTGTCTTTAAAACACAGGTCTGAATGCATACAAAAACCACTTCAGTCTAAATGCAAAATATCTATACCTGTTACAAGGACATCCAAGTTCAATAGATACTTACATAATGCTAAAACATTTTCCAGTTTTCCAAATAGTGCTTCATTTTTTAATTCTCCTACCAAGAGCATGGTGTTATTAGGTGTATAGCCAGCTTCCTACAGATACAGACAATTACACACATGATACCTTAGTACATGACAATACTGTAAAATACAGTCCTCCCCTCCTAACTCCATATTGCACTAAAAACTCTTTTGGGCCCCATATTGTAATAATTCTTTTTAGCAGGATTTCAACAGGTCTCATAATACGACAGAGGGGCTTCTTAAGTAGCTGGCCAAAGTCAGGTGATCAGGACATATACAGCTTCTGGACAGGGGTCAAACGTACAGTAGGGGAAAAAAGTTGAGAGAGAAAAAAAAATTCTATGACCCTACATTCTGGGCAGAATTAAAAAAAAAAAATTATGACCAAGCTACTGATTCAGCTACCCAGTAATACTGTGCTTACATATTTTCTGTCTCTAGAAATGGAAAAATGCATTTATGAAAACACACACTGTTCCAACATTTGGGAGAGGGAAGCCATGAAAAGTGGTAAAGAGGTAAGTGGTCAAATGAGCAATATAAACTCCATTTTCCAATGATACCATAGAAAAACACTTAAACAGGCTTGACTGTACTACACACAGGAACAAAACTGGAGTCAGCACAGCATTCAGAGCAGTGGCATAAAATCATGATCTCATAAAGTTAGTCATTTAAACTCACCTGTAGCGCAGCATGGAGAGTCTGGACATCAGTATTTGTCAAAACATATTTTGCATAGGTATGCTGAGTAGGTTTAATTCCCAACTTATACATTACTTTGACGAGTTCAACAGTACCTACAAAAGCAAAGATACAGATCATATACCAAGATAACGTTTGTAATTAACTAAACAAACAATTTTCAGCTGCCTTAACAAATGTATATGGGATCAAAGCAAAGACTAGTAATCCAATTTGTTGCAAAACTTCCTAAGCTTCCCAGCTTTCAGTGTTACTGGGAAGTGAGAGTCTTTCAATAGCGGGGTTTGTAAATTTGCCCAAGAGAAAAGAGTTACAAAAACAAACTGAGCATTTAGACATCTTGCACAATTTACCCAGTTTGTAGGCAGATACTTAAGCTAATTTCTAAGCTTCCTCCACTCATACCGAAATTTTTGCACCTTACAGGGTCTAGAATTTTCATCGAAGGGTGTCTTTTGGCAAAATATGTCAAGGTCACCTATGCTAAATACATGTTAAAAAGTAAAATTTTATTTAAAGTAAATATTCTATTACTAAAACTGACCATTTAGTTCATTCAATGTTGTTGGCACTACATAAGCAGGAGTAATATTAATAAAAACAGACATTAAAACAAATTAATTTTACATTTTTATCTTGCTTTATCTTTCAAAGGACATTTCACTGCTTTAGTGGCTTCAACTCTTTTCTCAGAAATCTGAAAAACAACTTCAGTTTCATCACATTAGGCCTAGTTAGCCAACTCTAAATTCACGTCAAAAACTATACAGGTACTGTAATTTATGCTGGTATAAAGATGATGTGTCAGTTGCTGCAGGACACCAGTTCCAAGTAGCATATGCTTTTTTCAACTTGCCTCTCATATTTGTTACTTTAAAAATGTTAAGTTTCCCAAAGTCCCTGTCTTTGCCCTGGAGTGCCACCTATGGAAAAGTGACACTTCCATGAATATTTTATGCAGTGCACTATGGTGCAAATAATCAAATGTGAATTCCCTTTGAGCACTTAAAAATACATGCAGGCAAGTCACACTAAATTAAAGTCGCATCATCTGCTCAAGTGTGCCTTAAACAAAACTCTGTCCAATTTTGGCCCAGAATCTGCAAAATTATGAACAAAGAATTAGGTAAAGTCAGTCAATCTTGCTTGATACTTTTCCAGTTTTGACAGCATTTCTATTTTATGTTTGCAGGTTGTCAGAAAATATATTAAGAACCCAGACACAGTTATAGTAAAACAGTCATTCCCACCCTCACTCCCCCCAAAGTCTAGTCAATATTACAAGTGATAGTTGGTTTATACAGGAAACTAGGTACCACACTGAACTAGGTGCCCTAGCCTCTTTCTACAACTAGAGTGTAAAATGTGTTTATTCAGCACTCCAAAGTCCCTGATAAACATTTGCTATAAAAATCATCCCACAGTTCGGCACAAATGAGCCAGGAGAACACTAGAGCGGCTGCAGATCAAAATTAAAATGAACCATCAAGAAATCTGCATGGAAGACTGCATAACACCTGCTGCCCTATTTTTGGTTGATGCTAGTAGCATTGACACAATAATTCTCATGAGCTCTCTTATACACCCACTTTTTCAATTAAATAAAAAGATAAACACACCTCTCTTTTCTAGCTACCCAGGCTTCTTCAATTTTGAAAACAACGGCTTCTTTTATTTTTTCTTGAGGAGTTTCATAGGATAGGACCAATGAAGTCCGTAGTTTTAAATGTCTGAAAGTCCAGTTGTTCCCTCCTCCTAGGAAATAAATCAGGAAATGACTCCCTGCAGTCTATTGCTGACCTCAGAGTGTTTGCTCTTAGACGACAAACTTTAAAAAAGAACTTGAACAGGAAACTGAGGAACAAGAAGTCACCCACAGGATGGACTGTGTTAAGTATGGACTGAACAGAGACTACAGATTCTTGTCCAATTCCTGGATTTGCTTTATAAACTGGATATACCTCAGTAGGTTAAAAGCTTTGTTTTTCTCTCTTTTACCCACCTTGCCCCTCTCAGCAGCGTCTCCTCTTTTTTCCCCCTCCTCCTTCCCTACCTGTTGTATTCTAAACGGTGCTTTCTATTTAGCAGCTCTGCTCTGCAGTCCCTTCACAGCACGAGGAAGTAAGCCCTCTGCTTACAAAAGTTTACACTATACATCTCTAATTTAGTCCATAAAAAGTGCAAATCTACCCTGCCTTCTTCCTTAATACATTAGTATTACTAAAACATCAGTAAATGAAAGGATACTAATCTCAGATCACTTCTTATAAACTAAAAAAATGTATCAACTAGGATTTCTGCATTTTATGATTGTTATTAGAAATCCCCTCGACATCACTCATAAAGCTGTAAGACAAAGTTACTACACACATGGCCTCAGAGCTGGATCCAGCCCACAGAGACCCTCCATTCAGCCCCCAGCATACCCCTAAGTCTGATTAGAACCAAACTGGGCACGTCACTTGCCTGTGGTGCAGAACTGACTTGGGAACTGGATTGGGCCCACAGACCCATTCCTCTCCACCAAACAGCTGTTCCAGGGGCTGTGCCAGCCAGTCTGGTACTTGTGCTGCATGTGTGTCAGATCCTGGAGTGGACCAGAGTGGCTGGAACAGATGCTGCACGCAGCAACCATCTGACCAGCACCTGCACACAGTTCCTTACTAAAGCAGCTTCAGTATTGCACCACATGCAGCACCTGCTCCAGCCAGTCCAGGACCCACGCTCCATGCAGCACCTATGAGCACCAGATCCCAGACGAGCTAGAGCAGGCACCGTGTGCAACATGTCCCAAAGTGGCACTGCATGTGGCTCAGTCCAGACATGGCAGTGATCACCAAGAATCCTGGTTTTCTCCGATTTAAAAAAAATCCCCAATTTACGGTTAAAAAAAAGTAACCCCAAATCCACATTTTTCTGTGTTTTAAATGAAGCACCACTAATATATGGATAATATATAGCTACTTTTCTTTAATCCAAAAATACCAGGATCCCTGATCATGTGCAGCACAGATGCCACTCTGGCTGGACAGTGTTGCACACAGTGCCTGCTCCAGTCACTCCAGGATCTATGCCAGATGGTCCCAGTAAGGCTAGAATGGCTGCCAGTTTAGCTATCCTGAGGGAGAGGGTCTTTGGGCCTGATCCAACCTGTGGTGCTGGATGAGTTTGACACCCCTGTTCTAAGAGCTACCCAGACTTCTCCATTACATTTAAACAATGGTTAAAAGAAACAGTCTAAGAATCTGAGAAAAAATGTAACCATATGTGTACAATTAGTGGTGTGTGTTAACCAGCTCTCAGGTCAATAAACTATATTTTCTCAAAAAGGAATGTTTTACAGAAAATGTCTCTTCTGTATTTTAAGTATCATGTTTAAGACATTTAAATCATTCTACTCTTCATTCTTCACTTGATTCTCTTAAAATTGGTAATTATTAAGGGTCAATAAAAGTAATTTTTTTTTATAAGAAGGCATTTGTGGAATACAATGCGAACTGCACTTGGCTGATTTTGCTAAACTCTAAAGAAGATATTTATATAAATTTAATTATAATAATGAATTACTACAAGCTTAAAAGTATAAAACCAATAACTTGACTGCTTTTAGATTCCCACACACCAAGAATGCAGAAGTTAGGTGCTATAACTTTAAGTATACAAATACTTCCAGTGCAGTCAATAGGATTAGTCTCATGCCCAAAAGTAAATACTTGCAGGTAAGCATTTAACAGGCTCTATGATGTTATCTGGAGCTCATGTAATGAAACACGAGGGATTTTTGTGTGGTTTTTTTTAATACAGAAACTCACCTGAGTGTCATTTTAACTATTTCTTTATTTCAAGTAGGTTGATTTTATTATTTTAAGTATGTTAAATGACATGAAGTTTTAATTTGTACATTGGCTGGATTAAAAATAGAATATATGCTTAAACTGCAGTCCAGCCTCAGTGAAAGAGATGACATTTGAAGTAACAGTATAACAACCAATTCATCAACATTAAATACCCCAAATGTACTACACATACCACTCACCTGCCTACTGACTGGTCATAAATAGGGTCTGAAAACACTGAGTGTATATATTGTGCAGATAAAACAAAGAAGTCAAACAGATTTAATCCTGGTACATCTGATTCTTTGGTATAAATCTGATGGGGTTTCACAGGCCAAAAAGAAACAGGCTGACCATGAAAAGGAAACTGCACTATATTGCAAAATATACCCTAATAATTACTTCTCATTACAAAAAAGGGGAAGGGGAAGGGGAGAGGAATCACAAGAAAAAGTGCTAAAACCCTCACTTGGCACATCAACACATGCCATTAATGTGACACAACAAACTCCAATGCAATCTGAGCTGGCATAAACTAATCCTGATGTCACCATCTACACGTGCATTTAAGCACAATAATTTATTCCGTCACTGGATAGTACCTGTGTCTGAGGGGATTATCTGATGGCACTGTAAATTAGTCTACACCAGCCCAACTGCCAGATATGCATAGATGGTGACGCTTTACTGTGCAGTAAATTAGACCAGTATGCAGTAAAGCACACATGTTGGTTGACATGTCCACTGAGAATTAATCATAATAGAAGATCACTTGACTACTGGACTATTGATGTAGAAATGAAGTGTTTATACCTTAAATGTAGTGAAAATTATAACTTTTCAATATAATATTTTAAACCAGTTCTTAAAATATTTTAATTTTAGAACTTGTCTGAATTCTGAAACTGTTTTCCATTAGGTTTATTTTAACTTCTGCTTTGGAGAATCAAACTTTTTTGAGAAGTATTATTAAAATGGAAGGACACACTAACAAAGTAGTCCTATACCCTGAGTGGAAATTCTGGCAGTGAAAAAGGGTTTTTGTTTTTTTAGAGACATTCACCAGCCCCACAGGTCCACACAAGGAAATTCCCCAACCCCAGCTGGGAGGGGGGGGTGCACTACAAACCCTTTTGAGGCTGCAGGGCACCATGACCACAGCCAAAGGAAACTGCCCCACAGCCCCATTTCTAGACCACACAGGGGATTGGCTGTGTAACAGGACCCAACCCTGTTACTAGGGGTGTGGAAGAGCCCGAGCAGCCCCACATCCTGGAAGCATTTCCTGTGCCCACCCTATACCTGGAGGGACTCACCAGAGGCTGATCAGGGATCCTGTTTTACTTTGATGAAAAAAATCCCCAATGTTCTGATTTAAAAAAGTAATCCAAAATACACATTTTTCCGTGATCAAAATGAAACACCGCTAATATACACATATACACACACAGATCTATATAATAGCGGCATTTCATTTTGATCACAGAAAAAACGTGGATTTTGGGTTACATTTTTTAAATCAGAAAATGTGTGCGTGTGTGTGGGGGGAGGTAATCAGAGAAAACCGTGATCCCTGCTGATGATCCCAGTCTGGGAATGCAGCAAGTCTCCCAAGCAAGGGAGCTAACCCAGGTGTGGGGAATGAAGAAGAGTTGGCCCATGTGAATTCTTGTGGGGAGAGGGAGGGTGGAGATGAAAAGAATGCTTAAAGTAGCTTTGGGGCATTGGCAGAATGCGGCTGCCCTGAGCCTGGGGAAAGTCTAGGTCAAGCAGCTGCCAGGAGGGGCTGAGCGCAAGTCTTCTCTTATTTGTTTGTACAGACTTCTCTTCAAAGCCTTTGAAAGATAAGAAGTGGGGGGGGAGAACAAAGTCTGGGAAAAACCTAGCAAGCCACTGACTTAGAGCCAGAGAAAAGTTAAGTGGCAGTTTATTTGTTGAACTTTGTTTTGCTTTTCATTTCTTACAAACCCACAAAGGGTGGCCTTGTGGTGCTATAGACTAACTGGGCTGCAACAAAGGTGAGGACCCTGAACAGCGGGTCCTCAGCTAAAACCGGTGGCAAAAGTTAAAGTGGTTGGCTCAGGGTGCATGACCAAACATTCCTAGCTCTGCTCTGCCTGAAAGCTACATGTAACAGCATATAGGATGCTACAGGCAGGGGTGCTCCAGCCTGTTTATCTACACTTTCCTGACACAGCCATTTCCCAGTCCAGCCCCACATGTACCTCCTGGAAACAGACAAGTAGAACAGTTTTACCTGGCTGTAGCAGTACCACATCACTCGAGAGAAAGGCAGGGGTATACCTGCCTGCACTAGATTTATCTGATAAACCTAATGCAGACAGAAGTGCCTCCTTCTGCTGCAGCTGTTCTTCAATGTACCCCTGCACATGCCTACTGGGTCATGAGGTGCCACTAAATCAGAAAAGTTGTTGGGGAATGCTGTAAGCCTAGAAAGGGTATGAAGCCAATACCTAAATCATCATGAAGCTGAAACATTCCTTAAATTCCTGGTTTGAAAAGTGAACATAACTTTTAACACATTGAAAACATCTCTGCTGGAGAAGTCTGCATACAAAAAATATTTGTTAACTCTTTTTATATTATAATCAAATTTTCCTATGTACCACCACTAACTATCACCCTATGGAAAGATCATCTGTTAGTGATTTTTTTTTTTTTTTATAATGGGGCATCAGAAAAATTGAAAATATTTTTTACTAGCAAAAGGAAATTTGTAGGCTGTACTTTATTAGTAGTAGTAGTTTACACCAACTGATTTTAGCAGAAATAGAAGTGTGAAGATTTTTTTTTAAATTGGCTTTAGAAAGATTTAATGATACTATGCAAAAGCTTACTAAACTACGCATGTTATGAAGTACCAATGCAATTTAAATCCAACCATGACATATCATGAAAACTAGCTTACACCTGTTTATTTCATCTACTAAAACAATGAATTTCAACACCTTTGAAATGTATTGGGCTAAAATTTTAATGTTCTTTAAGCTTTTGAAGCACATTCCCCTTCCTAAAAGTCTAATTCTGCATTGACATCAATATAGAATATTACAATAGAAACTGGAGTATAACATGCATGCTCCCTTTGATTTATCTGCACATAAAATACAAACATCTTATTAAGAGGTTCAATGAATGAAATCATGAAAATCAGCTTCTCACTCTTTTCATACAGATAGTTCTGTACACAGTATTCAAACATTTGCCCAGTCTGGTTTTATATAATTGAAGCAGTGAGGTGCTCCTCACTCAGGATTGATAAAAACAGACACTAAAAATTAAAATGAATAATATTTTGCCTTTTTTTTCTTCTTTTAAAAACAACCCATTTAAAATGAAATCTAAAATTAGTATAAAAGATATTAAGGCACAAGCATTATAATTTCTTAAAACATTTAAATAAAAAAATAAATACACTGAACCAATGAACCTCTATCAAAAAACTGTGTGTTACCAGCTAGGTACTTTTCTATGTAAAGAATAAATAAGGAAAGGGGTATCTAAATTTGAAATCCAGGTTTATCAACATGGCACAATAGGTTATAATCCTTTGGGGAACCCAGCAACTATACAACTGTGGGCAAGAGACTGGGAAAGTCATCACAGGCATTCTAAACACCAATAACCAGAACTTACTAAAATGGCAAACCTGCTTTTGACAGCTATTGTTCTTTTCTACAAGTCAAAGAATATTGTCTTCATTTGGACTAAAACATTCAAAGGTAGGAAATCAATTAGCAACTGAAAAAATAAGGAAGTGTGTCTTTCTCTTCAGCCCAGGAACATAAAAGAAAAGAAAGAGTGATGAGATGTATTAGTTTTAAGACTGAAGGATGGACTGAGTAACTTAGGAGACAGTCTCATTTTCAAAGGTTTGGGCAAGTAGGAACTTAAATTCTAGTCACGTTTATGCATATTTAGAATTCTGATAACAGAAAGTTTATGTATTCAAAAATATGAGGCTGTTAATATTCATACTCAGCAGCATATAAAATGTATTTATTGAACTTAAGTGAATATAAAGATGTACAATTGTTTAAATAAATACATATTGTTATCATGTAACCTCTAAATAGAATCTGTATAAAACTCTATTTAGTACCAATCATGTAAACCAGTAAAAATGCACCCTTTCTGGAAAAAAATGCAAGCATAAATGGATTTTAAATGATCATTTAAAATTCAAAGGTTTATATTTACTGATTTAAAGCAATCCTTCATGTTCTGACTTTCCTTGGGGCAACAGAATGAGGTCACTGTTAGGAAAAACTTTTCTCTATTTCCATTACTGTAAATATTAGTAACAAACTCCCACCAAGCTGTGGTACATGTAATTCTTATCTCTTTGACACCTTTCAAATATTGGTTGCCTGCTATACATACCTTCTTCCTCTCAAAAGCTATTTAACCTTCAACCTTACTCCAAAAGCACATCTTTTTCATTTTTTTCCTCTTTGGCAAATTCTTCAATTTGTCATCACTTTCCCTACTGAGATGGCCCCCCTCCAACTATGTGCAGTATGTCATGAGGAAAAAGGAACTATTATCAAGTCTGTAATCGGAGATGCAATTGTGTGTGTACCTTTACTGACACAGACCTGTAATTTTTTACTGCCATAAAGCATTGAGCACTCTTCTAATTTACTATCTACTTTCACCTCAATGTTTTTCTTTCCACTACTTTTTTCCCCCCATTACCTCTATCAAAACAAAGATCCATGTTTTCTTCTGATTATTTTTCCTTCAGATTTATTTGCTTGCATTTTTGTCAGATCTCATTTTGTTATTTTCAGATATTTCAAATATGAATGCAAGCAAAGTTTTATATGATGAAGAGAAAGAACATTTATTCAATTTGCCTACAGCAAGAATACTTACATTGATTATTCAGTGATAAAAGGAATGCTTAGAAGCCTTCTTTTAATTTGAAGAGTTGTAATATTATTGACTCTTCTAGGTTAATACACAGCAGAAACTTTCCTGCTTAAAAAAACTCATTGTAAAGGACTGAATGACAGTTTTGATTTGTAAAATACATTAGTGGACCCACAAAACTGCTATGAAACTGAACAAAATTGTATTTCTGATGCCTTCACCAGCAAAAATTCTCCAGTGTTAAGTTTTCTCTTTAAACTATTCTTATTTCTGTTCTGAGGTTTACTAATAGTTCTTGCTAACAGTCAAGTAAATGTAGTACATTTTTCTACAGTGGAGTTCCAAATTATGTCAAGCTCTGTCCCTAGGAGAGATAGTAGATAAAACAGGAGAGAACTCCCCCCCCGGCACCCCTTTTTTTTAAAACAAAAAATAGGTACAGGCATCCAACACCTCTAGAAGTACATGCAAGCTGACTTTGTCATTTTGTTATTATCTATGTAGTAGGTAAGGACAAAATTTAAATTATAAACATTAAGCAGTATTTAGAGTTTGACAGCATATACTTTACTTCTGTACAAATGAATATCTTCAACAGAGAGGAGAAATATTGAGCGTATACAAACCAAACTAACCAGAATTATTTAAGACTCATTAAAACAGTGCTATAAGAGTATTTTTAAACTATCTTAAAAACTTCATGGTATTCAGGAAGTATGTATAGGAAGACAACTTGCAGAGTTCCTTCACACAAACATGGGTGTAAAGAGTTAATAAAAACTGAATATTGTTTTCATAAAGACTTTTCTGAAAAGCACTGAGACATTTTTATAGCCAGAAACAATTAGGGAATACTTGTTTCAGCATTTCTTCCAAACTGGAATGTGACTGTATATTTAAGATAAAATTGCAATATGAGCAGTCTGCTAAAAGCACTTTTTTTTTTGTTTGTGCATTTTGTTTGTCACCCAATGTCACACTAACAACTCTGCATCTCATTCTAAAGCACATTATACTGTGAGATAAGATGAAAAAGACAGTGTTTTGTTTCCCCTAGGGGGAAGTACTTCTGTTAAAAGCATCTTTTTATGATACCATTCTTTCTGAATTACCAATAACTCAAACCAAAGAATTAGATTCTGTACTCTAAAATTTAATATTTTTTCACTTCTTATTCATACCATATAGACATCCCCATGTGTAACAGGGGAAAGCATGCTAAATGCCTAAAGCCTACTTAAGAATCCAAAAGATTGAACATTTCTGTCCTTCAATCAGCATGCTGTCAGGTCAAGATCACTCATTCAGCATGGAAGTTTTCCTGCCTTTTTTTACTGCTACAACTAAGCTCACATTTAAGCTTACCAGAGAGTACAAATAAGAAGTTGATCAAAAGAAAGAGATTTAGTTTTTCAGCAGTGCTAACAAGGCAGTACAATGTAGGCTTAATTTTTTAAAAACTTCCAAGAGTGTAGGTTTCTTCCAGAGTATCAGTTCTTGAGCTACGTTACCAGATATAAAGCAGCAAACTGAAAATCTCCCTGAAGCCAGGAGGAATCCAAAGAGTTAAATACCCAAGTCAAACTTTATCACTCCGCTTTCTATTCAGAACCAAATTCTATATTTAAGCTAACAGGACCGTGGCACACTTAAAGAAAAATGGTGGTGAAAGCACTTCTGAATAAATTGTACAAGTATGTGATGGTAAGAATCACATACCACCAGGTCTTCATTTGTATTAAAGCACTCCTCTAAAGCTGAAAACAGGATTTTAATGTAGATCTGTGAATTAGTGTTTGAATAGGAAACAAAAACATGGATCCAAAAGCTAACCTTCAACATCCTTCTCTTTCTGGTACGTAACAAGCAGTGGCCAGAAATAGTGACATCTGAGGGGCAAGCCATATCTTTTCATGATTTTCATTAGATCAACTGCCATACCTGAAACAATATATAAAGCAATTTGACTACAACAATGACAAAAAGCAATTTAAATCAATATTTAAAATACGCAGACAAGAGTACCGGCTTTATTCGTCTTCAAAGCACACCACAGTGTGTGCTCAAAAGGCGCTGAATGAATGTTGGCTTCTTTTAACTCAGCACAAAACTGTTTCAGCTTGCTCACGGGCTGGAAATAAATTAAAAAAATAACATTTCTATAATAAAGTATGAGTAAAATATAGTACTTATCAGATTTTAAACTTATTTTAGCAATTAAAAATCCTTTGGATCTGTGAAACACTCACTACAAATAACAAAGAAAATTACTTGTAGATTAACATTGCACATACTGTGCCAACTGGTATGAAAATATTTAAATGATCTTAAATTTATTTCATTGCTGCTATGTACATTGATGCATAAAAATGTATAGCTTCCACATTTTCACACCTCCTTAAGTTTAAAAACTATACAGCCTGCTAAAAAGGTAATAACATTCTGCATACCTTATTCAGAACTACACAATGTTGTAAGAAGATATTACAACCTCCTTCATTTCCAGATGATAATTTAGGACACGATTTCAAAATCTGGAAAGCTGTATCTTCCAAGTCTTGAGTTACCAAGTTCAGACAAAGGTTCATGACATCTGGCAATTTAAAAGAAAGCTATTAATAGTTTGGAATTAGCTATTTTGGAATTAAAGTACAAATAGAAATAATACCAGAACATTAATAATTACAATGCATATATCATCATGGTCCTTGATAAGAAGGCAACATATGTTCTACAAATATATTATGGTGCATAACTTTTCTGTATGGCTAATAACAAAAGAATTAGATTTGAGACTATTACTTTTTTCTGAATAGTTTACACCACAATACAAGATTTTTCTTTCCTACAAAAAAGCCAATGACATAAATAATCAAAGTACAATCATCTTCATATTAGTCCAGAAGCATTCCACATTGTAACAAGTGAATTATAAATCTTTCAGATAGGTTAATGGAAAAAGGCTGATAGAGTAGCAGCAGAAGTGTTGTTAAGTAGGTTTTAACATATCAAGATTTAAAATGGCCTTTAACTGTGCCTACAACTCTAAACCTCTATAACCTTTCTTCTCATTACGTTCATGCATGTTTGCTATAATGAAACTTACACAGAATGCTCTTTCCTTTGGGGGGGTGGGAAGGATCTCATATTTACTCCACAAACTTAAATTTGCACTAAACCTTAAGAAGTGTAAAAGCTTATATGAGGTATTACATTTATCAAAAACCTTTATACTAAATTTTCGAATTAATAAAAATATTCAAGGTTAGAATGAGACTGACTAACCCACACCTGAGGTTTAAAAAAATATCATAAGACATTACTTTGCTTCAGTGATACAAAGCACAGAACTAACCGCATTTTTATTTGAAGGCAAATCCTTTTTCTCCTGCAAAAACCTGAGTATTCAATTTATCAAATGGCTCCATAAAAAGTACAGCTCTGGCTACCAGATTCTAGAAACATGACCAAAAGCAGTACCTGAAAATCGTCCAGTGTCCAACCGCTTTATAATATCTTGGATATATTGGGGATATCCAGCTTTAGCAAGGCTTAAGATAACCTGCATCATGTGCCTGCCCACATGACAGTGGTCTACCTTCTCAAACTGTTTCAGGAGCTGCAAGCAGTACCACAACCAAGCAAGATGTTTGTTAATAAAAAACTGCATTCAGATTCAAGTACAACAGATTAAAAACCTAAGAGGTTTCTTTAATCATGTTGAAGTAATGCTTCCAACTTGTCCAGAGTTTTCTAGACAAGCATGGCCACAGATCATGCCTTGAACAGTCTACGAACTAGAAATGCAGACTAGGGGAAAGACAAAGGAAAACATAACCAACAGGATCTACCACCCTTAGTCACAGTGGGTGCATCTACATGCGACATTAAGGCACCGTGATACACTCCAGGACAAACTCATGGAACCTTAATGGCACCTGTAGATGCTTAAATTGTTGCAGTCCAGGGCACATGTGCAGACACTGCACTCAGGATCACAGCAGTTTGAACCGGGGTTTGAGTAGCCCTGGACTAGACAGGGGTTGGGGGGGGAGGGGAGGAAATCAACCCCAGGATCCAGGAGGTAGTGTCGAGCAGCAGAGGGGCTGGCTAGGGCACAACAGTACCCCAGCATGTGGAGCCCTGTGGCTTGGCAGTAGGCAGGGGTCTGGTCCCCTGCTGCCTGGATGCAATGTATGCCCAGATTAGCGTTTAAGTGCAGCTATTTTTGCCACCATAAGACAGTACTATCCCTGACATCTTATGGTGGCAAAAATTAGTTTGCTGCAGTGTAATGGCATTGCACATGTAAACTATGACTCTTTACACTGCAGCAAATTAGTCTACTGTGCAGTTAAGCGCATGTATAGATGCACCGAGTAACAGCTTATAGTGGGAATGATAATCAGTTTCAAAAGATGTTATTTACAACACAAATTAAACTGAAAAAAGAACTGAAGAATCTGGCATAAAAAGTAATGATGTGTTATGGTTCATCTGGGGGGTACATTTAAACTGCAAAACCAATTTGACTTCTTTCTCTCACCCCCACCTCCGACGTCAATATCTAGTTATAAATCAAGTGGCCTTATTCTCTTCCACACAAACAAGGAGTTCTCATAAAATAAATACATGAAATATTTAAGTAAATAATGAAGGAGCTACATATGGGTGGGTCCCTGAGCTAGCATGCAACTTCCTTCCTTAACACACAAAAGTTTTTCTATTGGGCTGTTTAAAAAAGAAAAAATTACATAACTGTATCTAAATACGTAAAGCCAGAATCTCATTTATTTCAATGGTAGCAAGGACAAAGCCCTAAAAGTTTCTCTTTCCTTTTACAGAGCTAAAGTAGAATACAATAATTTGCCTTTTTCATGAAATAATTACATTTGGTTACTGAAGGAAAATCAACAAATATTATTCATAATTTCCTTACAAGATAAAGTTTTCCAAGTGTTAACATGTTATTAAATATGAAATGGTTTTAAAAGCAAAAGTTTGGATTCATTAAAAATATCATTATTAAGGTGAAAAAAAAATCTTAAATTACTGCTTACCAATCTACAGTAAGTTTTAAGACATTAAATGGTATCTTGTATGTTTGAGAGAAAAGAAAAAGAATACAAATATAAAATTAAACAAAGACCGGTTGTAAACCAGCAAACATATTATGAAATAGCTCATTTAAACTGGAATATTAGGAAAAGATTTACTAGGTATGAACAGTTTAATACCTTTTCGATATTGCTAATGTCACCCTTCTCAGCATATGCACTCAGTAATGCTAAGTAGATATTTGGACCAGGCTCAGTTCCTGCATCTCTTAAGACTGAAATGATATTTTCTGCATTCTCCATATCCCTACAGATGTTTAAAAAGAAAACTTTCAGTGGTTTTAATTGCAATCAATCTGTCATGTTGAACATAATTTTCTTTTTCCAATTTTTTACATAAATCAAAAGGCAAAATCTAAACTAAAAAGTGACCTTTACTTCTGATGGTTAATAAAAACAGAAAATACAAATCTTAATTAGAAGCACACTTAAGAGATTAAGCATCTTAACCAAAGAAATCAAAGTGCAAAACTTCCTTTATTCATGCAATTTAGGAAAGTCACATATATTTTGAAGACTTGAAATACAACCAATTCGGTTAAGACCAAATCTGAAAAATAGTCATCTACACACTATCAGCAACAGGCTGAATTTCAGGACAATCTGTTTCCCCTCTCATTTTTCCTGGTGCTGCAGGCTGCCAGAAAAACAGATGTTCATGAAAACAGAGCCTTTGCAAGTATTCAATCAAACATGCACCCCACATTTTGTGGCATGTATATGTTTTAGTTTTATGTAGTCAGATCAGTTAATTCTACAAAGTAGGTAAAGGTGGATTAAAAAAATCTCAGGTACGTTAACATTACCCGGCTTTTGCATGGCCTGTCACAAGACTACTGAATATTTCCTCAGTGACTGGGATTCCTTTGTTCTTCATAAATTGAAGGATCTTGCTGCAAAATATAAAGTAATAATTACAGTTATGTTTAACTTAATGTTGCACTATTACTGTCCTGTACAATGAGTGCTATATCATCAGACAAAATGCAGATAATTATCTGTGAGTGATCACCCTTTGGGATGTGGCACATCATGCTAATTATCTGAGTAATTCTAGCACTTCTAAAATGTAACCTCAGTCATTTTGAAATATGCAGGCATCTTTGTAACATCTGTTACAACTTACCTCTGTTTCTTCCCCCACCCTCTGAATTCAGCACAACTGATATTACATAAATCAGCTGCTAACAATCATGGGTAGTAAAAACAGCATACCCAACAGCTTAGCATTTTTCCTACAAGGTAACTTATTTCTTCATAACCTAATATTCCTCCTCGCTGACCTTAGGAAAAACAAAACAATCTACTACTTTTACATTCTGAATAAACTGGTACACATGCACAGAAAAAAACTCAAAATTACGCAAACTTAATTAAATTTCTTTTTTACAAGCACAGAGCCAGCCCAGTTCAGCCTGCTGGTGCATGCCTTCAGGCCAGACCAGGCCGGCTCTGTGCCAGCATGTGGGGCTTACAGCACTGCAGGCAGGAACCACATGCAGCCCCAGGCACTCATTTGCAGCCGCGTACCACCAGGGGCTCTGCCTGCCCCTGCCAGGAGCACCCCAATGGCTCGCCACCAGCTGCTGCTGCCAGTGGCCGGGGCTGTGCACCATGGGAGGGAGGTGGGGGAGGTGGCCAGAAGGCCCACATGCACTTCCACCACCACCCCACCTCCTGCAGGCAAGAGCTCCCCTTCCCACTCACCAGCTACACCCTGGGGATGTATGCATTATTATGAGATTATGCACAGTTGTATGTTTTATGTGCAAAATTACATGGGTGCGTAATTGCATAATTCCCTGGGGTGTAAACTGAACAGGACCTTTACTTATCTAGCTTAGGTGTACCTTACATTGGCATCTAAGCGATTTCTGTTCAGTGGCTAACACATATCCAATTCCCTAAGCTCCAATTATCAAAATTGTCTCACATAAGCTTAGGAACTAAAGACAGGTGTTATAAGAAGCAAAATGTTTTGTTACAAGGTCATTTCAATAAGTGCAAAGCAATACCTGGCACCTTCAATATCACCTTCATTGCAATAGGCAGCAATCAAGCTTTCATATGTTACCTGTGGGGGAAACAGGGAAAAATGATCTTTTGTGGTCAATTTAAATAGCAGTACTAAACTTGGGAGGTCTTAAAAGAATGCTTACCTGATTGGGTTGCACATTCGCTTCCTCCATGTTGGTCAAAAATTCAGCTGGAGAAAATATGTGTTTGTTCTGAAGATAGACTTTCAGCAGAGCATTATAATGATCTACATCATACTTGGTACCTAAACAAGGTATTGCAGCTAGTGATTAAAGAAATCAACTTGCTTTAAATTTCACAAAATATCTCTTTATGTTGGGTAAATAAAATCAGTTAATTTTTTGAACCAACTTTACTTCGCATCACATGACAAACTATATACAGTAGGATCATCTGTTTATCATCTGTTATTCCATACTCCATAAATGAACTGCAAGTTTTATTTATTTTAAATAATAATGTGAATTTCTACACACCCTGATAGCATTTGTAGATACCTATTCTGAAAGGAGGCAATAATAGATAACAAACTGCAGATTTAATGGTTATCAGCTAAGATTTTATCCCCATATGAAACATGTTACAGGCAGTCCTTGGACTTACAACACAATTGGTTCCTGAACCAAGGCCTGATACCTTATTTTTACTAAAAATACCCCAGAATTTTGTACTCGATCAATTATAGATGAGTAATAGCTATATTCATGTTTTTATATTAAACAGCAATCATGTTGATTTGGAAAGACTTCTTTGAGGTGATTTTCCTGGACTTTTTGAAAGGCTCTTGGTTGGACTTTTGAAGGGTTCTTGGTTGGAGTCTTCCCACGAGTCTTGGCTGCAGGTTTTCTGGAGTCTTGTCTGCTTTCTTAAAGAAAGTTTCCAAGTAAGTTTAGACAGATGTTCTCCAGGAAGATGAGAAATTCAGTGAACTTGTTCATTGGCGTGGTGTTGCATCGGATCAAGGGTTGTAAAGTCAAAATTGATGTCATAAAGTTAGAACATTTAGAAATTGTTTCAAGTGCGAAACGTTGTAACTCAAAACGTTTTAAGTTGAGGACTGCCTGTATTTTGTATTCTTTGTGTTAACATGTATCCATAAAAGAGTGCCATATACAAAGGTAACTTATTACAGGTTTCCCTCACCAAGCATGGGTGTTCGGTTCCTGAAAGTTCCCATGGTTGGCAAAACCGGCAGGGCTGGGGGACAAGGGGTGCGGGTGGCGGGGTGAGGAGCACCAGCAAGGCTGGGAGGGAAACGAGAGGCACGAGCAGGGCCAGGGGAGTCATGGGGGGTATATTCCAACTGTACCTCCCCCCTTCTCTGAAGCATGGATACTCAAACTGTGGTTGGCAAAACCATGCTTGGCGAGGGAAACCTGTAACAGCTAATAATTAGCAATATAAGATTTAATCTTTACAATACTTAAGGAAAAATCTGCCATAACAACAAAAGCATCTGTATTCAGCAAAAAAGCCTCGAGCTCCTTGATGGCACCCCTAGGTGTCAGTATAACTCACAAAATAGTGAGCAAGTCCTGTCTCAGAAAACCTGGATAGTAAAGATAAGGTTAGGTTTCCCAGTGTTTGAAAAGAAAAAAACCCCCTGAAGTACAACTTACCTATTTAGCATTTAACATTACTAAAATGCATTCAACTTTTGTTTCAGAAAAAGGAAGCCTGTAATAAGAGCTACCTGCTTTATTTTTGTTAAGAACAAAAACAGGCATACCCAGTCCTTGTAGTTTGTTCCACACCCTATGGGCTAGTTCTGTTCTTTCAGGCAACTGCAACTCAGACAACAAAGAGCCACAGCTCTGCAGCAGAAGCAAGACTTCGGCCCTACGTGCCAATCCTGAAACGAAAACAACACTACAGGTTCAATGCATACGAATCAAACATTCCAATAAAAACATGCAAAAGTAACAGGTGCAACAAAAGCTCAAGTCTCCTCCAGCAGCTGAGAGAGAGAACACATCTTTTGTTCCTTGATCTATCCATTTAAAAGTCAAATAAAAAAGTGACTAACTATAATGCTGTAATTACTCGAGTTCAAGATGACCTTTAATTGAAGACAACTACCCACAATAATTAGATTCTACACATGGACAATTTATAAAATGCTACACTTTTCTATACATAGAATCCAATTACTGAAGGATCATCTTAAATTTGTCCCCCACACTGCAGCAGAAAAAGCTGTGTTGGGGGTAGAGGGACAGCTGTTAAGCAGCTTGTCCCTGCTCCCTGCCCACCGCTCCATCCACCAAATTACCCTTGATCTGGTACCAACAGGCTCTGTCTCTACTTCAGGTTGGAGTACTGATCATTGCCCCAGACAAGTCTGTACTTCAAGCTGCAGCAGGGATAGAACCTGCCAGCACCGAAGCAAGGATAGGTGGGAGAAGGGAGGGAAGGGCCCGAGGGGGAGGGGCCTCATAGTAAATGTGGAAAATAACCTCTTTTTAAATCTGAGTAACTACAGTAATACATACTATACAAGGTGGTCAACAATTTTAAAAATGAAGACTCAGCCTAAAGTTTTTAAATCCTTATTTATTTAAGTTGCTAAAAATATTCAAGGAAGTCATATTTAGGTTTTGAAATAAGTGTACCTATTTTTGAAAATTATGGTCATTAATATTTCAATAATGCCTGAAAACATTTATGTTTTCTCTTTAGCAACTCTTAAATACAGAGCTGGCTTCACCCCTTTTCTTACTTATCTGGAAAATATCCACAATCCCAGCTCATACCCTCACCTCCAGTTTGATAAAAAGGCCCAATGGCTGAATATACACACATACACACAAAAGCGTTATCTGTTAATCTCTAAAAACAATCATTTCAGTTCAGGGATAAGATGCAGAGATACAGTGGCTGAGGCAGTTTCAACATAAGATTCTCTATCTATTTGACTGACAGAGGATTTCACTTCTGCAGTATCAGTGTAGTCTTGCATCATCACTAAATTCACTTTAACAGGGCAAAAAAAACCTTCTAACATTACTGAGTTTGCCTTTCCATTTACTCAACTTGTTAGGTCGTTGCTATGCTATTGTTGGAACTACTATTAACCTCCAATTTTGGTTCATAAAGTGAAATGACTGAAGGTTAAGGCTGAAAAGTGAGGTTGCTGACAAAGAAAATGATCATACATTTGAATGTTTTATCCCACACTAAGTTCTGCCATTATGAACTCCAAAAGAAAGATTAAAAGAAGTAAACCCTACATTTAAGTCAAATATATCTGCAAATAAAGAAGTTGTTTATAAAAAAAATGCAGCTGAGTCTGGAAACTAAGAGCCCAGACAGTGGTCCATTGAAATACAGATATGAAACTTTGTTCCCCCATTAAACATTAAACAGGATGGGGGGGGTGTGAAGAAAAAAAAAAAAAAAATCAGGTAATAGCATGACACCAGCATTTGAAAATACATGAAAAATACACAGACTTTGTACAATTCCCCACATGGTAATTTTCAAAACTTCACTGTACCTGAATCCCTTTAGTCTCACCACAAATGATCTATCCACAAGTCCACAAACACAGATAGCTACTTTACATTCCATATTTTTCCTTCTAACTGAGATTAAAATTTGTTGAAGCATGGTTAAAGAATACTGGCAAGATACTTTAGAACAGCAGACCAATTTCTTAATTTAAATAATAAACTGATACAATCAGTACTTGTTTTTTCCCAACCATCAAAAATATCAAAATTTAAATCAGTTTCTTTGTTGTTCTTTGGTTTGACAAAAATATACAAGCCATTAGTATTCGGGGTGCACCAAAAAAGATTTTTTAGGCCAATACCAATGGCTGATTATTGACCAATTCCATCAGCATCTGGCTGGTAAGTCTGTAGGGGAAATGGGCATGGGGGAGGGAAGGGGCGGGGAGCAGATTGAGGCCCTGGCAGTAAGGGAGGGAGTGGAGTTGGGGGAGGCACAGCACAGTCTGGGTGGGACAGGGCCAGTGACTCAGCAGAGTTGGGGGGGATGGCTCCTACCACTATGCGTACCCCCGGGGGAGGCATGTGTGCCACAGATCTCTGCACAGGGTGAGGTCAGACTGGCACTGTGCACACAGGGCCGGAGGCTGTGCCAAGCTCTTCCTGGTGGTAGGGGGCTGAGCCAGGGCAGGGTGGGCAGCAGTGGTGCTGGGAAGGGGACTATGGGGGGGCCAGAGCCACCCCAAAATTCGCCATAGCTCTGCCATGACCCCTCTAGTGCCGCCACCACAGCAACTGCACTGGCACGGGGCAAAGAGGAGTCTGGCACAGCCTCCAGCTCCTGTCTGTACCAGCAGCCTGCCCTCACCCTGTGCAGAGATCTGGGAGGCACATGCCCCCCATGCCTCCCCTGGGGTGCCTGCAGCAGCAGGAGCTGCCCCCCCATATAAGCCACCTGCTCTGTCCTGCACCCTGCCTCTCCCCAGCTGGGCAGCACCTGCCCCAGCCTCACACCCTCCATCACCACAGGGCCTTAATCTGCCCCCTCTCTATGCTCCTTCCCTCCCCCATGCCCCTTCCCCAGCACATATTTACTGGCCAGACACTGCTCTCCAAGCTGCTGAGCTGCATTCCTGGCCATGTACATGCTGCAGCTGCACACATGCATGCAGTATTTATCAGTGACATTAATCAGCCATATCAGCCAAAAAACGCCAATTGCCAATATCAATTTCTCTTTTAATTGGTGCTGATACAATATGGACCGATATACTTAATACTATATTTTACTCATATACAACACACACCTCTTCCTCACCCCCATCCTGCTCCCAAGTCAGCCCTCCAAAATTGGAATGCGTGCTGTCACTTTTGGCTGATATGGCCACAGAACACAGTTTATAGCTGTGATCAAACACAAGTGTATGGCTGCAGACAACTTCAAAAACAGCCAATCCAGTGAAAAACTGACCCCCCTCACTGCATTAGGTATCAGGTAAAGATGTTTCAAAATGTAGCAACTTTTGTTATTTGTGTCTTCGAAGCTCCCAGTCTGTTGCTGTTTTCAAAATGGGAGGGAGAAAAGGGATCAGAGGGTGTTCAGCCTGGGGGGTTTCTAGTCCCCCCCTGCAGAGTGGGGTGGGTATACTGGAGCCCCCCTAAGATATCTTCAGCACCAGCTGGGGAGGCCCAAGAACAAGCTCCCTCTGCTGTATTTCCCCCCCTCCCTTTTTGAAGAGCTCTGGCCATTGCTGTGGAAACCTGGCTGAAGGCTCCCAGCAGACAGCTAGATTCCCCTCTCCCCTGGAATAAACAGTGAACTTGTTTGGTCTGGAGTAGCGTTGCAACTCAGAACGCTTTGCAAAAATCATCCTTGGTTACAGCTGGGAGCTGCACTTCTATCTGCACCCACTGATTTTTCTTTGTTGCAATTGAAGCTACCCTGCTTGGATCTGAAGCCAAGACAGTTGCCACTTCTCCCCAAGGCTGCAAACAGCAGGTGCAGAGTCCAGTGTTAATTCTCGCACAAACCGTGGTGAGGCAGCAGCTTTTGGCTGAAGAGCCACTGATGTGGGTAAGGAATAGCTAACTGCTGCATGCAGTTGGTAGTAGCGTGATGAGATGCATTTTGTGGAAACAACACTTTTATTTATAGGAACTATTTACAGCAGGGTTAAGCAACATTTTTTGGCTGGAGCGTCGAAAAAACCCCCACAATGTCTACACTGGAAGGTGCTGGACTGCCAGCATTCCAGAAAAAAAAAAAGAGGATGCACTGTATATTAGTACAGTTAATAAACATAAAATGTTCCCTTTTTACAGTAAATACCAGATTTTCTAAAAATTGTAAACCTGGTGATAATAAATAAGACTTCTGATACTACCTTTGATCTTGTATATTTGTTTTGTGCAGGTCCCCCCATAATAGCCCCCCAGCCCTGCTTGTGCCCCTTGCCTCCCACCCTGCCCTGCTGGAGGCCTCCAGATGCCAGGGCTATGGGGCCAGAGACCCAGGTCCACAGCTCCCTGCCCCTAAACAGAAGCCAAACAACTGCCCATGACTCGCAAAAAAACCTTTATTTCTACATTCTGCTTTCCAAACCCAAGGGGTGGAAGGGAGGCTGTGGTATGTGAGAAAATAAAACGTCAGTTTAGCATACAATGAAAAGCACCGTCACCTCTTCTACATGTGTTATGGAAGGTCCATAGTAGAAGTCCTCTTCTGACTTGGCCAGTATGACTGACAGCCTTATCCAGCACTTTCAAGCAAAAGTTAAAATCATGTTTTTGGAACTCATCTGAAGTTATTCCTTGTTGAACCTTCCCCTCATGCTGATGTGCAACTGTGAAGAACCTTGCTTGGTAGATCAGATGCCTGCTAAACAAAAAACAGATACCGTAACTGTCAGCCACAATTACCATCCAACTAAAAAATGTTAATTCCTTTCCACCTCCCCCAGAAAAACAAAACAAAATCTCCACCCCAAATCTCCACCCCCCACAACCAAAAACAGATTCAATGTGCCCTCCAGGTTTGCATGGGGCTTCTCTTGGCAGGGGCTGGGCTCAGCGGCGCTGGGAAGAGGCTGTATCCACCCCAAATTTCACTGCCACTCCACACCCAGTGCTGCCACCGCCAACTGCCCAGTGAAGCTCTGGCTCTTCTTGGCACGTGGGTGGAGGAGGGGCATTAAGCCAGCCAGGGCTGAGCCAGGCAGCAGCTGGCAGTGGTGAAATCTGGAGTTGATACAGCATCCTCTCAGTGCCACCAGCACTCACTCCAAGCCCAGCCCCCACCAAGGAGAACCCCGTGCAGCCCCAGCTGCAGTCCACCCTACCCCGCTTCACAGATACAGGGGGGCGGTTACACATCCCCCCTGCCCACGCAGGGTGCAAGCAGCAGCAGGAACTGCCTCCCCCCAGCCATGAGCTGTGACTACAGCCCCCCCCAACCCTACCTGGGCATTGCCTAACCCTGCCTCCTCACTCACCACGGGGGCATTGAGCTGTCCCCCACCCACACCCCTTCCCACCCACTACATCAGACTTACCAGCTGGAGGCAGCTGTATCAGAAATTAGATCGGCATCAGCTGATATGCTTCCTTAAATACTGGCCACCAGTATTTGCCCCCAAAATCTCTATCAGTGCACCCCTAGATTCAATGCTTTAACTCAGCAAGTCTCAACCTTTTAGAGGCATGCTTTGTTAAACTCAAAGTACACTTTGTAAAATGCCAGCTCATAGTCTTTACGCATTTTTTGACTACAGAAAAATAATAGAGCAATTCTGTCACAAAGAACTCAAAAAGACCTCATGAGGTCAGAATGTTTTTAACACTGTGGCTACCTGTTTGAAATCTCTGGGTTTATCTTGTGAACTCATGTCCGTAGCTAATTGTGCTAATATTGTGTGGCACCCCATAGCAGCCATGAAAGGATCAAGACACCCTGATTGAGAATCAATGTTTTAACTGAACTAATGATGCTGTTCAAGTCACAATATTTTTTCAAGAAGGGCCAAAAACCCCCATAATTACACTCACTGTATGGTTCTCATGCTCTCACACGAATATTTATCTGAGGTATTTAACTGAATTGATTGCAGTCCACCTTAACATACTGCCTCAGAATGGTTCTTATAATGTTTTGTGAAACAAAACGGATTTTGTGACAACAAACAACATTTTCAAAAGCACCCAAGTGACTTCACAACCAATGGCCCCTTGTGGAAACTGGATTCCTTAGAGCATGAAGTTTTTGAAACTTTTAGGGTATATCAAAAATGCCCTTTGTTACCATTGTGGACACCTCTTCCTAAGAGCAGTAACTCCACCAACTACAATACCTTTTAAGATCAGTATAGTAATATAAGGAGGGCTGAATAATTTAAATATTCATAATCCAGCAGGATCTTTTCCCATGTTATGGATTTGCAATATTGAACCCTTAGTCAAATATTAATTGATATAACCGTCTGTTATACAATACACAAATTCACTTTACAGATTTTTCTGTATTTATTTCATATGACAAAAAACCAGGGGAAAGGTGATAGCTATAAAGCACTCTTCATGAAAACTGTCAGAGAAATGTTAGAAACAAGAATAGAAGCTAAAAGCAGGATACTTTATTAAAAAATATGAAATATTTTCAGTGTATGCTACAGGAGCATTACAAGATGCAGATACTATGACACTGTAGTTGGCAGCTGATCATAATGTATGCAACTTTTGAAGTTTGAGCTCATCCTTCTTGTACAGAATGGCCTGTATCTCCCTCCTACAGATCCCTATGTGAAGAAAACATATAATGTCTCTTCAACCACACCTCTCCCAGAGGTGTAACAGCAGAAGTGATTGTGGAAGGTCACATTTCAAACAATGCTCTCAGAGAATTTTTCAGATGTGAAAGCCATACATTTCTACCAGGCCTGTAGGTAAGCCATGCTCCTCTTTCTGTATGAAACTAATTTCACTCTGTCAGATGGGACAGCAAGTGAAATCTGAGAGATACTCATTCTCTTCTATAGGCAAGAAAATCTGAACACATAAAAGAGGGGCAAGGGCAAGAAAATAAAAGCGGGGCATGCCCAGAGAATCTGCACCTTTAAAACTACACAGAAATACAATTCAAGCTAAATGTCTCAGGATGAAGCACTTTAAAATTGCCCTCCCATTACCATCCTGACTTACACAATTTGATACATCTGATGGTGCTACAGAGTAATTGATACCACATGAATTCCTGTACTCATACATAGGGTCAAATACAAGCAGTTTCTGAGGTCAATTCTTAGGAATCAGAAGGAAAAAAAAGTTTTATTTGTAACCACCTACAGATTTCACTGATTTAAAACTACAGTGAATCAAATCTATGAGAAATCAAAATGCAAAAAAGGCTTCTAGAATTAGATAAAAAGGGAAACAGTTTAGTGAGCAGATTTTTGTTATTTCAGCCCTTAAAATGGCTAAACATCTGAAGGCCATGGTTTTTCAGGGTGTGGAGCAATTATACAAGCCATATGACAAATCTAAACCTACTCTGTACTGATAATGCCACTTTCCACTATAATTATCCATTTCCAAGGCCAATTTTTTTTTATAGATACTTCTGCCTCCACCTCTTCATGCAACCTGGTGACCTATTCTCACTAAAACATGGTATTCATTTGACTAATATGCTCTACTACCGGATTTAAAATAAGAGGAGTATAAACATTTTAAATCTTTCTTTTTAGTTCCAGTAGCCAAGAAGGGTAGCTATAATCTAGGACAAAGATTTTATAACACAAAAGCACAGAGCTTATTTATCCATGAGCGGTCTACTGGATAATTATAAGCCATTACATTTGTATTCTTACTGTGAGCTCTTCTCCCTTATCTACCTGTACATAAAGGGACAGACAACAAAAGAAAATGGTATCCACTGCTATCCACTAGCTTAGAAAGCTACTTGAAAGCTTCCCATAGTACTTCAAGTCAGGGTTGATATCATGAGTGACCACACTCTTCACAAGCAAGTAGAAACAGTGGTATATTGTCATCCTAATGCATAAGGATTTACACTTGCAACTTCCATTAGCGTTAATGGGAGTCGCACAAGTAAATCTTTGTATTGATTTGAGACTAAGGTTTATATTCTTACTTCTAATAAAAACCTTCCATTATTTTGCAGGGATACTGACTTCAATGTACATATACTAAAAAGATAAGTACATTAACACTTATACTTGACAGCCCATCCATGGTCACATCCCCAAGTTGCCTTGACAAATAAAACCTTCTCTGCAAGAACCCCTGTATGTCAAAACCAGCTAACATTTTTAAGCTTTTCCACAGCACCACCAAGGTGAATGAAAATTAACATGCATGCTTAGCGATTTTTACTGAACAGTGTAAATATCAGATACAGCATAAAATAAAGTCTCTGTTATTCAACTATCCCTTCATATTGAATTTAGTCAGTTTCCCTAAATGGCTAGAACATCAAGACTTGGCGAACGTACAACCTACTGCAAAGCGGAGTATGCTGCTTTTTTATCCACAAAAAAAGCAATTAATAAATCTAATGGATAGTCACGCAGACAGAAACTTAAGCTCTTCAAGAGAGTTCAAAGTTTTTATGAACCACCACATTTAAACATTAACTCAGCTATTTAAAACCTACACAGAATTCAATATTTAAGTCAACAGAAAACATGAACCCAAGTACCTCAAACATTGTGTTAAATTATTATAAATGACTCACCACGCAAAAATGCTTGGTTTGATCTTACAAATACTTAGTAAGTAACAATTCTTAATAAAAAACATTCATATCAATTTAATCTTTGTTGTAAGGTAGATCTGAATTTCTCCTTTCCTCATCTCTTAACACTGAACTGCAAAAAGAAGCCAATCTAAATTAGGATGGCTTCCCCCTCCACTACACAGATTTGCTTTTAGTCACCACTAGACAGTTGGTCTAGTGGCCCAAGTCCCTAAATCATAGTTAAACATCAAGTTTTAGCAGGTCTGCAAACAGAATGATATGACCTTATTTTGTTCAGACTTGAAGGCTATTCAACATAGGATACCAAGTTTGCCTGAAACTACTCCCAACAGAGACTTCAAATGGGTATTCAAGAACTTCCTACCATTACCTGTACAAGACATTATAAGATCTTGACTCCATGGTATACAACTGGGGATATGCCACTGCAAAGCATATGAAGCTATAAAACAAAAGGTCAGAGCTTCTTTTGGGTTAGCAAATGATTCTCTCTCCCAGATGTAGAATTTTTCCTTTTGCAATTGTCTAGGATATGCCTAACTTTTAAGTTCATACAGAAGAGCTCAAGGAGACGAATGAAAATCAACACCACTCCCAAATGGCCCTATGAATAGTCAGCTCCTCACCCACAAAAAGAGATTAATTTTAAATGAATCTTCTGCATTTTGGGTCTTTAAGGGCATGGACAGACATCCATTTGAAGTACTCCAAATCCTGTTCCAATCTGGAGTGCTTCAGCTTGTTACGCAGACATGTAGCCTCCACCAGAGTGCTTTCAATATGGCTGCAAAAGCATGTAGCAGCGGTGCCTTCCAGCCAGGGAACTGGGGGGAGGGGAGGGGGCAGGGCAGCTATCTCAGCTTGTCTCTCAGCCCCTGAACATCCCAGAGGATGACCAGGCACACAGATGAGTGTGCATTGGCTGTCCTCCCCAATTCCCCTCATACCCTTCAATCTGTGAGAGAAGTATGGGATGGGGAGCCAGAGGATCAAGCAACCCTCTATCATGCTCTGTTGGAGGATGCAGACATTTCAGAACATGCTTCAAAGATAATCCTCAAAAGCTTTTTTGAGGATTATTTTCAAGTAGATCCTTGGACATGAACATGCTGTTTTTAAGAGCATTCAAAGTTGCTTGAAATGCTTCAAACAGAACATCTTCCCAAGGCTGAAGGGTGCATTTGAGTCACATCTTCAAGTAGAAGAGGCATCACATTAGTTGGACCCAACTCGCCAAAAGTCTGTATATATTGGGCACTTTAGTGGAGCTTTTTGCACTTTTATTGAATCAGCTATTAGATAAAACACCACAAAGCGCAGTAAAGGGTCCAATATATACAAACACTGCAGAGCCAGGTTGAATTAACATGCAGCTTCTTCCAGTAAAGCACATTTTTTTTTCACGTCTGTCTACAGCCATTGGGAGTACTTCTAGAATGTATAAGTTACCACCCATTTCTTTCAGTCAAGCTGATTCAAGAATTAACGTGAACTGCATCTATAAAGGTATTGAAGTAAGGTGTATACATAGGAATTGCAGGTTTGGCATCAACTGAACTGAGGGTTGACATGTGCAAGGGGATGCCTGTTTGCTACTATTTTGACTAAATAAACATTTGTGCTTAGGGCAATGCATCACATTCTGGATTTTTACCCTTTTCTTTGTAGTTATACTGTTTCTCAAACTGGAAATGGACAATTATCCATGCTCAACAAAGTAATCAAGCACTTGAAAGTGCTTCCTGATCCTCAAGGGTACCCGAGTCTAAATTTTAAGTGTCACTGGGTACATCTAAACATGTTATTAATGAGCCTGAATAAACTCAGCGCAGTTCACACTGGAGTCAGCTGCTTCCCGAGTGCAGCATCTTCACATTCACCTGGGGCTGTGGCAATTTGAGCTGGGAAGCTGCTCCAGTGCAAACTGAACCAGAGCAGCCATGGGCTGGCAGGGAGCCTGAGGGATCTGGGCTCCAGGTGGTGACAGCAGGCAGTGGAGGGGCTGGCTGAGGCACAAGGGTGCTATACTGCTACCAGCAGGCACCCACACATGCATTTGAGCACACATAATTACTCCACCGTAGAATAGTACTTGTCCTGGACAGTACTCACAGTACAGTGTAGTTAATTTACTGCACCCTAATACAGGTACACATGTAGATTGGGACACTTTACTGCAGAGCTAATTAATCAACTCCACACTAAAGTGTACACGTAGAGGTACCTACTGACATTTTCAACAATGCCCCTCTGCTACCATCTAACACCACAGGTACCTATACTACTATGGGTGGGCCTGAAAAAGTATTGATGCTGAGCCACAGCAAACAATCTGCTATCAAGTCAAAGCCCCAGAGCCCATGGAGCAGGGTTCTCACACCAAGCACCCCTCTCAACAGCACGACTCAATCTCTGAGCATGACTAAACCAGATGCTGCCCTCAAAGGACAGTTGGGAGGACAATGGGTATATTTTTGTGCACGTGTCTTGGGGCTATGGCACACACCTGGCATGCGGATTGAAGATCCTGCTCTCATCCAGGCAGAGCAGAGATCAGAACCAGGGTTTTCCATACACTAGAGTAGATACTGTAATCACTGGGCAGTTGGCTATTCCAAAGTGATACCCATTCTGGTTTTTCCCAGATTGGAAAACTGGGCTTAGATACCAAACTCTGCAAGGGGTTCAGATCTGAAGAACCCAAACAAAGGGAGGTGCTTGCCAGGCCAGATCAGTGCCTAAAGCCCCATCCCCTTTCCTCTCCTTTTTTTTCCTATCCATCTTAAAATTACTGTCCACTCAGCTGGTACAAGATTCCCTTCCTCTGCAGCTTAACTCTGTATTGTATAGGGAGCCTGAATGTTTACCTTTGGGCTAAGGATTTCACTAAGTGGCAGGATGTCAATAACTTAAGTTGTTCCAACACTTCAGGGTTTTCAGGTGGCCTTAAATGCCTGAAAAAAAAATGGATTAATTGTAAAGCTTCCCAGACATGAAGATTTGGCCCTTTTGGAGGTTTCTTATAACATTTTGAAATTTCACCTGTTGATACCCAACTTCAGACTTCCCTCTCCTCCTTCAATAATCTGTGTGTAAATTCTCCAGAAGTTATTTGTACTGCAGTATGAGCTCCTGAAGTTCAACAGTTATTACTGTTTCTTGACTGGATTATTTTCTTCTATTACAGATGAAGAGCATGGGTGGCATGAAATATTTTTAAAACTACAGGTTCTGTTAATATTCAGATATTTAACTTTATTTCAATGGTAGTAGAATTTGTGCTAAATGCTTTTGCCAAATTCTTCCCATATCCCCTTTCTGGCACTGCTAACAGCCCCCCTTCTTGATTCCTTAAACAAAGCCATCTCAACACAAAACTTTCACCCTCATCCATAAAACTCCATGCCAACACAATGTGTGTTTTCAGTTCCACTATGCCCTTATTGTTCCTTTTGCTTCTCTTTCTGGAAATTATGGCTCCATGTCTCTTCCCTGCTGACCATACACCTGGAACAGTTCCCCTATATCCCCTATCAGATTGCTTGTAAAATCCAGAACTCTACTTCCCTCACCTTTTGGAAAACCCAAACCTCCTCCCAAACTGTTTTTATGTCTGCCTAATTTAAAGATATATGTGCTTAAAGACAAGAAATAATATTTCCAATAGTACTTGCCAATATTTTGTGGGAAATGGAAACTATAATATACTTGTCCTATATTAAATGTGGAACTGTGTCCTTGTGTTTGTTTCATGTTCATGTTGGTATTAACCTACTCTCCAATCATTTCTCGTGGAAAAACAGGGGCCATTGAGTTTGGCTTGCAAAAAGAAAACAAGACTTGGCTTTCAAGATGGTCTACAACTAAGTCTAATCTCTCTCTTCCAGACCTTTTAGAAGGGAAGCTATACAACAGAAACTTTAGCAAAGAAAGGGTTTAAAGGATATTTCAGATAAGCAGAATAAGCTGCTTGGGACTGTTTTTAGACCAATTTAAAATTGTCCAAAAAAGTTCCAGCATTAAGGAAAATAAAGTCCTTTCCTGATGGTTAATGCCTCCCACCAGTGCCAATCCAGCAAGACAAGAGTAGATTCTTCTTCAAAAAAAACTCCACTTGACATCAGTAACTTCACCAACTATCATGGACCTTCCCAGTGTGTTCTTGCTTCAGAGACCATACCACCATACCCATTAAACACTACTGACAGAATTTCTGGCCAACATTAATGGAAAGGTTATTGAAAAGGTCACAATGGTTGAATCTGGTCACATTTGCAAGCACAGAACATACTGTCTTAATGTCCTCAGCTTGTCTCCCTACAATGAAAGAGCTATCCACTGGGCACTGGGCACCCAGTGCATTAATGTCCCATAACAGAAGCACTAACTTACTGCACTATAACAAGCACTACTGTGCAGTAGCGCTAGCACATATCTTTTACAGGACACTAATGCACAATAAACTAATTCTACTGTGCATTAGGGCATTAGAACAGCTTCCACCATAATGCACTAAAGTAGAATTCCTCTACTGCGCTTCTAGCATTTCTAGTAGATGTGTCTACTGATGCTGAATTGTATTTCAGGACCATCCCAATTGGGACACACTGCTGTCATAATGCAGACAAAGTCTTTCGGGTTCTGGCAGTAATAGAGCTGTTTCAGTGGCACTGTTGCTTTGACCTATGTGTAACTGTTTACCCACCCTTAATTCCTTTACCAGGTTGTCCCCATATTTAGATCCCCACTCATGGCATGGCTGACTACAAGAGTAGAATATCTAGTAAATGGGCTGTAGAGCCATTAATGAAGCCGGAAAAAAAAAAACTATCTGCCAAGAGAAAAAGAAGAACAGATTCACGACTATTCCATCTACTTTCTGCCGAAGGTATTTGCGATCACCCCCATAAAGCAGCAGTGGTTCATTCTACTTCTTCCCCACTGCCTGCTGCTGGCCAAGGTTTTGTTCTGTCCATGATTCAGACTAAGCATGGCATTCATGCCAATCATAAGCAAGTTAAACTTTACATCCTTGCAACAGTCTATTTGTTCACCTACCCAAGCAGAATTTGTACTTTTATTACTACATATGACATTTTTCAAGAAGTGGAGCTTGAACCTAACCTGCCATATTTTCAGGATGCATTTTAACACTGGACTACTTCAAGTTCCACTTGAGAAGGTCCTGAAAAGCTATCCTGAAGTTCCAGCTACTGCTCATAAGCAGGCACTACTAATCAAATAAACTGGAAGAACAGGGAACCTGTACTGGCTTCTTCCTTCTTTCAGTTCTGCATGCAATTAACTGATTATAACCAGCTCATTTAATTCTTCAAAGTTTCAATTACTGTTTATATTAGGAAACACCTCTTAACCCATTCTCTAATGTGTTGCCTCACAGCAAATGAGGGGTATTTTCAGAGACCCTACAATTATGTAAACAGGGACTGAAACTAATGCAGGTTCATCATAAAACCTGATGAATCCGTATAATCCTGGAATCATCTAGCAGAAACCCAGCTGAGTGATGCCTGATGCTACAACAGGTGTTGGGGAGAGAGGGGGGATTGTGTTTGTTTGAGAAGGGCAAACCTCCAAAATTTCTGGTCTTCAAAATATCTGCCATTTCCTTGGTAGGGCTTATTTATTCCCTGATGTGGATTGACTAGATCTAAGCCCAATTGCTAGCTACCACAAATTAAGAGACATTAAAGAAGACCTTTCAAGTAGCATGGAATAAATCCCAAAATTAATTTTCAGGTTCTGATCATGAAATGGTGTCTTGGGACGCGCGGGTGAGTTTGAAAAATGTGTAAACACATACTGCATTATGGGCAAATAGTTTTCTTATCAAAAGATACCCACTTCCATAAGTTAAACCTTGGACAGCAGAAATAACACACAGTAGTTGCCTAAGCATATATGCCATGCATGTTTAATATTTATGAAGTAAGTAAGTTCCCTAGTTTTGGCAAAACCCTGAACCCAGCTTGTGTAAAGTGACAACAGGGCAATGAAGATTTCAGCTGAAGTCCAGATGTTTGTCTCCAGGTATGAACTCTGATAGAAACAAAAACTTCACTAAATGAAAAGCTAAATGGGTATTCTACATTTCGAATGACTGGATTTAGACAATTAAATAATAAACACAAAAAGAAAAACCCAAATGCTCTGTTCATTTATTGTTTCCAACTTCAACAGAGCTCTCATTTGAGAGATACTCCATAGCATTTCACCAAAAAAAGTAATGCAACTGACAGCCACTTCCAGTATTAAATCTGTGAGGTAAAAGAAAGCAAGCAACATAAGCAGCTTTATACAGAAAAGTAAAATATTGGGACATTTCAACTGGAAGACAAAAAAGATTCCATGTCAAAAGAGGGTGTAGATGAAAAGGGAGACAGATTCAGGGACTCATTTCATTTCACCATGCACAGAGCTTCTATTGTCTCTAACAAGTTGGGTGAATGCGGCACTGAATTTATAGAATTGAGTATTTGTATTACTGCAGTGTCTAGTGGCCCCAACTGATCAGAGTACCACTGTACTCCGTAAGACCTGTACACTGCACTGAACTCTTTGTTTGGCAAGAATATGACTAGGACCATGGTTCTTATGTTCAGGGTCACATATTAACTGTAAGTCTAGAGGAGTTTTGCTGGTGTGTGTTTATTTGTTTTGTAATCTTCTTTATGTGCACAACTAAGTAAAATTTCTCTTGGGATTTTTGCCAACCTCTCAAGGAAATGTTAGCCACTCACCTGAGTGACAGTATGACTAAGTTAAATCCAGCTAATATGTAAATGTTGTAAAATTTCTATATTTGTTACCTCAATCAAAATTCCCATAAAGCTTCAGAATTTGCACTTGATCCAGTCCAAAGGACAAAGTGAAATTCTGATATTTGTGCACTAGAGCAAACAGACTCTCCATGCAGCCCAGCCTGCAGAGGATGCAAGATCAAGTGGTAAGGGGCAGAGAAGCATTAAAAAAATTGCCTACTTTCAGTTTTGCTTTAATAACATCAGCAATGGTTTCGTGTCCCCCCAGTCTCATTTCAATGCAATATTATTATAGCTTCAATGGCAGTAGAGCCGACTGGTTGCTACCAGTTGGCTCTACTGCCATTGAAGCTATAATAATATACGACTGTCTCTACACTGCTAGACTTTGCTACCAGGAACTTCCAGCAGCAGACAGTAACCACCCACCACTAAGCCCACCAAGTGCTCATGCAGTTTTAGTAGCTCCACTCAATGGCACAGTACACTCTGGAAAGACACAGCTGGCAAAGGGACTGCTGGAGCAAACACCAGCTTTCTTCTGATTGGAAAGGTGATAGATCTGTGAGCAGAAAGGAGTTCTGTCACTGCAGAGGAGCTCTGAAGCTCACTCAGTTTTGTCAGAAGACCTGAAATTCTGCAAGAAAAACTAGATCGCGTACACCAGATTTAAGATAGATTAGCTTGGCATTTCAGCTGGGCCTGCAAAGAGGTTTTCATGTATACCTTCCATTAAGTGTCAGTTGTCAGATGCAGGTCTCACACTAATGCGAGGTGAGAGCTTACCTGGGAATTCTGAGATGGTTCCACAAGATTAACACATGAATCACCCCATACTTCCATTTTTATATTATGGAATGTTACGAAGGATAAAGAGAATGGTCTCTTCTCCTGCAGACAATTAAAACTGAACAAATCAATTCTTGTGAATTTTATCACTAACCTGACATTTCACAAACTAGTCAACATCCTTGCAAGGCAAAAAGCCTTAATTGAGGCCATGCAAGCAACAGGAGTTCAGTGATCTAGGGTTACAAAGCAGCTGATCTTCCAAGTTTTGGAATTAAACTGTATATACAATGCTGGGAAGATATCTACATTAAAGTATAGTGCGATTTAAAGCACAATACCCACTCATGAGTAACTCCATGAGTTCAGATTTCTTCCAGAACAGAATTAGCTTAGTTTCCAGTTAGTTAATCCACTTTTAAAGTCTACTTAGCTAAACCATAAGGTTTTCCCCCTCTAATCCCCAAGGTTCATTTGCAAGTTCATCTGTAGATGAACCTAGTCAAGAGCAGCTGAAGCCAGTTCAAAATGGGTTCAGGTGTAGCCAAGCCCTAAATCTTGCTTTTTCACATGATTAATTCACCTCATAAAAGTTAAATTATGGTTTGCGTAGAGATGATCTTGCCTCAGGCAGGCAGCTGAAAGAGATGACCTCTAGAGCAGCATTTTTCAACCTGTGGGTCACAAGAATATAGGAAAGGGTCATGAACAAACTTTAAATATGGATTCTCCTCTAAAGGAGAACAATGCGGGAAACTGTGGCTTTTCCTTCACACGTTGGCATAGTTCTAGTCTGCCAGGGGCTGCTTCAGGCCCCCCAAACTTCCCCCCACACATCCTGCCCCACACACCCATCCCCTGGTCTAGACACTAGGGGACAATAGGTCAGGACTGGCCATTGATGCTTACAAATGGGTCCTGGTATAAGAAAGGTAGAGCAGCTGGTCTAGAGGTCCCCTCCAGCCCTACTGCTCTAGAATTCTCCTGCTGGCAGCTACAAGCCACAGTGGTGACTTACAGGAGCTAAGTCACTTGTAGACAGCTAAGAGAGAGAGAGAGAGAGGAGCTCTCTCAACACTAGGAGCACCCACCACAGCATCAACCAACTCGACTTGGTTCTCACTGGATTCTGCACAGGTCCACTTGGCCCCGCTGGAGGAAAGGCACTAAACACTACGTCCATTAACCAGGGGAAGAGGGAAAAACAGGATTTCAAAAGAAGCAGCTCTCAGCATCATGGACTCCAAGAAAGATAACACACAACTTTTCACCCTCACCTCTGTGGCCCTGGCTGGACCTGCTACTGATACAAACCTCATCAGGAGCAGCTGCAGCTATCCTGAAATGGCCCCGCATGTAACCATGCCTCTAAAATCTTTTTGTTTCGCCTTACTGATTCATCTCCCAGAACAGCCATTCCCA
>NW_017728943.1:55265273-55318849 GCF_001723895.1 Crocodylus porosus | reverse complement strand
GGGAAGGACAACGAACCGCCCTGCTAGTTCCTCCCGGGCCACTTTAAATTATAATAATAATAATGATAAGAGAGAGGGGCCAGGTTGCTTCTGCACCTCTCCCGCCCTTTATCAGCGCGGTGGTACAGTTACCTAAGGTCAGCGCTGCAGGTCTGAACCCGGACGCAGGAGGTGCCGGTAGCCAGGGCCAACCAGACGCCAACCCGAAGTTTTTTTAGAATGAGGGACTGGCTACTCAAGCCGGGCAATGAGCCTGAGGAAGGAAGGAAGGACTCAGCCGCTATGCAACTAGGGTGTCATGCGTGCGCCTTATGAGCTGACATATCCCCCTGGACAGAGCGGCCCAACTTCGGATCGGCTGATAGTTGGCCCCGCTTACCCGACCGCTTGGAGCAACGGGGCTAAGGGGAGGTCACGTGGGGGCAGCCAGTTAGGGGGCGGGGCCTAATCCCATCAGTCCCCCGTCATTGTCTTCTTAAGAGAGACCGCTGAAAATTGAAATCCTTTTAGCTGGGTCTCTAGCCAGGTTCTGGCCGTATTGGTCTAAAGGAAAAAGCAATCGGGACTGTTGGTAGAGGTGATATCTTTTATTACACCAACTAGATGTTTGCAAAAAATTAAAAGATTTTTTTTTTGCAAATATCTAGTTGGTTTAATAAATGATATCATCTCTACCACAAGCCCTAATTGCTTTCCCCTTGGATTTAACCCCTAAAAAGAAAATCAGCCATACTCTGCGTCTCAGCTGGGCCTCCTGTGAGCAAAGCTGAGGAAGGATACATCATAACCATAAGACCTACACCAAGGGACATGCTGGAGTGCATTCACATAGATTTTGCAAGCCTTGCTGGGGTCCCTACAAATTCTAGAGAGATTATTGTCAAGGCCAAAATTGTGACCTGGAAATTTAGAAGTCTGGAGTTGGGGTTAAGCAAATGCAACACACATCTTTTGGGAAGTGTTTTTCTTTAAAAAAGCAACTGTTTGTGTGCTAAACTATAGACTCCTCAAAACTCTTAACTGGCAGTTAAAATTCCAGTGTAAGCTCACCCACCAAAACACTGAAAAGTTTTGAAGTCAGTTTGCTAAAACAGTGAGAAGGAAGTGGAAACTCTGCTCCATACTTTAACTACTTAGGAAATATATCATAGAATCACAGAAATCAGGTTTGGAAGGGACCTCAGGAGGTCATGTAGTTCAACCCACTGCTCAAAGCCAGACCATCCCCAACTAAATCATCTCAGCCAGGGATTTGCTAGCCAGGTCTTAAAAGCCTCCAAGGACGGAAAGTCCACTGCCTCTCTGGCTAACCTGTTCCAGTGCTTTATTACTCTCCCGGTGAAAAAGTTTTCCTAAGGTAAGCTGGGCAGTACTTCAAGAGGTACCCCCTCTCCAATTGAAGGGATCAAAGCAGGTGCACAGGCACTGTAGGAGGTGTAGGGACTCTCCTCCCCCTATAGAGCAGAGCCAGACCACCAATGGGGACTTAACCATATATCTTTTAATGAGAGAACAGTAGTGGGAACATAACCAGCATAAACCAGGGGGTACAGGGGACACTACAATGCCCCGAGGGGCAGGATTCAACAAAGGCTAGACACTTACAATCATAGACATATTCATCCAGCTGATAAAAGATAGGGTTAACCAAAATGTAAAACACAAACAGCAGAACAAACAATACAGGTTGGTGAAATATAAAAGGCACAAAGTACAAAATGTCAAATGACAAGGAATATAGGGCCAAGGTACCTGGAGGGGGAAAACAGAACAGCCCCTTTCCACTGCAAGAGGAATTTCTCCCTGTTAGCTCGCTTACCCCAAGCCGCCACAGCTGGGACTTGGATCTCCCACATGGTAGGCAGAAATGCTACCATACAGCCACCAGTGGTGGCACTGCTCTAGGCTGCTAGGGGTCTTGACCTTCCTGGAGCCCCTGCCTCATGTCAAGCTGCCTGGCCTCTGATTGGAGGAGCTGGAAGCAGGACTGGGAACCCCTCAGGTCTGCTCAGATCCTGGCTGGAGCGGGGGAGCCTCTCCTACTGGCTGCATGCCACGCTGCTGAGGGTCCCACTGCTGCCTGCAGGTCCCACTCCTTCAGGCTTTTCTGGGGCAACTGTTCCTGCCCCACTGGCTCAGCTCTTGCCAGCTTTTTGAATCTCTTTCCTTGTGGTCCCTTGCTGGTCTCTCTTGAGTCAGCCACGCTGCCCCTTTTATGCCTTCCAGGTGACCCAAGGGGCCAATCAGGGGACATGGAGGGTGACTCTCTGGGGCCTGACTGGTGAGGAAAGGGAATCCCAAGTTCTTCAATCATCTTCTGCCAGCTAGCCCACCACACTAATATCTAACATAAACTTCCCTTGCTACAACATGAGACAGTTGCTCCTTGTTCCAACATCTGCCACCACTGAGAACAGTCTAGCTCAGAGGCAGGCAAAATGCGGCCCGTGGACCAGATGCAGGCTGCCAGGCCATTCTATCTGGCCCACGGGGCCCCTAAAAAATTTAGAAAATTAATATTTATCTGCCCCAGCTGCCTGTCATGCGGCCCTCGATGGCTTGCCAAAACTGCCCAAAATAATTGCCTGCCCCTGGTCTAGCGCCATCCTCTTTGGAACCACCCTTCAGGTACTTGAAGGCTGCTATTAAATCCCCTCTAAGTCTTCTCTTCTCCATACTAAATAAGCCCAGCTCCCTCAGCCTCTCCTCAGAAGAAGAATCTGGACCTGAATACTCAAGGTTTGCAACAGAGCAGTTTCCCCATTTCTGTCTTCCATCCCATTAAACTTCCCAGGTCCAAAATAGCCACCATCTATTTTTTCAGCATGTCTGAATCCTGGCACAGGGGGTGTGTGGTGCAGAGGAAGAGTGGGGAACAAAAGGTCAGGAGTGTACAAGGCAAAGAGGAGAATCAGGAGAGTGCAGGAATTTGGTGTGAAAGGAGGTACCAGAAATGTGAGACTGGAGATGGAAAGAGGCAAAATACCAGCTCATATCCCAGGAACAGGAAGAGAATAAGAGGATTTCCCTTGGAAGGAGCCACTAGGAAGGCTCAGACTTAAGGTTAACTGAGATGTTTACACACTGTTTGGAGATGAGCAGCTTTCCCCTAAAGGTTCAACTAGTCTCAAGAAATAAGCTACATCTCCAAAATCTTTAGTCTCATTGATTTCATGATTGGGTCTGACAATAGTTCACACTGTATTCCCATAGTCCTGGCACAAATACACTCAGACCAAACAGTAATAGAAAGTGAGCTAACAACAGGGAAAAAAACATTGGACCAGCTGGCCCTAGGAGACTGGCATCTAGGTTATTTGTCATTTAAAGTAAAAAAGGCAAACCCCAGCAAAAGGGTAAGATTGGACAATATCCAGACTGCAAAAGTTGTTCTGATATGAAACAGCTGCTTGAAGGTCTCAGTGATTTCCATATCAAGAGTGCTGAGTTCACAAATAATGCATTATGGGGGGAGAGGAGGGGTGTCATTTTCCTTGGCTGCCAGCCTTGTGACTTGGTCTCTTATGAAAGAAAATTTGGGTCTCTAATTTATCAAATAATCTACAGGCTCAAAGAGTACCTCAGTTTTACTTACCTAGAGTATACCTTTAGATACACCTATGGTGCCCAGTAGAGCTTCGTAGGCAAATGTGAGAAGTTGTTCATTGTTGTGGAAGATTCCATACATTTCACTTCTCTCTCAGTTGTATTAGTTCTGCAGGGCTAGCAGGAATAAAAAAAAACACAACAGAAACCTAGTCCTTGTAACTTAAGTCAGCTAATATGGCTGCAGATACAGGGAGATCTGATGAGTAAGTAGGTGTAATTTTTTACATACTATAGTTTCTTTCTAGAGTAGTTTCTTTCCATAATTTAAATATTTGTGTGACATACCTGGGTCACAACTTACATTTTTCTTTTTTGGTCAGCAAAAAAAAAAGAGAAGTTGAAGTGGCCATTTTTGTTAGATGGCTGCAGTGACTATTAAAGCTGCAGTGACTCAGAGTTCAGGGATTTGCCTGTTGTACTATTACTGAACACTTCAGTACAGCTGTGGGTCAGTGGTTCTACAACATCTCTGTAGAGGCTTAAAGCTATTCCATTTCAATAACAAAAATGGGGATTTTTTTTTAATTTGATAAAGACAATGTTCATATGAATTAAATTTTGATATTGATTGATACTTATATTGCTTGTTCACACAAACTATCATTTTACACTATTGTGAGATTAGGACTCAAATTTACACCTGTTCAGTCATCAATGGCAATGGCAACTGACAAGGAAAAGTATATTTTCTTAAGGAAAACCTTGACATTTGCAAATTGTTACAAAAAAGAAATTTGAGGTACCTTTCATGCCCTTTCCCTCCCCCCAAAGCACACATTCCTCAATTTTCTACACAGTTTCTTCCTACCTCTGAAGATTCATAGATTCATGGACACTAGGGCTGGAAGGGACCCGGGAGGATCATCCAGTCTAGCCCCCTGCCCGAGGGGCAGAAAGTCATCAGGGATCATAGGATCCCAGCAAGATAAACATCCAAATGTCTCTTGAATGTGTTCAAAGTAGGTGCTTGAACCACACCCAGTGGCAGTCTGTTCCAGCCCTTGGGGGCTCAGACAGTAAAGAAGTTCTTCCTCATGTCCAGCCTGAAACACTCATGGAGCAGTTTGTGACTGTTCGACCTTGTCATCCCTTGGGGTGGTCTGGTGAACAAATGTTCCCCCAGATCCTGGTGAGCATCCCTGATAAACTTGTAGGTGACCACCAGATCACCCCTGAGCCTCTTCTTTTCTAGGCTGAAGAGTCCCAAGGTTTTCAGCCTTTCATCATAAGGTCTGTTTTCCTGACCTCTGGTCATGTGCGTGGCTCTCCTCTGGACTCTCTCAAGCTTCTCCATATCCTTTTTGAATTGTGGAGCCCAAAACTGAACATAGTACTCCAGCTGCAGCCTCACCAAGGCCAAGTACAATGGGAGAATGATGTCCTGGGATTTGCTTGAGAAGCATCTGTGGATGCAATCCAGCATTTTGCTCGCTTTACTAGCCGGAGCATCCCATTGAAGGCTCGTGTTCATCTTGTGGTCAATCATGATCCCCAAGTCCCTTTCGTCTGTAGTGCTAGCCAGCATAGCACTGCCGAGCCTATAAGCATGCTGCGGCCTTTTCCTCCCAAGGTGGAGAACCTTGCATTTTTCAGTGTTAAACACCATCAGGTTCTTATCCGCCCATTTCCTGAACCTGTCAAGATCCACCTGGATCGCCCTCCTGTCCTCAGGTGTGGAAGCTTTACACCAGAGTTTGGTGTCATCGGTGAACTTGGCCACTCTGCTTCTGACTCCAGTGTCCACATCATTAATGAAGATGTTCAATAGTATAGGCTCTAGGGCAGAGCCTTGAGGAGCCCCACTGGTCACCGCGTACCATGACGATTGACTTGTGTCAACCACCACCCTCTGGGTCCTACCGCAGAGCCAATTCCCCAGCTAGAAGATAATGGTGAGGCCGAGGCCACTGTTAGCCAGTTTTGCCAAGAGGTGATTATGGGATACCAGATCAAAGGCTTTTTTAAATTCAAGATATATGACATCAATCTCTTCCCTGTTCAGGTGATAGGTCACCTGGTCGTAAAAGCAAATGAGGTTGGTCAAGCAAGACCTACCCACAACAAACCCATGCTGGCTATCCCTCAGGATGTTGCTGTCAGCCAGTCTGTTAAGGATGGCCTCTTTGATAATCTTTTCCAACACCTTCCCCAGGATAGCAGTCAGGCTGATGGGCCTTTCTATGAAATCTATGACTGTAGTTTGCCAGATCCACTTTTCTCCCTTTCTTGAAGATAGGCATCACATTGGCCTGCTTCCATTCCTCCAAGATAATGTAGTGGGCTTTGGAAAGACCATGATTTTTGTGTTTTCAGTGGCAACTGCATTCATGCTAGTTGTTCCAAAATCACCCAGAAACATGGCAACCTTTAAATATACTAGGCAGAACATGCACTGAGATGTCAAAAGGGGGTGGAGCTTTGTTCATTGTCCCGGGAAATGCTGTGACGAAGAGTACTTACCGGCAGCTTGGAGCACAGCACACGAGGGGTGGAAGGAGGAGCCTGCACAGCTCATCAGCCACCTGTTTATTCAGCTATGGCTGGCCAGTGATGTCAGTGCTAAACACCGGCTGGCGAGAATAAAAATGGTGGCGCATGCTGCAGTTGGAGTGGAGAGACAAGAAGGAGAGCTGCCGCCAAGACTGGTAGCAGAGAGGTCACTCCCCATGGGACCCAGAGACTGGAACCAGCTGAGTCAAACACAGGCAAACCAAGGAGGAACCCCTCGACGTCGATCCGCACGGGTCGGTGAAGAACCGACCGGAGCACCGTCTGGAGACATCAACAGGGAGATCAGAAGAGACAAAACGGATGGCAGGTGGGAGTGCAGAGGTGACGGGGTGTGGACGGTGTCACGCTGGAGAGAAGAGGACCCCCGGAGAACCCCAGGGGGGTCGCTGTTGGGGTGGATATCGCCACTGGATCCAGATGGGTCGCTAAGCAGGCTAGAGGGTGGATATAGAAACAACAGGAGGGAGGTGATGACCATTGCCCTTAGAGACCCGGAAGGGTCGTAAGGAATCCAGAGGGGCAGGCTGCCCAGTGTTCCTTTTTGTTGGTGTGAAGGCATCTTTTATTTTGTGGTCATTTTCCCCAGCTACGTGGCACAGGAGGGGAAGTGGGTCCCCTAGTGGTGGGGCTGAGCCTGAACCCTAAGGAATTGGTCTTGCCCATAGGTTTTCTTTTTTTTCCTTTTCTTCACCCCCCCCTCCCCCCCGAGGGAGAGAGAACAGAGAGGCAGGCTAGGGAGACGAGGTTCTCATCATGGGTGCCCTCTCCCCAGAAGGAGGAGGACACAGGACGGACATCACTCCATAGCAGGCATGAGGCTGGGGTGTAGGGATGGTGGAGCCCCATGAGTAACCACTGGGGAGCCATGGGACAATGAACGCACCCAAAGGACAACCCCGCACACTGAGGTCCAAGAAGTTGTGGCAGGCAAGCGCGGGGTTGGAGACTCAGGTGGAGGACACTGGCTCGGGCAAGAACGTGAACCCAAGAGGCTCCTGACACCTATCACTCGAGTGAAAGCTGCCCAAGAGTGGCTGTTCGAGGCCCAGCGGTTACATTCATGTTTCCCAACATTCTTATCTGATATTTTTTGCTTATGATGAGTAGTGTTTTCTGACCACACATTCGCTCTTTACTTTTCTGCCTCTGCCTTACCAACTTAATTGTGCTCATTCTCTACCACAAAGAAGACTATGTCTCAAAGTTCCTCCATTTCTAATTATCTGGGTTAGAGAGGAAAATAGCAAGGCAATAGGTTTTAAGAACACTAAAACTGTTTTTCTCAGCCATCTGTAACTCACACTAGCTTCAGTCTTTGATACATGGTTCACTTCTTGGCTAAGACCATACAGTGCATTTCAGGCCTGAAGGAGAAAGATATAAAGTAGCATGAGAAGGGAATTATAAATTAAATGAATTTATAAACTTTACAGCATTTATTTACTTGGTAGCAGAGTTGCAGTTGGGTGACATGTGTCTCCATTTTGTCAGCAAACCAGCAAATTCTTTCTATCAAATATTTGTTCCCCGTCACTATAACAACCTCTTTAAAAGTCTGGATTTAAAACAAGCCTAGAAATAAACTTGGACTTCAGATTTGTGGTTATGAGTCAAGATGTTTAAGGCTGCTTCATGTTTTGCCCAGTTTCCAGTTGAGCAGATATTAAGGCATTCCAATGCACCCTGTAGCATTAAATTTAAGGTCCTGATCTAAAGCCCATTGGACAGATCAAGACACTAAGTAGTTCACCTGCAGACTTGTTATTTGTTATCACAAAAGTCAAGTTTAAAATGGCGTTTTTAGACAGTTGGTTGTACACAGATACACGTGTACTGAAGCAAACAGTGCAGATGCAGTGCATGGATGTAAATCATTGCTTCTGTGTAAATTTTCTTGCAACTCAGTTGTTATTTGTAAAGCTCCATATTTTTTTGCATATAGCCTCCATCTTTTTTTTCCCAAAATCAGCTGGGGAAAGTTGGGGCATGCATTATATGCAGGGAAAAGAGATTCCCATGGGTCTGGAACTGGGGGGCAGGGAAGAAGGTGAGCAGTGGAAGCATTAATTGTCATGGCTCTAGGAGCTGTGGCAATTACTAATGCCACTGATCCCTCTTCCCACCACCAATTTCTGGACCTATGGAAAGCTCCTCACCCCAGGTGTATGCTGGATTGGGGTTGGTAAGTGGCTGGACTTGGTGCATTGTGGCCCTGAACCCAATGTGCCAAATCTGACCCTAAATGCTGGTTCTGGAGCCACATGCTAGGTTGGACCCAGTGAGCCAAGTCTGGGACTATACACTGCGTCTGGAGATGCACACTGGCTCCAGAACCGCTTGATGGGTCCATCCCCATGTACTGCACTAGAGCTGTGTGAAGCTTCAGTCCTTGATTTGATTTGACAGATATTCGGTCCAATTTGGTGGCTGAATCTCCAAATCTGAATCAACTCAGAGGACCCTTTAATCTCTCCAAATCAAATCGGAACCCTCCAAATCAATGTGGAGAGATTCAGGAAGATTCTGAGACTTGGACACAGACACAGTTTTAAATGTTTTTTCTACGTATCTCTAGGTAGCAGGCGGCTTGTGAATGCTGCAGTGCTGGGGCACATGAAGCATCCCACGGAAGTGCGGTGGGCTCCCCAGTGTGCTTGGCAGCAAACCCGGAAGTGGACCAGAAGCACTTCTGGTCCACTTCCAGGTCCATTGAGGAGTGCGCAGGGGCTTCTTCTGTGCTCCCCCAGCTTGGTGACTGGTGACTCCTGGGGTCCCTCCGCGGCCAATCACCGAGCTGGGTGGGGGATGGAGGGTGCTTCTTGGCAGAACTGGAAGTGGACTGGAAGTACTTCTGGTCCACTTCTGGGTGTGCCACCAAGCACTTGGAGGGTCCCCCTGCACTCCTGTAGGGAGCTCCATCTGCCTAGCATCACAGAGTTTACCAGCTGTGCTCAAGGTATGTAGAAAATTTTTTTAAAGCTGTGTCTATGTCCAAATCGCTGACTTTCTGAAGCAGCATTGAATCTTCAGATTCAGATTCAGCTGAATCAAATCAGGGACAGTGATCTGCAAAAATCTAACTGGGTTTCACTTCAGCTAAGCAGTACATATGTGAACGCACCTGTAAGGAATATTTATAGAAATGGAACACTCCTCCAATTCCTAGGTGTTTCTTTTAAAATGGAGAACAGCTGATACAGTAACATGAGGGAAAACTACTGTCCTGCTATGAAGTGTTCTTTGGAGTTTTCATCCTCTCTCTCAGCTCAGGGAAATTGTATAAAATATACTTAGCACATTGCAGACTCTTGAATGGCTTTTTCTATATTACTCTGTATATGTATATATACACAGATTTTTCATGTTTTTTCCAAGGAAAAAAAGCCATTTATTCTTTGAACAACATATACTAAATGTGGGCTACCCTGGTGTTTTTTCTTCTTCCCCCTGACAACACCACACCACATACACACACCAACCTAAGTTGGAGGACAGAGAGTGTCAGACTTAAAGGACAGGAAATTGAAAGTTAAGGTTGTCAGTTTATATGAAAGCAATATTTTTTTAAAAGGTTTTCTTAGTGTTTAATTTTAAATCAGGCAGTTCATGTGTCTACTCAAGAAAGGAAGTCTGATGAATCAGTGACACACACCATCTGTGATTGTGTTTTTCACATCAACTTTAACTGATGTGTAGAATACTAAATTCTCTACCAAAGCAGGTTGGGCCCTCTTTCTGGTTTCTCTGTATGCCTTAGATTATCATTGCCAGTTAAACATTATTGTAATATGTAAGAGATTGTAAAACACTGCAGTGACATATCTATCAAATAGTAATTTTTTCATTAACTTACAGAATAGGAAGTCAGTAGTACATATCAGGTACCTAAAGAGAATTGTCTGTTCCAGCAACACAGGTTGTATGGCCAGTGTTCTCCCAGTGCTGGTATAAGTGAAGGCTGGGAAGTTTTAAGTGTTTCCCATCGGGCAGATAGCGTCTGGATAGATCAAGATAAATTAGCCATCAAACATCATTGTACTTCCAAAGGGCAGTTAAGTAATCTTAAAGGAAAGGTTGTTTGTTTGTTTTTAATAGTTGAAAACTAAATATGCTAAATACATGCTTACTAATTATCAACCTGCAAAATAAAATATAACAAAAGCAATACAATACAATATTTTTTGTGCCATTAAATGAGAGAAGAGGATACTTTAAAATATAGTATTGGCATGAGGTCATGGCTTTAAAATATGTTCATCCAATTCAGACACGAGCACAAAAGAGAGATGGGATTTTTAGCAACTGAAGAACTAATATTATACCCTGTAATAGGCATAGGTTTACACTACACAATCCTTTACTTTATTGTTGCTGAAATATGGGACAACCTGTATTCTACCTTGATAAGATGCATCATACACCAAAGCAAAGATGCTGCTTATTCAGTGATTGTTTAAATCCTATGTTTTGACAAAAACTTGAAATATTGTATACTGCATTTTGTAAACTGAATAAGACCTTATAGTTTGCTGTGTTTTAAAAACAAAGTTTGTCCTAGCCTATGTTATTCTTACACATGTGTTATTTCCATAAGGTGCAGATGGTCAACGGTCATCTGGGACTGGAAGACTGGGAAACTGGAGCAGAAGATTTAAAACGAAGGTGAAGGCACACTGCATCATCCATACAGAGAAACTTTGTAGTTAAACAAATTAACACTATCAAAGATCAGGGATACACTAAATTAATCAAGAACTGGTCAACTAATACTATATTTTCTTACATAAACATTCCTTGTTTTTAAAAAAACAGCTGCTTGAAATTGGACTGCACATTATATGCAAGAAAATTTGGTAACTGTTTATAGTTTCAGCTGAATAGCTTTGGTGAGGTGAAAGTGGAAGTAAAGTCCATACCCAATCCATACACAGCAACAGATCAATGAGTAGGCTGGGATCCCTAGCTGCTGCTACTCAGCTACTACAAGGAAATATCTTTTTTTTTACCTTAATTCTGTCTTTCAAAAACAAGACATGTATCTTATTCCAAGATGTGTTATATGTGAGAAAATACAGCAGTTCTCAAAATATAGTTGTTCATTAAGTATTATGAGCAAATGGAGTGTTTCTAGTGGGGATCATTTCTCAGCCAGAAGGCTTTACTGTGTTGGCTACAAATGTCCAACTCAGGATCCTTGAAATTCTGGTTTATTAGGTGGATTGAAACACTGTAATGAAGTCAAATCATAAACCTTGGTGCTGGTCCCCTCACACACACACACACACACATGCGCACACACAGTAGCAAGCTACAATTGTTGGCGGGGGGGTGAGGGGGGCACCAGAGTCGGGTATACCTATCCCACTGCTTTTTATCTGTCCTTGGCTTCTTCTAACGTGGTGTGGTCCTTCACAAGGGGGTTGCCGACTGGTTCTTCTGGCTGGACAAGTCAGATGCTGGTCAAATTGGAGATCAAGAGGGTGCCACTGAGGGTCACTTTTCACTGCTTTTTATTTGTCCATGGCAGACTTTGGTGACTCCCCAGTTTTCAGGTTTGCCCAATCCAGGGGTCATTGACTCTTGTGGGACTTCCCCCTCGGTGGCATCTGTCAGCCCCAGGGGTCGTCCTCATGTACATGCAGGTTTGGGAGTCTGTTGATGAATTTTGATGAATTTACTGCTGTCGTGAATAGGGCTCTGAGAGCGGTGGATCTGGAGATATTCAGCCCCAAAAGTTGGTCCCCGGTGTTGATTAACTCAGACCAGGTCGTCTAGTGAAGTTTAGAGAATGCCCTGTTGCTACATTGTCTCCTATTGATTTCTTCCCTTGGTTGATCTGCGGTTTCTGTAGGTGTTAATTGCCACTTGTTACTGAAGCCTGCTACTGTGTTAGGCATTCAATCACTGATTCACTTTCTTTCAGGGGCCCACCTGATACAGGGAAGCGGAGGTTTGATTCCCGCCCTTGTTAACATTGATACAATGTATAACTTACTTCTAAAACTAAAACACATTTAGTTAAAAGGTGAAGTGTATAAAATATAAGCTACAAGAGTAATGCCATGGCTCACAAATAAATAAAAATGCCAAAATACAAGGGGAGATACAAAATACACACATACAAACTAAAACACAATTCCTTATCTTATAGTGAAAGAAAGAGGAAGGAAGAAACGGTATAAGAAGAGAAATATATCCAAAGAGGGGAAAGCAAATGCAGGCAAGAGGAAAAGGGGGCTTTCTGCTACAACTGAAGATCTCAAAAAACATAAAAGTCGGAGGAGGCTGGGAGGTAAGGAGCTGGGAGATGGAGAAGTCAGAGGCTGCAGAGGGCAGAGAGAGAAGATGGGAGGCGGTGAGGGTTGGAGCCAGGAGACAGCAAGGGTTGGATCTGGGAGGCAGAGAGTAGAACGGGGGAAGCTGGGAGATGGTGGATGTTAAAAGATCAGAGAGCAGGGAGAGACAGACAGACAGGAGGAAGGTCAGAGGGGAACAGAGCAGAAATTGGAGCAGGGCCAGGAGATCAGTAGGACAAAACCCAACTTGTCATCTCCCAACTTGTCACTGTTAAAAATAACAGTTTTATTAAACAGGCAACACATTATACAGCCCACAAAGTTATTGGTTCCCCCCCCACACACACACACACGCACAAATTCTCCCACACACTCACACAATGGTGGCAGGAGAGGAAAGGCTTAATGGAGGGATTGAGGTCAAGGTGTGCAGAGACAGAGGTCAGGTTCCTTGCTTGGGGGAAACAGGTGGGCGATAGCTACTTTTCCAGGCTGTGAGTTCATCCTTGATGGCCAAAGTCTTCTCCAGTGAGGTGTTGTCCAAAGCGGGTCACCAGGAGGGCCTCTGGGTGGATAGGTGATGTGGAGTAGTGCTGGTCCAGATGGAGAGGGCATCCCAAAGAAGTCACACTCTACCACCCCTTTTATAGGGGTGGGCTACCTGTGACTCCAGTGGGAATGACATGACCAGGCAAGGACCAGTCCTACTCAGATGAGGTCATGCAGTTCCAGGTGTCCTCATTGTCCAGTGGGATACAATGGTGGAATTGCTGGTTTCTATTCTGTTCTGTTTCCATGTTGCTGGTTTCTTGGAGAGTCTTTATCTTTCAAATATTGGGTTTTGTTTCTGGTCCTGGGAATAGGTCTGTGGTTTTAGGGAGAGTCAATGCAAGGCAGTGGTCTGGTCATTGAGTTGATGGTCCGGTTATTAAGTTGATGGCCCTGTCATTCAGCAGAAGCTATTTCTAGGCCTGCTACCATTATGTCTTGTCACTGGTAGGTGTTGTAAGGCTTTGGGGACCTCTTTATCGGTGCCTTGCCCCCCCAGCGATGTCAGGGTGAAATCCTATTCTGGTGCCACCTAGATGGTCTGGGTGCCGCCCCTTTTTCTCTCCTGCCACATTTTCAGTGTTATTTGTTGGGGAGGCAGTTCCCTGTTGGGGGCCCAGCCGGGTCTTGATCCTGGGTCTGTTTTTGTGGGGCTCCAAACCTCCCCTTTACCGCACCCTTACAACACCTGCGGCCTGGGTTGATGCTACTTCCCACAGATCTTCCCCATGTTGCCCGCCTTGCAAGGGCTAAGTTTTCTGGGCCGTGGACCTTCAGGGTTTTGCCCCTGGTCTTTGGGCTGGTTTTCCCCTCTTCAAGAAAATAAACTTTCCCCTGCTGGGGTCATCTATAACTCAACTAAAAATGCCAGCGCCTGCCAATGGAGCTCCCAAGATTGTGTGTGTGTGTCTCTCTCTCCTCTCTCAGGGCTCCTTTCTATCCCCCCTCGGGGGGGCCTGTTTGTCCTCTCCCCTCTAACTGGTGGGGGTACTGGGGGCACCCTTGTGCCTGGTCCCTAACAGTTCTTCTGACATCCCTGCCCTGGAGCCCGGCTGACCTGAGGTCCTGTCATCCTGGTCCTTCTCATCGGCATCACTCCTCTCCCCGCTTAGGCGGCTTGTGGTTCCCCATGCTCTGCCCCCTCCGAAGCCATCCAAGGATGGTGGAGGGCTTGAGGGTCGGCCCTCAGCCATGGCTCTGGAGCTCCTAGTTGGAGCCCTGCCACTCCTCAGTGGTGTCCCATCTGATTGCTACCTTTCTGTGGTGCTCCTTGGCTCCTGCCAACCCCTGAGCCTGCCTTCTGCCTCGCTGGTTAGGGTCTCCTGGTAGATGGCTGACCCCCTCTCTGGGGAGTTGGGGCTAGAGTTGGAGCCTCCCAGCTCTGGATTCGGTGTCTCCCAGCTGGTGTTCTGTCTCTCTCTCCCCAGCTCTCCACCAGCTGTTTCCCCAGCCACCTTTTGAGCAGCCCGCACTGCTCAGAAGCCATGCCCCCAGCTCTCTCCAATACACAGGCTCAAGCAGCTGCGAAACTGCCAAGCCTGCGCCTGTGCCTGTGTCCATGCTCCAGTCTCCTCCTCACTGCTGCCCATCTCTGTTCCTGCGGAGAATGCCATGGCGTTCTGATTAGGGGTCCGAGCCATGCTGGGGGGACTGCTGTCTCCCCGCTCACGTGTCTCAAGCACCCTCATTCATCCAGGGACCAATTTACATAGGAGGGGTAGGTATGAGTCACATTACAACAGGGTATGCCCAGGCAGGGGACACAAAATCGAGATTTGACATTGCAAGATGGAGACTTGACAGTACTTTGACTAACTTGACAGAAACAGGCCTAAATCATACAATATCAATATAAAACAGTAAAATTCAATACAAACATAATAGGAATACAATATAAAACAGCAACAATCAATACAAAAATAACAGAACACTATTTACAATATAAAAAGGGGCTTGTTACAACAATGGCATACAAGAACTTTGCTTACCTATGACTACTTAGAACTAGTTATAAGGGATAAAGAGGGCAGAGAAAGAGTCAGAAATGGTTGGGGATGGGGAGGGAATATATTTTTAAGTAAAAAAAAAAAAGAAAGAAAGAAAAACCTGGGGGATTTGCTACAGTTGTCCAGGCATCCATAAAGTGTTTCAGAATAACACAGTAGACATGGCTTGCATTTCTCTAATATAAAAAACACATACACACACACACACACAAAAGGCAGCCACTTTAATTTTACTTTTTAAATTCTTTCAGGGTTTCTGCAGACATTATGAAGAAGAAGGTAAGAGAGTAAACCCATTTCTTTCCTTGACAACCATTTTTTGAGTTTCTTAACTAAATTAATCACTTGAGGGGTAATTTTAGCCTCCACAATTTTTCTCATCCCTAATTCTCTCTTCCCACTCAACCCAATCTTTTTCCTTTTGCTCCAGATCTTGGATTTCCATTACTCTGCTGTCCATAACCACATTCTATGTTTGCTTTCTCTTTCTGTCTCTTCCTACATCTCTACTGAATAGAGATCTTTAAACATTTACAGTTGTAGAAAGCCTCTGAGATGTTGTTGCCACTCTGCCTCTTTTTATTATTCGTCTTCTGGAAATGTCTACCGGAGACACTATTAATTTATCAAAAGATTAAAAACATTTTTCTAATCATCTGCAAATGTAAATTGCAAAGTTCATTTAGAAATCCCTTTGTTGGTTTGTTTGGCTACTTAATACATTCCAGTGAGAAAGAGGAGGGCTGCCTCATGTCAGTAAGATAAGCCTCTTGCCTTGAAACTATTTAGGTTTGATTGCATTGCATTATAGAATGCATCATTACTAGTTTAACCTCTCCAAGGTTTTCAGCTGCTGTTTTATTTAGCTATACCCACTACACAGCCTACAGCAACTCCAGGCAATGATTCCCCCAGTGGCATGCATGAGCTGCCCTGCTCTACTGCAAAAATACATTATGGCTGAATTTGCCCTGAGAGTTTGGAAAGATCTAAGGTCTTTGGAGACTAAAAATGTGTTTTTTCTTTGTTTTAGCTGGCAGTATGAGCCTCTGGCATTTTCAAGTGCAAGTCATTAGCGTCCACAAGGGTGATGTTAATATGTCTGTGTTTCAATCTCAAGACATTTTCCAGTTGCTTCTGCCACAACAATCTCTGCCATCTCAGTGCTTTTTAAGCCCCATGTGAATTAAAGGGAGCTTTGCAATGCCAGCAGGAATCACTGTCGACTTCAGCTGAAACCAGTTGCTACCTGATTTACTCTTTGCAGTTGTTGGCACTGAGGTTGAAAGTCATTCTCATCCAGAACCACTGAAATAGAGAGACAGGGACAGAAAGAGTAAGAAAGCTGTAATATTAATAACATTAAAAAAAAAATCTAGAAGTGGAGCTGAGAAATTTTGGATAAACTTACTTAGTTTGCAAAACCTTTTGTTTTAAGTTACCTAAGCTCAGGTTGATTTTTTTTTTTTTTTTTTTACAGTGCTGAAGAAATTCAATTGTGCAGAGAGGAAGAAAAACTACAACAGAGCAGCCAGAAATAAAAGGAAAACAAATAGCAGATCAATTGGAAGTAGTCCAGAGAGCAGCCTGAGGGACCAGATGACAGTCATAATTGATGCCACGGATAGAAGCTGTCAACAAAAGGGAACGTCATATGGGAAATGCAGTGAGGCAACTGAGAGGGAACAAGGACCTACCCTTTCACCCATCATGTAACAGCTGAGTATAGATGTACAGCATGTTTGGTCAATTGCTGTTTGCTTTAACTTGCAAGTGTGTCATAAATATTCCCCCTTCTCTTTTAGAGTACCTTGCTGTATTCCCTCTAGTTCTCAGCTCAACCATAATCTTTATTCCCATGACCAAGAGAAATGTAACTTAATCAGGGAATGGGGGATGGGAAGAGGGAAAAGGTGAAAGTGTTAACTCAGAACTGAAAATGCAAACATTTTTCCCACGTTGCCATATTGCCATGCCTGCGAATTGTTATTTAGTCCTCGGGATAACCAAGTCTCTTGGCACTAGTGTGGTACCAAGATAATTATTCAAAAAATAGTGCTTGTGTTTGGACCAAATAAAACCTCATTACCTCTCACTATCCATCCATGCCATAAGGAAACATGATGGTTAGAAGAGGTATTTTAGAGAAGAGTCAAACAACAAAAGGAAATTATTGCTTTAATGAAGCATTTTCAATGGACTCCCCCTTCTGACCCTGGCCAAAGTAACAGAGCTGACATGAACAGAATGCAGGCAGAAATGTGACTGTGCATATTGGTCACACAAGTAGTTGACTTCTTGGTTAACAGATTCCTTGTTTTAAGTTAGAGGAGCTATGTTCGGGTGTGTGAGATGTGAAAGGGATCATAGCTGAGGCACAGAGTAGGCCACTGTTCCTAAACAATCTTCCTCAACTGAACATGTTAAATTTTGAGCCACCTTCTGTCAGCCTTATCTATTTAGAATGTAAGATCTTTGGGCTAGTTTCTTATCAAGTTTCTGCAGCTCCTAATATGCTTAACCCAGTCTTGATTGTGGTATCTGGCTACTTCTGTGACAGAAATACTAGAAATGTTTATCTGTCTTTTGATTTATTATTGGCTTCCTTACTATTTTCCCAGACTCAGAACTCTGGAGAAAGTATATCGCCAATATGGAGGCAGAAGTAATTTAATCTATCACAAGTTGGTCCTTACCACTTTTGCTTCCAGCTTTTTCCAGTGGCCTTCCAGAGAGAAATATAGAAAGGGACTGTGACAGGTCACCTTCTCTAGTGCCATCTTTTTGGTTATCCACACCTCACATGGGGCACCCTTGGGGTCTGTTTTGTAATTCTTCAGTCCTGCCCTAATCTTGCCTGCCGCATCTTGATGGAGTTTTTTTTTTTTTGAGCGGGAGACTGCCTATTATTCTGGGTATGTTGAGGTCTCGCCTCTTACGGCTTGATCCCTGTTTCCTGTGGCTAGGCCTCCCCGTCTGAACCCACTAAACAGGGTTGGACTCCAAGGCTCTAACTTTTCCTGCTCCCTTATGCAGCATGACACTCTGTGGCCCAGCAGCATGGGACCAGGACCCACAACCAGTAGACCTGGGCACAACCTGAACCTACCTCTGTCAGTCCAAACAAAAAAACCCCCAGAAGACAAGCTATAACCACACTCTGGTACACCAAACCTCCCCAGCCTTTTTAAAATAGTCCTTCAAATACTGGGTTTCGTGTCCCCCAAAAACTGTGCCCTCACTTAATTACAAAAATTACAAAAATAGCTCCACAATATTATATGTCTTACATGATCAATGTGCATATCAACACATTCTCTAATTTCTGTTCTACAGTGTTCTCTTACAAGTGATATGAAAAGATCATAGAATCATAGGGTTGGAAGGGACCCTGAAGTATCATCAGGTCCAGTCCCTTGCATGAGCAGGAAAGACATCTGGGGTCAGAAAACTTCAGCCAGATGACTGTCCAGTCTTCTCTTGAAGACCTCTAGGGTAGATGATTGCACCAGCTCTGGGGGGAGCTTGTTCCATAGTCTGGACACCCTTGTTGTAAAGAAGTTTTCCCTAATGTTCAGCCTGAAACTATCTTCCAGGAGTTTGTGGCCATTGTTTCTAGTTTTCCGCCAGGGCGCCCTGGTGAACAGTTGTTCACTGAGTCTCTGATGTATGCCTCTGATATAGCAGTAAGCTGCAATCAGGTCCCCTCTCAGCCTTCTTTTCTTTAGGCTGAAGAGTCTGAGATCCCTCAGCCTCTCCTTGTATGGCTTGCCATGCAAGTCCCTGATCATACAGGTGGCCCTTCTCTGGAACCTCTCAAGCTTTAGCATGTCCTTGTTGAAGTGCAGTGCCCAGAACTGGATGCATTACTCCAGCTGCATCTGCACCAATGTTGAGTAAAGCAGGAGAATCACTTCTCTGGATTCACTGGAGATGCATCAATTGATGCATGCCAGAGTTTTATTGCCCCTAGCGGCTACTGCATTGTACTGCTGGCTCATATTCATGCTGGGATCTATTGTTACCTGCAGATCCCTTCCCAGATGCAGCACTTCGCATTTCTCTACACTGAACCTCATCTGGTTCCGTTGTGCCCAACATGCCAGCCTGTCTAGGTCTGCTTCTATCTGCAGGTGTGTCTGCACAACCCCATATGTTGGTGTTGTCCGTGAACTTGGCCAATGGGCTTTTCACCGCCTCATCCAGGTTGTTGATGAAGGTATTGAACAGCACTGGGCCAAGTACTGACCCCTGGGTTACGCCGTTGCCCACATCTCACCAGGATGACACCAATCCATTCATTTAGACTCTCTGAGTCCTACCCTGCAACCACTTTCACACTCACTTGACAGTCCGATATCTTCCAGTTTTCTGATCAGTACTTCGTGGGATACAAGGTCAAAGGCTTTCTGGAAGTTGAGGTATATAAACAAGTAAAATGAGTATTAATATTTATAGTATATATCTGTATAATACATTTTAAAAAACAATACTGTATAATATTAATGGATGTAACCCTTTTACAGGTTTAGAGACTCAAAGTCTTTTGGAAGTGTTTAAAATTCAGTTATGTCTGTCAGGGCGCATCTACATGAGATGGCAGAAGTGCAGTAGACTAATTCTGCTCCTCATTAGCACATCATGGTGAAAAGCTGTGCTCATGCGCAGTAGAATTAGTGTACTGCATATTAGCATGGTGTAAAAGATGTGCACTGGTACTACTGTACAATGATGCTGATTACGGTGCACCGTAATTACAGTGCATGAGTTCATGTGTAGACATGCCCTCAGTGTCATATATTTTATTCAGGTCATTAATTTTTATTCATAACAATAGGTCCAGTAGCTAAACATTGCTTCTTATTTTTATTTGTATTAGAGTATCCGAGAGACCCCAATCCAGATTATGTTCATGAATTTTCAGAATCCTCATATTATTCTATGTGTCAATAGTAATTTGTGATCATTTAACTGGTCTACATTCCTGATAGAGAAGCTTATCAGTACCTGAAGACTTGGATGTAAATTTCAACTTTTGGTAAAACTGCAAACTGGAGACCCAAGTAGACAGATACTAGCAGATAAACAGTAGATGCTTTCAGACCCTCCTGTTCAACATTTAGTCCATTTTATAGGACGTTACTTTGGAACTTAGTCCACTATGCTTGTTGTTAATTCAGTACCTCTCCTGCTTCTTTTGTGCGGTGGCCCAATCTCATGCCCAATCTCACACACTAACTACCTAAAGTTGGGGGAGGAACAGCTCTATCACTGAGACTGTGCCCTCTCTTTGTGGGTGCAGGAAGGCTGTAGGGGATTGCTCTCATCCTCCACAATGAATGATTGTGGGTCTTTAGCTAAAGTTGGATGCCAGCAATATGAGTTTCATTTGAAGGGGTAGTTATTAATCTAAAACCAAAGGGTGGGATGACCTAGGAGTCATCTGGGGGATGGCAGCAGGGGCTGCTGGCATGGAGGGAGGGTCTAGAGAAGATGTGGTTGCAGCACGGTGTACTTTGGTTGAGTGCTAGGAGTGACAGTAGTTAGGAGACGTGGCAGAGGGAGTTGGTTCAGAAAATAGCTTGCTTCAGCTGCTAGATCCAAGCAATCATAAATATGGCTGCTAGATCCAAGCAATCATGGTTATGGACATTCCTAGCAACAGGAATTGGAACCCAGTCCTCAATGAGTGGACAGTGTGCATGAGCATCAGTGACTGCAACAGAAGACTCATTCTTACCTTACAGGGACAGAGAGGTTGGGTAGAGCTACTGGAACTATTAGTCAAATTAAAAGCTATTAATTTGTGTTCTTAGGGACCAGGAACTAGGGACTTTCTATTACTGCTTGAGAGTGTGCATGCATAACTTTCCATAGGCATCTTCTCCTGGAATTATTCCCTGATAAGTTCTTGCCCTTCTTTAATATAACTATTGCTTTATTGGGGAGAGCAGTGTCTATATCTGGGGCTAATTGCCTACCCGCTATGATGGCAATAGGTTGGTGCTGATTGAGGCAAGAGGATTGTCTCAAATGTGTAGCTAAGACCAAGGATCCCACCAGCCAAATATGGAAGAGCCCAATGAACACTGGGTTTACACAAAGTTCAAATTTCAGTGATGCAGTGTCTAAGGTTTATATAATTAACTTTTCAAGGTTCATTTGTAAACCATGCTTAGATACTCAGTGGACAGTGAACCTGAGGGATGAACTGCGACTAAGCTTGTCGCTTTTTATGAGTTGTTTCTTTGCCAAAGGGGCAAACAGTTCAGTGCAGTTCTTTATACTTGCAAATCACATGTATTTACAGGAACTGTGGAAGAGTGCTTTTTCAATATTATGCCCTGTGTGAATGTGCTTTTCTTCAACAAAAGAAATGAATCATTTAGATGCTATTCTGCTCTACACAATGTTAAGAAACATGATGAAAATAATGCTTTATTTTCATCCTGACAGTTACTAAGTTGACTATTAAGTTAATATTGCTTAGACACTTTTTAACTCTCTCTTTTTAGAACCAAATTTTCAAAATTTTTTGCATCAAAGTATATACCAATTTTCACAAACAAGTATGTATAAAAGTATGGTGCTACATGTGTTTGACTGACAAGTACATACATGACATATGCAAGTATTTCTCAAAGTTGGGCCTTTAGAGTGAATGCGACAGTACAAGAATACTACAGACCAGGACAAACTTTCCAGCTTTGCTCTAGAGACACATTTCCTAGGGGAAAGAGTTACTGCAGCCATAGTGCCAACTCCATGTATGGCATCTTTGATGTGTTTACCAATGAAAGCACATAAATTGGGGCGAAGAAAGTTAGAGAGGAGGAAGGCTGTTTCTTGTGGTGTAGAGAGATGCACTGAGACCATCAGCTCATTTCAGGTGGCAAAATGCTTTCTTAATTTTACAGAAAGAACAAGACTAGTCCTAATGCTGCTAGTCTTGAAATATGGAGAAGTTCCAAACCTGAATCTCATTTTAATTTTGGTCTGAACTTTTCATTTGGGTCCCTCTAATATGCCTTTGAATGGGTCTGAAGTAGTATGCCCTCAGATTTTAATTTGAATTTGGATTCAAATCCAGGTTGTGACTTAGTCCCATCCCTATACAACCTAACCCTGACCATATCTTAAGCAGTGATTTAGATATGATGAGTCCTCTTGCCAATATTGAACTGTACTATAGATGAGTGGTGCTCAACCTCTGGCCCACAGAGTCATGTCATCCAGTCCATGAGTCTCCTACATTCTGATGTGGTAGTGTTAATTGCCACTCCCCTGCTGCCAAATGTCTGGAACTGTGGGGAGCCCCACAGGCAATATGATGTGGCTCTGCATGCTAGATTTTGCCAGTGAATGGTAGAGCTGGCATGTGGGATCACTCCATAGCTGGATCTGGCATATGGAATTAGGCTGGTATGCCATATCATATTTGCAGACCAACCCAACATGCTGACAGCACACAGGGTCAGACTGGTTTGGTCTTGCACTGCTCATTTACAACGTGGGGCCAGATGAGTTGAGCACTACTACTGTAAGTGGGCTAGGAGGGATCTTTTCTGTAAGTATCTGATTATTGGCTTGATTTAATCTTTGATTTTAAATATTTTTCTTTCTGTACTTCAAACACCAATAGCTAGGTAGGTAAATCTTCGCTTCACTATATTAGCATGCTGTAAAACGCTAATATTTATTATAACTCTAGGGAAATACACAGTGCTGTACAATGGGCATAACCATGCACTGACCCTATGCCAAAGACTAAGGAATCTGCTTGCTATGGTCAGAGGCAGGGTCAGGTGAATCTTCCCGAGACTTTTTGAAGGAAGAGAGCAAAGGTACTTGGTGAAATAAATGAGAAAGGTATCAGGTATACATGGTAACATGAACAAAGAAGCAGGAAGGATTAAATAGATTAGGATTAGGCTGATCTTGCTTGAGCTTCTTTTAGAATCTAGACAGATGAAAAGCTTTTGCTGGTATAATCAGAAGCACACTGATATAAAAAGTATAGAGGACAGAAGATGCAAGCCTTTAAATCAGGTTTTACCCCTGCAAGGATCTTGATAAATCTCTGCTGATGTAATTTACTTTAGTTTTACATTTTGTCTGTTTGTGTCCATAGTGGGGTAGGCATCTGCTAAAGGCAAAGAGGCTGATACCTGTTTCCTTCTCTGCTTATGAAAAAGATGCAGTAATATCTGCACAATGCGTGAACTGCCTAAGGATAGCTGCATGTCTAGCCATTCCTGATCCATTTCTAATTTATAGCAGTATTTAAACTGCTATAAATTACATCTGTGTATATGTTTCTCTGTCCAAGGCCTAAAAGTGGAAATGATTGAAGCTGGGACAGTGAAGAATGATTTGTCTGAGCATTTTGAATAGCCCAGGGAGAATAGTAAGCAAAGAAGTCACAGGAAGAAAATGAGTATTGCTAAAAAGAGAGATGGCAAATGTGGTTTAAGAAATACAGCTATCCCCTGTTATTTATTTAGGCACATGTACACATAAGCTAGTAAGTGTTTTGAAATGGGAAATAAGCATAATAAAGTCCCTTTCCTCTGAGTATCCCTAAGTCCCGGAGAAGTATGAATTAATTTTTCCTCACAGAATCTGCATAAGTTTGGCAAACAATTACAGTGAACTATATGGTGGAACAGTAAAGTTTAAAACCAGTGGGCTCATATCAGATTACTAGGTAAATGGTTTTTGCAAATAAACAGTATGGCTCACAAATGTTGAACACCCACCAAATTGTTATCAGTGGATGTTTTGTACCTGTGAATGAAAGTCCATTCGTTTTGATACCTAACTTTATCAAATCAAGTCTGAAAATGTTGGGGTATATAATTCACTCAGTCATAAAGTAAAAGGTTGAGGTGAGCCAATTATAGAGCTGAACACAGGGTTATTTTGATTTCCAGTCTCATTTTTCTAGAAACACTGCCTGACTTCATTTCAGTTCAAGAAGCCTGGCAACTGAAAGTGTAGGAGTCTCTCCAGTCACTGAAGAATGAGTAAAGATGACCTTTTTAATGTGTGAATTAAACAGATTTCAAACCCAGATACCAGAAATAAAAAGCTGGCAGTTAATGTCCTGTGCTATGGTTTTTTCCTTTTGCTATACCTTGTACATTTTTTAAAAACCCTTTAAAAGCTTATACATATTTTACTGGCAGGAAGAGAAGATGACAGCATGTGGACCGGCGTTCTTGTAACAGATGCCAATGTGGTGAAAGTATTCTATGCATGTTCCTCCTAACAGAGGCCCAGTTTAGCTGTGTTGTCTTTTCCATTTAATTTCTATTGTTTGTTTGCAAAAACTGAGTTTGTGAAGGCATCATTTTATTTACTGATTAATGGCCATAAGCGGTTTTTCTTTGTATTGTTAAGAAGAATCAGTATTTCTTTTATATAAATGCAACAGAAATGTTTCAGACAATTGTCTGAGGATAATAGCTATGGGAGACTCTAGATGCTTCTGTTTTGCATTTCTATAGCCCTTTCTATTCGAGGCTCTGAAGGCACTTTACAAACAATAATACATTTAGCTTCACAACACCCTTGTGATGCAGGCAAGTATTACTCATATTTTATAAGTGTGAAAACTGAGGGACTGAGATGTTTAAACCAAATTTTCAGAAGTAGCCACTGGTTTGATTTGGGATGTCTCACCTTTCAGTGCTCAATGGACCATCGGTTTTCAAACCAGTACTTGCAAGCAGGAAGAAAAAGATTATGAGCCCATTATTCCCTCTGTAGTTTACTTCTACCTATGAGATGTGATCAGTGATGTACTGTGGGTCTCCAGTGCCTGTGGGTCAATGCTAAGAACTCTGAAGGGCCCAGCCAGTGCCCCCCACTCTGCCAGCTGATGCCCAGGGGTTATGTCCCCACCACCGTTGGTCTGCCACTGATAAAAGCATTGTAGTCAAGGAGGCAAGTCTTACTTTAGGTTTCATGGATTCTAAAGCCAAAAGGGACTGATATGATCATCTGGACTGATCTGTGGAGAAAAGGCTTCATGAAGTAAGTTAGAGCATCACAAAGCACCAGCAACCTTTTGCTATAGCAAAACTAGAATGGGCCAGCATAGGCCCAGAAGGGATTCTGAAGTGGTCAGGATTCAAAACAGTCCTCTTGTGCTCTTTTGTGGAGAGCAGCCTTAACATCATTGCATATCATCCCTAGTGGGTGTGTTCCTGTTCTGCAATAATGTATCAATGGGTATAGGGAAAAACAAATCAAGTTCATTGTATACAACATTAATTATCATTTTTAGCCTTGGAGTCTTAAAATTTCACCCAACCATATGGTATTTCATGCCTTGCAGCATACTGAAAGGAAGGGGGTTCTTCATGTTCATTGGTAATGTGTTCAGGAATTGTCCCAAATAAATGATGAATTAGTTTCTTACCAATATGCCTTATTATGCCTCAATTGCTTATTTTATCTAATAATTCCTATTATTCCATAATATATAACGTCACTTACTTCAGAGAGACACAGTTCATTTCCAGAGGCATGAAGTAATCTATTTACAAAATAATATTTTAGAGAGGTATTCAACAATATTAGATTTAATCATCACAATTGGAACACTACATCTTCCAGATGCCACCAAAAGACACTGAGAGTTCTGATACTGGGTAATGGGATGATTTACAGTCTTTTTTGCAGCACTTCAGTAGTAGACCTACCTTAAATGTAACCTTTACCTTTAAATGTGAATGTTAACATTGACCGTCTCATACATCAACGGCCTGTTATGCCTTACTCAATGGCAATGAATTTCAAAAAACAGAAGACTAGAGATTTGTTTGCAACCAGCTCTCATTTACTTACAAGCTTTGATGCCCATCAGAATTTTTACTGGGTGCATCTATACATGTGCTTAATTGCACAGTAAATTAACTTGTTGCCATGTAAGGATCAGTCTACACATGTGATGCTATTAAACTGCAGCAAACTAATTTTCACCGCCATAAGATAATATTATCAGGGACAGTACTATCTTACAGCAGTGAAAATAACCGCACCCAAATGCATGTGTAAACACTGACCTAGGTGTAAATTGTGCCCAGTCGGCTCAGGCAGCAGGAGGCCAGACCTCTGCTTGCCACCTAGCCACATAGCTCCATGCTTTAGGCACTCTTGTGCCCCAGGCAGCCCCTCCACTGCCCAGTGCTGTGACCTAGAGCCTGGGGCTGACCCCCCAAGCCTGCTGCCAGCCCAGGGATGCCCTGCAGGAAAGTTTAGGGGTTTAAATTCTGGGCCTTTGTAGATTTTTTTTTTTCAGGACCTGTGTATTTCCAAGCTCAAATAATGCTGTTATGTATTCAAGACCTCAGGATGTCTACAAGCTTATTCATGCTGCCTGAGAGAGAGCTTTGTGGGGATAACTTGAGCTCCAGGAAGGATGAGGCTATGTTCTCCTGTGTAGCCCTTTTTACTGGGAAGCATTACAGATTTCTTCACTCTTTCTATTTTGCCAGATACCATCCTACATTATTTCTCTAACTTCCTTCACAGAGGGATGTCCTGTTTTTCCCCTGGTCCTATAGGGATAAAATTATTTCAGTTTTCATGGCATAAAAACTTGAGGAAAGCAATAAGAGGTGGTCAGTGAATCCTGAGGCCTGACAGCCAGACACATAAATCAAATTACCTTGCAAAAACTGGTCATGGAAAGAAGAATTGATTGTTACCTGCTGCTGCATTTCAGTGCTTCTATCCTTACTTGCGCACATCAACAAAAGAAAAAAACTTTGATTGTAAGAAAACCAACTTAATTATCTGAGATGCTTATTTTGATAATCATGTTTTAACTTGTTAGCAGTTTTAATTCTCTTTAAAAGATTAACTAGACTAATTATTCATCAGATTTCATGATCTTTGTCAGTTTCTATAAGGATCTTTTGTTAGGAAGATTAATGTGTTTTAATTGTAGCTTTTCTGAGAGCAATGATTTGATCATACAGTATTCAGTTAACCCATGGAAATCTTGAAAATACTTTGACAGCCAAACTATTCTCATTAAATGAAATTAAGGGACTATATATACATATATATCTTGATCTGTTTTGCAGTATATCATTAAAATAGATTTCCTTATCTGATGTGACTCACCATACTTCTGTTCATTAAACCACTTTCCTTACCGTCCAGTTTGCTATCCAGGAATATCAGTGCTATAGATACTGCAGACTAGATCTTTAATGGCTTGATTCATCTTGCTGATCATTTCTTTTCCCTAGTGTCTCTGCATTAAGGTAACAAGCAGTGGTTAGCAGCATGGTTACTAAAGATCTAGATACAGGGATCTGCCATGCTCTTGAATGGAGTATGTGATCTCATGACCATCTTATCCCCTGAGTGAACAGTGATCAGGAGCATCAGAAGGGAAAGAAATAGATTTTGTTATAAGGGATACATGCTTATAAGAGTTTTAAAATTCTAGTTCTTAAAATGAAGAGGTCTGTGAAGGAAATTTACCTACCCTCTAACAGCATAGAAAGGCTGAGAGTATGACCCTAGGTTTCTTTGAGACAAAAGGCAATACGGCAATATACACATGCTCAGAGGTGGAGGCATTTTAATTAGAATGGTTCCTGGAGAGCTCCTTTAATTAAAATGCTGCAGCATCATGTGCATTAAGCTCCTGTTCATTTAAAGATGGCTGTGGGATGGTTTAACTAAAGATCATTTGATGAGCTTTCATTAAAGTGCCCCTACAGCTATTTTGAAACACAGACTTAATACACTTGATGCTGTGGTGTTGCTAAAGCATTCTAATTAAAATGCATCAGAGCATGTGTATAGGCAGCCTATGCTACCACTGCTGCGAGACAGGCTGAGCAGAGTTAGGCTGATGATCAGCACTTTTGAAAATCCCACCCAGAGTTCATAAATTAAGATTATTAATGTACTCCCTTGAATAGCATCAATAGTTTTAAGTACTGTAGACCTTTCTCAAATACTGTACAGATTGTATTTTAATGTCACCATCCTACAGAGCACTCCTGGGGGAAAATGTGTTTTTTCTCGCACAGCCCTAGATAACAAAATAAGTTGTAATTAAAAAGAAAAAAGTGAGATATGCCAACAAAGATAATCACAAATGCTCACTCTGTCATTCTCTTAAAAATATCACTATATGGAGGGATGAAACTCAATTCAAAGACATAAGTTCCTTTTCTGAGCCAAACACAATTTTAACCAAGAAAATAAAAAAAATTCAGGGTATGAATTTTTTCATACCCTGAATGCTCAGAGGTGCTAAGTATCTTCCTTCATTTCAACCTACACATCACAGGGGGTTTCAAGTTTTTCACAGCAGACTTTAATACCTGGCATGATGGGCCAATTATACAGTAGGATAAATGCATTGATTAAAACTATTGAAATTAAATATTTACATGAACCTCTGCCTGTCTGTGTAACAAAAAGCCTGATCCTGCAACTCTGACTTTAACAGGAATGAAGGTTAGGGCCCAAGGATTGTAAACCATCAGACTAAAGAACTATTTCTTAATTCCCAAATCAAAAAACAAGCAAGCAAAAAAAGAGAAATAGCTACATGGTGGAATTAGTGGACTCACATTTTAGGATTCTGGATGAATTTTCAATCTGGAGGTTCTAAACATCACACTAGCAGTCTACTGAACTTATTTAGCTCAGGAAAAACAGGTATGCTAATTAATTGGTATCAGAACATATTAATATAATGTAAAGCTAAAAACTGCATTGATTATGTTCTCCTATTTTGTTATGTCCTCTATATATGAAGTCCTAATAGCAGTCTCACAGAGGTACACAAATGCCAGTTATTCCCAATATTTTTGTTTGCATATCCCAATAGAATTACATTTTTAGCATGGTTTTCCAAGTTGTTACATTAACAAATTTGCACTGATTTTTTTATCCTGTCTTCTAAAGACCACCTTGTAGTAAGACAGTGAACTTTTACAGCATTCCATAGTTGATGCACTGTCTAATGTCACAAATGTCTGCTCAAATTACCTCACTAAGACTTGAGAAGATTCTACATTGTGCCTTCCATTTGAGCTTGATTTGACAGAATCAGTCCCTATGCTAGCTCATGGCACTTATCAGTTAGTCAGCCTTCCTCAGGGAAGAGAATTTAGAGTGCACCATATTCAGTTTTCAAATCAAGCCCTGTCCCCTTAGGAAGCTGTGTGCTGCATTATTAAACAAGGTGCCATCAGCCATACCACCATGCTTAAACATTCAGTCAAATGAAAGACTACATCATTATGTTAACTCTTTTTTACCAGGCTCATTTATCTTTTAGTGATCTGAAATAGAACTCACATACAAAGAAAAAGTTTGCTGTATCTTCCGTATTGCTTTTCTTGGCAATATACATACATGATGACTAAAAACTGCAAGGATGGTATGAAGATCTAAATGGAACACTTTATAAGCTTTTCCCAATCAGGAAAAGAAATGACCTAATTGAATGCTTTCCATTTTGTCTTGCAAAAAATGTCTAATATTTTGTTTTAGAAAGTGCAGTAATTTTATATACTCTGGCTGTATTGCTTTTACCAATGGCCTATCACTGACCATTGCACTAATGTAAATATAGAGTACTGTAACTTTCTCAAAGACAATGAAGTTCCACTCTCCACAGGCTATTAACCTGTTAAGTTCCTCCATCAGTGCACTACCCAGTCAGATACAGATAGGTCTAGAATCAAATTGTGCATACACTCTGAGGAATTACAAAGCTCTTAAAGTATTTTGTGCTATTCCAGTCACACACCAACTACAACTGGAGGAAAAGACCTGCTCCCCCTTGAAAACAAACAGATTCAAGATGTGTGCTTTAATATTTGTTGCTGCAAATCTCCATGAGTGCTCTCCTTATATTCAGAGTGAGATTTGTACATCTTTATTTATCTCGTCAGTCCAGAAATTGACAAGATTCTCTGAGAAAAGGGAAGATATCCTTTTTAAAGCTTCATGTTGATATAAATATGAAAATGGATTAAACTCTGATTCCAATTTTCAAACATATGTACTTCAATGAATATTAAATGGTAGACCCATATCATCATCATGACTTATTTACTTTGTGGAGTTTTTATCAAAAAAGGACTGGAGTTTGCTTTGGAGCGTGAAACTCTACTGTAATTGAGTTTAGAGTGGTAAAACCACTAAAGAGGCCATGGCCCCCGAGAGTTCCCTGAAACCTACCTGTCAACTGCTGTTATATCACAGCTCCAACAGGCCATGCCTTCCTGTTCCAGCTAAAGACTTCTGTGGCAAAAAAAATCGAAGTTGCTCCTAGAAAATATTCAGCAACAGCTGCACAGTGTCAGCAGAAATAATGATCTGAAACTCAGCCTCCAAGGGATGCTAGTCTGGGTCCCAATTCTGTAAGGTGTCATTTCTTTCACTGCAATGCCATTAAGCATGATAGTAATGGAGTGGACATAAAGCACTCTTTAATCGAAGTAGAAAAACTGAAAGGGAACTTCAGGGCTCTTTGACAGAGAAAGGTGGCTTATTCTTCTAAATACAGATTCCTAAAGGATCCATGCATAAAAATGGCAAGTGGATGATATTGTGGATATTTAAATATGTGATTTTGCAACCGTATAGGTAAATTGAAGACTTTGCTGTGTGAATGGGCATAGTACATAAAAAACTAAAAGAAACAAACATAGCTCCACAATAGTATGACTCAAAAATACTTGTTTCAACCTGTGTCGTGTGTCAGAAGTTACGTGAGCAGCCTGTTTGTGGCGCACGACAGATCATGGAGGCAGCACCCCAGGTAGCATAACAGCAAATAGGCCAGGGAGCAGAAAGCAGAACAGCAGATAAGGCAGGGGAAAGGAATCAAAGCAGCACTCAGGGAGAGTGCAGGGCTAATGTGGTCACACCTGCCAAAAATGTTGGCCTCACTGTTTTAGGAGATTAAATGGCTCAGGGAATGGGTGCAAAACTTTGCACTTTTATATCACTAAAGTAAGTCTAGTCTGTGCATCAGATAGTCTGCTTGCAGAATTGCACTGACCTTAGTGCAGTTCTGTATCCATACAGACTTTGCCCCTAGTCACTAAAGGCTGTTGCTATGGGGTAGCTATTTGGTGCTCTCACTCTTGTATACAGTGGACAGGTATTCATATCACAGAATCTACTTCCATGTTATGCAGCAGTCTCAGCAGAAAATTCAAGTGCTAAATGGCACGAAGAAGTTGCTGCTTACTGAAATTTCAGATGGCCTCTGCAATAAAGTATTCAGGCAAATTCACTGGGCAGTATGAAGAGTCTTGTCTTGGTGTTGTATTAGGTCTACTCTTTGAAAGACCTTGTCATCCAGACCTCAGATTGTCAGTCCAATATCTTTTAACAAAGACAAAAATCCACATCTGTAAAGGTACTTAGGACCCTACCCCAGATTTAAGGGGTTCACTGAAGTCAATGGAATTCAGGTGTTTAAGTACTTTTCTGGATCTGGACGTAAGTTCCTAAAAGGAAAGTGTCCAAATATTTTTTTTGGGAAAGATGAGCACACTGAGTCACGAATTCAGCAGAGGAAACAGAGCTGCTCAGTTAGACTAGATTTATTTAAAAGATCCTTCCTTTTCAGCCTCATTGTTAAGAAAGCTGTTCCTGCTAGTTTATATCTATTACACCTACATTAATATACCAGGGAAGTGAATTTTCTTGTTGCACTTTGAATTACTTTTGCAATCAGCAGTGGTAAAATTGGGGGTGGATATGATATTCCTCATATATGCTCACTGTAGATCAGAGTCTGCAAAGCCAGCATCCTACAGGAGGTATGACGCATCAGGAGTTGTCCTACTGTAGCTTGCTTCAAAAAATATTTGCTTTGAGTAGATTGCAAATTGCTCTGCACCACCTACGTGAACTTGGCATTCAGGTTATTGAGAGGACTGAACTCACAACTGGACCACTGCTGACAACTGGATACACAAAAACTTCCAATCCACTCAGGAACTGATTTGGGCTCCCTGCCTATACCAGTAGGAGAACGGGACTGCATATTTCAATTAGTATAGCTGTTTTCCCAGCTTTACTAAGAACTTTTTGAAATCTAGAGACTTTCGTTGCAAACTCAGTGCTACCCAGTGTTTCCAATTACATTCAGCCGCAGCCTCAGACTTGTGAGTGACTTAAAGAACAGCCTTAAATAGAATTTAACATTTGTTTTGCTCCTTCCTGGAGAAACTTCTCACAGATCAAGCCCTGTGATATTTTTCACTGCTAAATTTAGAAAAACTGAATAGTTTACAGAAAGTGACAAATATACTCATAGGTTAAAATGAGCAAAGATACATTTTGGAGTGAGTGAAAATTTAAGATTTGTATCTTTTCTCTGATTTAAATTAAGGAAGAAAATAAGCTTTTTCCTCAAAAGATGCAGCCTGCATGCTGAAAAGAACACCTTTTCATTCTCCATCCATCCAATTCCCTTGTTGCTGTTTGTACTCATTTTACAGATAGGTTTACTGTCAAGGCTTTTTTTTTAATGGGTGCCTGAAGCTAGTCTTCCAAGTCCATATTTTGGCAGTCACAGGGTGACTGGCCCTTTTAAAATGAGATGGGCTCAGCCCCTACTTGTGAGTGAACAACTGCCTCCTAGCTGAAACTTCAGAGCTAAGCTTCAGGTGATAACTTGAAAAGCATCTGTCTTCATTGAAGCTAGAAAGAGCTTAGATGATCTAGAAGAGGTGAGGGGAACAGATGGGCTCTTGTAATAAGCTCTGAAGCAAAGGAAACAATCTAGCTGTTAAATGAAATCTGGAAGGGGGATCATGTCAGGAGAGAGGTTCCCCATGATAAAATCACCTGGATGCTGGTGGGCTGAGGAAACCCTCCATGAGTTATGTTAAGTTCTCAGAACCAAACGCAAGTAGTTGGTCACCTTAGAGATCAAGGGAGGCTCCTTAGCGGGGGACTAGAACCTGGGTGCTAATCGGTAGAGAAACCCTATCCGATTGAAACCCAGCCTGAGGAAAGAGGGCTATAGAGCCCATCAGTCAAGAGGAAGACTTCAGAGGCATCTCTACCAGAAAGTGACCCGGAGAAGGCTTTTCAAAAGAGTGCAGTGGGTCTGGCAGAACAGCCTTGTTCTGAGAAGATTGTACAGAAGCAGAGTCTGAATGCTGGTGAACTAGGGAAACCTGCCTTAAACCTTCTCTGCAGGAAAGCTGAATCAACGAGAAGTTCATGAGTCTAAAGATCAGGTGAAAAAACTCTCAAGAGAGAGCTGAGGGAGGAAAAAACTGGCAGAGCTCCCTGCTCCAGAGGGTACTGGGAGTTAAAGTTGCAGAACAAGTGTAAATCAGAAGCTCTGGAGGGCTGAAAGGAACTGTAAGGGCTTAATGAATTCTGAGGGGAATTATCCGTGATTATCAGTGTTGTAGGCCTTAAGATGGTCGGGCTAGATGTTCAATCTAGGTGTTTCATTGATGCTCTTTTGCCCAAAACTTTTGGGACTAGGAGATTGCCAATCACATGGTTGCAGTCTGTGTAAAACATGCTTCAGTCTTTAAGAGTTGACCTTCCATCCTAATAACATGCCTGTGTCAAGAAAGCTGCTAGAACCCAACCAGCGCTGGTGGAAGTTTCCTGGCTTGGTTTATAATATATCGGTTGCTGGTGCTAACTTGTCACTTCACATGGAGCGGCTGACAAAAATGAAAAGGATCAACAGCATCAAGTCACCATTTTTTAAGCTTTTCTCATATTTCACTGCTGTCCAATCAAGTTGACATAATCAAGATTTGCAGATTTGTAGATTTGCAGCCTGATGGCTTTAGAAAGGTTGCTAGAAGGCTTGATAAGAAAAATGGCAGCTGCTGCTGTATAAGTGTCCGTATTTTTGAACAGGCTCTAGTATTGCCTGTGATGTTGCTGGGAATGTGACTTTCACAATAATGAGGGACCTAAGCAACATTTTTGGTATACCTGAGGTTTCATAGTATAAGAGTGTTCAATTCAATGCCACTGACCACTGCCTCTTTCAATGTATTGCTTATGAATTAAGTCTAATGTTTTGAGAATGCATTTATTTGTGCTGACAAATCATTTGGATGAATAATTTTCACACTACAAGTAGCTCACATGCAGTTCATTAATGCTAGAGACTTAGCTTCATAGATTGTAAGGGCTGGAAAGGACCTTGGAAGATCATTGGGCCCAGCCCCCTGCACCAGGCAGGAAAGACAACTGGGGTCAGGTGACCCCAGTGAGGTGACCGTCCAGTCTTCTCTTGAAGATCTCCAGGGGAGGTGATTGCAGCACCCCTGGAGGGAGCTTATTCCACAGTCTCGACACCTTAGATGTGAAGAAGTTTTTCCTAATATTGAGCCTGAAATGGTGTTCCAGGAGCTTGTGGCCATTACTCCTGGTTTTCCCCATGGGTGCCCTGGTGAACAGTTGTCCACCAAGCCCTTGATATACTCCCCTAGTGTAGCAGTGTGCCACTATCAATTCCCCTCTCAACCTTCTCTTTTTCAGGCTGAAGTGTTCCAGGCAAGGTTCCCTCTAAGGTGCACACGTGCCTCAAGGACCAAGGCGGCACACTCATGGACCACTATTCCTTAGAGGGAACATTGGTTCCAGGTTCCTCAGCCTTTCCTCGTATGGCTTGCCATGCATGTCTCTAATCATGCAGGTGGCCCTTCTCTGGACTCTATTGAGCTTTACCATGTCCTTGTCAAAGTGTGGTGCCCAGTACTGGACTTAGTTATATAGTGCCTCCTTTTCCTTCCCTGTATGACTGAAATTTGTTAAACAGCTAATAAATAACAAACATTCAATGCTATGTTTCAGTAGAATAATAATTTGTACTAAAAGTTACGATATACATAGGGCTTTGTGAACATTTCCACATATACCCCAAAATTCTTCAAAAACATGAAGAACAGAAAGCAAGGTGCAACGTGTGTCACTTTTATCCATGAAAATATTCAGTAATCAATTATTTTGTGGTTCAACAATCTCTAGCTTTCCATTATATAACAATAAAACACTTAAAGAAGCATCTTACAGATAAATGTGTAACAAAATAAGAGAAATATTTAATAAATAAACCAAGCAAACAGCTATCGCATTTACTAAAATTTCAGCGTTCGATCATTCGGACTTAATCCTGAAGTCCTTTATGCAGAACCCCTATTGGTACCTGGTTAATAACTGAATTCCTGCTCATACTTCCTTTCTTCTTCATTCACTGAAAATTCTGTGTTTATATCTCCCCGCTTCTGTGTTGAAAAGACATCGGCTCTTATGTCATTGTCTTTGCTGCATAGGACTCTGGAGAGGCAATTCCCTAGGGCTGGGATTGGGAATACTGAGGGAGTGGAGCTGATGACAGCTAGTTGAATCCTGATGGAGTTCAAGGGCAGTTTCCCTGTAATACAAAACTTGTACTTTCCTGATTTTATTGCAATCTCTTGATTCCAAGAGTGGAACAGAGGCTTAAAGAAATACACCAGAATATTGTAGATTTGCAATAGTAGCATGAGAGTTAGAAATGCTAGGCATGCATTGTTCCCCCACTGACCCCAGGTAACATGAATATTTCCTCTCCTTCAGCTAACTCCATTCTTACAAATTATACTCTGAAAAGAATGAGGACAATCTGACCTTGAGAAAAGACTTCAGTTTTAATTTAGGTGTCTAGGATCTTACACTCCACTATGACAATATGAATACTACTCTTATGATGGGGTTGACCATCTGAGGATGATTCAAAGTAACTTTTAAATATGCCTAAGACCCTTGAAGGAAAACCAAGTTGGGAAATAATAGGGTATGCTAGTCTACATCTGTCTTGGCCACATATCTTCCTAACTCAGTGTTGCTTATCCATTGGCCACTGCTAATTGCCTGCAGTACATTTCATTTTCCCCACTCTATTTATGAAGCTAAGACAAAGTATTTGATGTTCCAGTGCTGGGAGCTATCCATGTTAGTTTAGGATGGTAGAAATGATGGCTAAATTTAGCCTTACATCTAAAATGAAAGTGAAATATGAGTAAAAAAATAACATTCCCAATAGATAAAGAATAAATTGCTAATAAATTCTTGTATGAATTTTAACCACAAATGATCGAATCTAGCTTTTCCTCCCTGAATGAAAAATATCTAACACTAGATGGCAGACTTACCCACAGGATTAAAGCTTCTGGTTATACAGGTATTTAGGATCTCTAAGCTTTCTGATTTATGAACTGTTGTCTTTTCTTTGGAGCAGTGTTGTGATGAACAACATATGTTGTTACTGGTAATTGCTGAGGTCAACCTAATAAAGGTTTATTTGGTACACTTATGCTTCAGTTGCAAAATCAACCTTCCCATCCCAATACAAGCCTTCACAGGGTTTTTACTTTCCTGATGGTTTGTCTTATAAAAGTCTGTAATAAAAAAAGAACCTGGCTTCTGAAAATGTAGCATGACAGGAGTACAAGTATGGTAGGGGAAATTTTTTTGGAAAAATGGTAACTTTGGGGTGGATCAAAACTATGTGATTAAAAGGGGAAGGGATTTTGAAAATATCTATACATTTTAATGTGTTCCAAACAAATAATTTACATTTTTCATTGAAAAACTGACCTTTTTCTTTCAAAATTGGCCATAGAACATATGGCACATCATAAATACATATGTATACATGTATGCATGAGGGTGTGTAATACAAAAGGTTAAATAAGTTAAAAATGAAAGGACCATAACCAAAATGTATTTGATTTTTTGGATTGCTTCTAAAATGAAAAATGCATTAATAATAGCATTAATAATAATGCACAGCTTTAATAATAGCATTCTCACCCTTGTGCGATATATTCTTTCTGATCTAGTTTTTCCTGATCCTGTAGATTTTGACTGTGATTGATTCTCCGTTTTGTAATACACCTCTTTTCTCTCACTTCCATTTGGCCTGAGAAGAAATAAGGGAAGGATCCCAGATTATATACTATGTTACAAAAGGATTTTACTGAAATGCTAAGCCAAAACAAAGCTTTCCAGCCTTGTCACACCAGGACAACCAAATGATAAAAGGTAGGGCTATGCGAACCTTTGGTCTCTGATTCGATTCGGCAGAGATTTGGCTCAATTCAGCGGCCGAATCTCCGAATCCGAATTGAATCAGAGGACCTTTTAATCGCTTTGAATCATTTTGGAGAGATTCGGAAAGATTCAGAGATTTGGACATAGACACAGCTTTAAATGTTTTTTCTACATACCTCTAGGTAGCAGGCAGCTTGTGAATGCTGCAATGCTGGGGTGGATGGAGCATCCCACAGGAGCATGGGGAGCTCCCCAGTGCCCTTGGCAGCAGACCCAGAAATGGACCAGAAGCACTTCCTGTCCACTTCTGGGTCTGCCAGGGAGTGTGGGGGGGGGGCCTTCTGCGCTCCCCCGCCTCAGTGACTGGTGCCTCCTGGGTCTGGGGGGGCACTCGGGGTCCTCCTGCAGCTGATCGCCAAGCCAGGGAGCATGGGGGCCCCCAGTGTGCTCCCTGGTGGACCTGTAAGTGGATCAGAACTACTTCCGGTCCACTTCCAGATTCACTGCTGAGCACATGGAGGGACCCTCACACTCCTGTGAGATGCACCATGTGCCTCAGCACCACAACAGTCATGAGCTGCTTGCTACCTAGAGGTACGTAGAAAAAACATTTAAAGCTGTGTCTATGTCCAAATCACTGATTCTCCAAATCAGCATCAGATCTTCAGATATGGAATCAGCCAAATCGAATCAGGGACAGTGATCCAAACCAACTAATTGAATCACTGTCCCTGATTTGGGCCAAATCCAAATCCGAATTGAATAGGGCCCGCTTCACACACCCCTAGTAAAAGGGTCTCTGCTATGCCTCCATGTAGTCAGTCACTTTATTAGCCACAGTGGAAGGCATTTTTTTCCATCTCCCTGAACCATCTCCCTGTATTTCATCTGTGCTTCATCACTCTTATCCTGGTTTAGGAAGATCTATGCCATTGTGGTGTTTGTGCCTCTTCTGACTGTACCTTGTATAGTTGATATCACTACCTTTCTGCAGCATGGGTGATGTCAGAATTTAGGTCTTTGATGTCTCGTCTTAAATCTCTCTTGAATAATCCCTAGGAAGATACTTCCCTAGCCACCTCTCCCTGCTAAAGGGTTGGAATCTAGGCACATGTGTCTAATGCCAGAGTACAGCTCACTACAGGCTTCCTTCACTTTATGCTGTACATGTGTTCCTGGAAAATAGCACATAAATTGAATTTGCATAAAGGGAACCCATTTTACAGCGTAACAGATAGGAATATGTTCCAAGACCTCGACTGCACTGACCCCCACGCCCATTTCTATCACTTTTACAAGACAGTTTTGGTTCTCACAGCAGACAGTACACAAAAGCACAGGGTGGTGGTGAATGTTACCATAATGGGGATGGCAACTACAGAAACACATGTCACAGACAACGAGTGAGGAGCACAGATCCACACCAAACTATATTTTGGTGTGTGTCACTCCCACAATGCACTGCACAAAGCAGCTGACTGCAGGCTACCACCACACTGATCACAGAAGAGTGAATGTTACCTCGCATATAACAAATGTTTGGTATAAAAAGGGTCATCGTATAAGAGTGAAGTCGCACCTACAGAACCTGCGTAGAGCAAGGGAAACCTGTATTGCATGCTAGGGTCTGTGAGTGTAGCAATGGTATACAGAGTGCTAATACTGTTGTAACAACTTAATATCTATGCTTAACCCAAACATATTTTAAATTAATTAGGCACTGATTCTCTATGACTTACTAGTTTTTACCACTATAACATCAATAACTTTAATGGAGTCAGTGCTGATTTACAGTACTGTAAATGGAAGAAGAATTAAGTCATTAATATTTTAGAAAATAATAAAAGATATTCTATCTTGCTGTCTAGGATGTTAACTGCTAGTCTTTTATTAACTTAATACAGAAGAAGGATTCCAGTGAAAATAACCTGGAAATAGCAGCACCCATGCTCCCTCCTGAGGAAAGAAGGTAAGAAAGAATGAACAAATGAAAAGGAGAGGGAGAGAAAAAAAAGAGAGAGTGCACACTATCCAGCTGACACAAAAGCAGAAACCCAATAAAGGAAATGCAGCCTTGGAAAGTACAAAAGTCAACACGTCAACATAAATCACCTTGTCAGAATGAAACAGATATGTCCATTGGTTGGTAGACCAGATTAAAGAAAATCAAGGCAGTGTAAAGGTTACACATCATGGGGATTTGTGACTGGTAAACTTTCGTAGTGTGATCAGAGATAGTAATCATCAGGCATTAGGGATGAAAAGTCAAAGTGAAGCTTAAACTCTGAATCAAAAATCAGTCCTGTTAATGTCTAACACACTGGGGTCAAAAATTCATAAGAGTCAAGCTGTGAAAATAAGACAGGAGCTGTATTAGTTTTCTCCATTCTGTATCTCACATTTAAGTGTTGTCAACTGATGAGGGTTTTGTCCCTTGAGGATTGTCATGGGGTAGTTTATTCCATGTAAAGTGAAAATTCTGCATCACATAGAGGATCTTGTGAAATTCTGTAAAGAGATGAAGGCTACATGCTGAGATTCATAATGGCAAGGAAGGAACAGCAGAAACAGTAATCTGCCACACATCCTTATCTAGAAGTGTTTCTCAGTAAAAGAAGGCAGCATGTTTGCAACATGCAAGCTATCAAAATCTGTGACATCTTTTAACAGTCAACAGTTATTAATGGATGAAAGTTGATAAGTTTTTAGTAAAACTGACGTGTATATCACTATTTGGGGTAATCATACTTTCCAGTCAAGGCATTTCTTTCTTTGTCACTTAACATTATTTCCATTTTTGCTGTCATTCAAAATTCCATTATTTTGGTCAAAAGGATATTGCAAATAGGCAGTAGGATTTTAGGTGGAATTTTTATGCTGAAGCAAACTTCAGTTAAGAAAAGCATGTGACCAGCTGTTTATTTTACACATGCTTTTTAAAGTATCTCTGTAACTATTTTCCTGGTATATGTCTGAAAAACAGCTTTGCACCTCACCATCCAGGTTTTCCTTTTATTTTGCTAAGATGGAGCCATAATTCATTGTTTGTGACGCTGTCATTTTCCCAAATGAAAAAGGCAAAATTTTAGCTTCGTGGCTTCTCTGAACAATCAAGAAAAATATGATAGACAAGGCTGGAAATGAACTTCAGAAAAAAGTACATCCTTCTACTCCCAGCTCTGCCACTGACTCTGTGTAATCTTCTGTAAAGCACTTAATTCTTAGGTCCAAATTCTGTCACATTTGAAAAGTCCTTTAGTCTATATGAAGTTCCATTCTCTTTCAGTTGATGTCACCCACAAAAGGGATAATATATTTACACACTATGGTATGCAACATCTTAATGCTGAGGAAATCAGAACAATTGAAAAAGGCATTTCAGTTTGTTAGCCTCATGTTATACATGGGAAAATGGCACAAACATTAAGGGCTAAATGCTGCTATCTGTTCTCCTTACTCCATGAGTAATTTCTCTGGTGTGACTATAAGTTACTATAAAGGTGATGGCTGAGCCCTATAAACCAGATTCGCAACCTGATATTCTCATTTATAAGACTAACTACTTGTGAGCCATTTATTGCCTTGCCCAAGGAGACAAAGAGAGCTGCTAGTGGAATCAACCCATAAAAACAGGTACCTTGACTCCCAGTTTCCTGTTCTAGTCACACGATCATGTTGCTTTTGCCTTGTATTCTGAGCTAAAGCTGAACTTCTGCAATAAAATCCCAATAAAATTCTTATCACTCTGGTTATCAGTTGAAACCTTTATTCCTAGTTAGCTGTTCTGAATGTGTCCCACACCTCTCTAGGAGCCAGATTCTGCTGAACTTGCATCTTTCTATGTGACTAATCCACTGATATCAGAGGGACTACTGATAAGATCTGATGTTTCAGGGTGCACCTACATGAGACTCTTCAAGCTCAGTAGACTAATTCTACTGCACATTAGTGCGGTGAGCAAAACCAGTGCTAATATGGAGTAGAATTAGTTTACTGTGCATTAGCATCACCAAAAAAGCATGCACCAGCACTAATTGCTCAGGAGTGCTGAATATGGTGCATTAAATTTAATGTGCCATAATTACAGTGAATTAATTAACGTGTAGATGCACCCACTGTTCATGAATAAAGGTAACTGCTCTTAAAGGTCAGAAATGGCCTTAGTTTTTCATCTGTCAGCAGATGGGCTGATTGAGCATGCCAGACCGAGAGGGCAGTTAGATTTCTCTGTGAAAGCTGCATCTGCACAGATTTATTTAGCAACAATACAAATTGTGGCAACAGATTCTCAGTTACTGTGTTGTCTTTCAGGCAGAAAGTTGTTTTCTCACAAGAATAAGTAGCTAAGCCTAATGTCTCTTACAAGATATGTGTGAGTCAAGAGCCGCAGTCAGCTGAGCAGGGATCCCAGCCTCAGGGGCACATTGGAGCCCTTGACTTCAATGACATCCTAAGACTGGGAGCAGAGATCAGCTGATGGGCTTGCTACTTGCTGGTGCAGATGACTGCAGGACCATGATTGCAGGATCCCCCTGCACTGGCAATATGGTGATATTGGGGTCTGATCCCTGATTCCACAATTTCAACTCCTATCATGCACATGTAGCATGGCTGGAGGCATGATTGTTGAGATCACAGATCAGATCCCATTATGCCTTAATTGAAAGTCTGCCAGGGGCTGAAGTGACTAATTGAAAAATCTCATTGAGAGAACAGTACTGTCAGAGTGATGTTGCAGACACAATGATCCAGGAATTATGCAAAAGGCAAGGAATTTTTGGGGAGATATTTTTTATTAAACGAACTGCATGGTAAGGATAAAGTTAGACAAGGTTTGGAATGCAAGGCATTCTTCTTCATGTCTCAGTTTGTAAGATTGTAAAGAAGAATGCCTTGCATTAAAAGCTTGTCTAATTTTATTCCAACTATACAAAAAAAAATCTCATCACTCAAAAATCCTTGCCTCTCTGGCTGAGAGAATAGTAAATTTACTAAATATAATGAAATCCCAATTGACCCCATTGGCAGGGTGTGTGGTTGTGATGATGGGAAACAGACCAGCTAAGTATCTTTTGGAATGTCAGTTCTATGATGTATGACCTTGTAGTTGACCAAGAAGATGGAGGGATAATACTGCATGAAATCCAAGAGTTTTATTTATGAATTACTAACAATGGAAAAAATACAGCTTTGAAGGGAAGAGCTGGGACCAAATTATGAAAGTAGCCCAGATTTTCTAGGGTCTAAACATCCATGGAATGAGTGAGTGAGCAAAGAATAAATATCTCACTGAAATAAAAGGATTGTTTGCTGGTGAAATATATGAAAACTAAAAATTATCCAGAATACAGGGGTTAACTCTCCTCCCCAGGTCCAAAAGGCCATGGAGTCTTTGCAGGTTTGCAGTGTTATATATTATGGAAAAAATGGCAGAGCAGTATTAATCCAATTTTCTGGCACTGGCCCTGTACCATCAGCAGGAATCTGGGTTTTCCATTCACTACGGAAAAACATGGTAAAATGCAGATGTTCTCATTTTAAGGCAAAAAACCTAGATTTTCTCATTTAAAGGAGAAAAACACAGGAAATGGTGGGTTTCCCCTTGCAGGCTGGCAGAGTTCCAGCCTGCAACGGGCTAGGGGGTAGCCAGGTAGCCTGGACAGCAACTCCTGCAGCTCCCTGCAGGTAAGTCTGTGGGGGGGAGGGGATTGAGGCCCCCATATGGAGGGAGGGAGGGATTTGGGCAGGGCTGGGGCTGCTGGCCAACTGGGGTGGTGCGTGGGGCTTGGGATCCAGGGCTAGGAAGGGCCTGGCTGAGGAGTGGGATGGAGCCACAGGTTGAGGTGGGCTCCCAGGCACTGTGTCCACTGCTGGGAGGATGGGGAGGGCATGTGCCCCCAAGATTTGTGCATGTGGTAGATGTGGGCTGGCTGCTCAGGGCTCCCCTCTCTACTGCCCTCCCCCTATGGCCTCTACAGCCCACTAGGCAGGACGTGGTGCCACAGCAAGGTAAAGCAGGCCGAGGAAGTTCAGTGCCACCACTGGGAGCTCCACATCGCCATGAGGAGGTGCCCCTTACCCACCCAGCACCAGTGAGATTAGTGGCACAGAGTTGTGCCCCCTGCTGTTGCTGGGTGGGCAGGGAGCACCTTGCCATGGTGCCATGGGGCTCCCACCAGTGGCACCGAGCCTCCCCACCCTGCTCTGCTCTGCTGCGCCAGGTCTTGTGCAGGAGGACCCTGGGGTGAGGAGACCTGAGCCTGCAGCCATCACCCCACATCCACCCTTCCACCAAGGGCTCTGCTCCATCTGTGCTACCCACATGGGCAGCAGCCAGGGCTTGGGCACTCCTGAGGGAGCAGGGGGCTGTGGACCTGGGTCCCTGGCTCCATAGCTCTGGCAGCTGGAGGCCCCCTCTGGCAGGGCTGGGGGGCCAGGATGCTGTGGGTCAGGAGTGAGGGGCACCAGCAGGGCCAGGACTCCGTGGCTTGAGAGTGAGGGGCAATGGCATGGGCAGGTAACCAGCATATCAGGGCTGCTCAGCGCCACAAAGCAGTGATGTGGGGGACAGCTACAGCTGGACCTGCATCCTGGTGAGCAAATGGGGCAGGAGGAGTTCGATTTTCCATGATAAAAAATCCAAACTCAAATGCCAAAGTGTATAGGTATTTAGAATTTATTATAGTGATTGAGGCACTGGCAGGCTTCCAAATTGCTTTAAAATTGTAAATATATCAATAAAACATTGCGTTCAACAGATACCTTTATATATAGTGGCATTTCATTTTAATTGCAGAAAACCATGTATTTGGGGGGGTTTAAATAAGAGAATCTTCTATTTTTAAACAGAGATAACCAGGATCCCTGACCATCAGGTTTCAACCAAGACTGAAGTGCATGACACTGACTGAAAAAACACTACCTTGTTCTGCAGAAATATGAGTTCTCCTTGGAAGTTTTCCATTCAAATACTGACCTGCCCTGACTCTACTTAGCTTGTGAGATCTGATGAGATCACAGCCTCAAGTGATAGAACTAACTTAAAAAAACTGATAACAAAACAGAAATGGCATGATTGACAGAGAAGTGGGCTGAACACAATAAACTCATGAAGAACTATGTGTATGTATTCTGCTTCCTAATATCCTATTTGTAGATAAGAAAAATAAGCTTTAGCCCAGGGCTAAAATAGTAATGGGATGAGGGCTTCATGCATTACTTGATGGTCATAAACAAAAAGTATATTATACAAAGAAGGATTACTGAAATGGAAAGGAATTGGGTACTTGTGAGGTTCTACCTCCAGGCTGAACTAAAGCTGGAGCCATCATGGACCTTTGTGCTGCCTGCAGTTATCTCCTGTAGAAGGCCCTGTGCTTCTCACTAAGCTGTGATCTGACCCTGTGCAGTCCAGCTTTACTGCTTTCCACTGTCAGGTTCATTGAGACTGTACATATATATATAGAAAAGATATATGAACAAGTCACTGAGTGCATCTACAGATAAAAGAGGTAGTCAGCAGTGAACTATCTAAAAAGGTTTCTTTTGTAGTGCACAAATAGAAAACAGCATATTTATGGCACAGGAGAAGATGGCTGTAAAAGGGTTATATAACATGAACTTGGAGACTTTTTTTCCAATCTTGAAAATGATTAGGTAAATAAGTGTCTGCAGTACAATTATATCAAGCTCACTGGAGAAAACTGATTATGGATTTTATTTGTTATGGTGAGTCCTAAAATTCAGAAGCAACCACAGCCATTGGAGCAAATCTAAAATAAATCCATTAACTTTACTGGAATTTACCCAAACAGATACAAATAAAATTACAAGTAAAATGGGTCCACGTTGGAGCACAGTATGAGAAGTCTTTTAAATCACCTGTTGGTTCATATTCAGGTCATTGTCCACTGATATTGAACCCCCAAGATACTGAAATAAACCAGCTCCAGCACCAACCTTAGGGGCACTCCACTTGATACTAGCTTTCAACTAGACATCAAGCCATTGATCCCCCTTAAGCCCAATGATCTAGCCAGTTTTCTATCCATCTTACAGTTTATTCATCCAACCAACCCATTCTTTCTTAGTCTGCATGCAAAAAGAGAAGAGGATGCCAGCCACCCAAATTCACACCCTTGGGTTCAGCAGCCTACTAAGCTAGCAGCTCTGCTATGGAGGTAGGTAGGCCTGGATAAAAAATTTTTCGCAGCCCACAGATGTTTCTCCACCTGCCTGGAGTTGCAGGACCACTTACAACCTTTAGCTTACAATCTTCCAGACACAAGCTCAGCACTGCCACTCAGGGCTTTGAGCCACAGAACACATGGAAGGCAAAGCTGAATGGAAAGTGACCCTCCCATCATCAGCTCCCTGCTCCTTCTGACAAGCAGAGCTGTCCCTAGTGGGGGGGTGAATCGGGGTGACCACCATGGGCCCTGTGCTTTCTGGGCCCCCGTGAACGGTGCTGTACAGCTTTATTCTGTACAGCTGCTTGCCACTCCCTCCCACCCCTCCACCCCCACTCCAGGCTCTGGTTGTTTGCCACGCACATCCCTAGGGACAGCTCTGCTGACAATGATATATTACTGATTTTTTAGGGGGCAATTTATCTCATAATTATGACTAAGTGCAAGATCATTTCTTATTCATGACCATACAAGGATTTTTTTAAATGTTTGTGTGTCTTTAGGGGTTTTTTAATACTATTTTCATTTACCCCTCTGATTTTTGTTATGCTTGGGTTTGGAGTTTTGACTGTTCTTTCTTGTTCCACAATGACCATGTTTCCCTTAATGGTTATCCTCTAACAGTTTTTAATAATAACTTATTAACTGTAGGCTGTGGTGGTCTGATTCATAGCTCACATCAGCTGACCTGCTCAAGCTAACTCTCCTGAAATTGTTGGGGAGAAGACTTTAGTTAGATATCTCATTCCCAGCATTGATCTACCAGAGGGTGATGCCTCAAGTGCTGAAAATGCTTGTTGCTCTCATTAAAATTAAAAAGTGATGGCAGCAGCAGGCAACAGTGTAAGGAAGCAGCCAGGGGCCTGGGGCAGAGTGGAAGTAGCAACTTCCAGATCATGACTGCAAATGCATCGCTGGCAGCAGCCACTTTTTTTGCTCCCTCACCCCTAAGTTGGTGCATGGGGCAGTTGCCCCTATCATCCCCCCCTCCCAACTTTAACAAACCACCTCTGGTTACACCACTGGCTGTAGGTGTTCAGTCTCTTTGAAAATCTGGCTCTGTTTCTGTTAGAAGGGAACATGCGTGCATGGACTGCAGGATACATCTTCTTCACTAAAAATAATAAAGCAATTGACTTTTCTCTACATCTTTGCAAAGGAGATGAATTAATTTGGAAAGTAATAGGGTATTTTCACAATTAATTTTCCAAATGTTGTTTTATTTCCTTGTGGAATACGCTGTGAGTATCATTGTTTTACTTTCTATCTAAAGCTCAAATGCAATAAAATATGAAATTCATTTAGCATCGTTATCTCAGTTGTGGCAAAGTACTGTATTTGGTCAAATTCATAGGCATAGCTTTGTAAGTGTTGAGAAGTCACTTGCTTCCTGTGAATCCAATCACCGCGGCAGGGACACCTAAAATCTGGAACGCACATCATTCTATAAAGGCAAAGTGGTCCAACCTCAACTCTTTGTTACTAAATTCATGAATATGCTTTTCAGACATCCGAAGCTATGGCTTGGAAAAGATGATATTGGACAAATCCCTGATTAGACCCTTTGTAATGTTAACCATCCCCACTGTGCTGGAATTGATTACGTACATTTGTTGAAAGGCTATTTGAATGGTAAGTCACTTAGTCATATTCTCATTTTCACACATCATTCAGCTTCCTACTGTCCTCCTGCTCGTTCTTTTCTCCTTTCTCACAACAGTATGCACAGCATGTTCCCTCCATTGTTCAGCATAGTTTAAAATGGCATTAAGAGGTGAACAGCGATGTAAACAGGTGGAAATAGTTCCCACTGAAACTGTTAGCATTCCCCAGCACACACACAGCTGCAACACTCTGATCTCCTAGGCTGCAAGGAAAAAAGGGAAAATTAGCAGCACTTCACTGAAGAGATGAACTAATTGCTGCAAACACATTAGGACTCAATTCTGTGAGGTACTGAGCACTTTGAACTGCTGCTGAAGTCTAAGGGAATTGAGGATACTTGGCACCTTCCAGGATCTAGCCCTTAATGAGGTTTAACTCTTCTCAAAAATAAACAGACCCCTGGTACTTGCTAGCTAGTGCATTTGAAATGGCAAACACTGAAGACTGGAACTGAGCTGAAACAGAGCCCCAAATCCAGATCAGGCTTTTGGTCTTTATTTTATACCCAGAGAAAACCCAAGATCTGGACCTGTCTGAACTTGGGGGTTTGAATTCCATATTGTCACTTGAATTTTACCAGATTTCAAGGTGTTCATATTAGCCTTTCATAGAGAATGGTTTTATAGTCAAGCTCCAGTTTTTATCCAGGGTTAAGAACTGGGGTGGGCAGGGGGTTGTTTGGTTTTTGTTTGTTATGACTTAAAGTACCAAAAAAATCATGTATCTGGCAGTTATTTCACAGGGACTTTAGTTTGGGCATTAAATGACACAGGACTGTGTGTTTCAACTAGGCCTGTAAAACCAGTTTTTATATATAAACTGCATATAAACTGATATTTCTACCATTACCAGTGGAATGCAACACTTAAACATGAATTTTTTTTTCAATCTAACTTTTTTTGAGAACTGGGAAAGAGGCTTTTTTTAGGCCATTGTTAGCTCAGCAATATTACATTTTAAGTTCTTAATTAGAATAATGTTTCTGTGTCGTTGGCAAAAGACTGTGGCTTCTGCACCTTGCAGCAACTGTTCAATTTTGCACCTGGCAAGATGATGCATTTGTTTATAAGCAAACAGATACAAGCATACCAGAAACCTGCTCAATGAAACAGTTTTACAAATCCATCTTCTACACCCAGCTCTCTGTCTATCCTGGGCATCTTCTACCACAAAGTACTGCTGCAGTGCACAGTTAGGCAAGCCCTATGATGGTAGCTAAACCTGTCAGGTTCTTCATTACATACCATCAATAAAATAGATCTGGATTAAGAAAGATTATTTCACTATAGTAATCCCTGCATTTGGTGCCAGTGGCCATGTACAAACATTCACTTTCTCCTGGCAGAGTCACTGTTCTCTCAGTAGAAGCCACTAGTGTACAGGTGTTCAGGATTTTTCTCCTTGAGCAAAACTGTCTGTTCCAAAAGAAAAATAACCTGGGAACAACTAAGGTTAAACCATTCTTCCTCTTGGGAGATTGAATATCTGTACACATTGTCTTCTGATCGGAGTCACAGCACAGTCCTCCAGCATCACAGGGTGCTTTGCTTTTGCCCTTCCCCGCCACCCTCTCTCTCCCTCCTGTGGGGCAGTGTGTCACTTAGGCTGGACTCTGCTCCAGCCAAGCAGGGAGCAGAACATATCATACCCTCTTCATAATCCCCACATAGTGCTGCAGGGGGTCAGCACAATGTCTGAGCAGTCTGGGTCCTGTACAGTGCTGCCATCTTTCTGCAGGTAGACTGAGGGAGCCTGCAGAGCATGCCCAGATGTGTGCACAGGTTTCCTCTGGCTGCAAAGCATTAGCAATGAAAGCTCTTTGCCCTAGTGGGGCTCAGCATTCAAATGTTTGTTCAAGGTTTTCTGGGTAAGTATTTTTACCAGAAAAAACCCCTAGCATTCCCCCATATTGTTTGAACTGCTATCACTTTCAGAATGATGGACAAAAGCAAAATAATAGGCAGAAAACTAAGGGTGCTGATATACAAGTGTGAAGGCTGCTCTGATGTGCTGTAATTTCAATGCATCAGAGCAGACTCAATTAATGGAGTCTGTTGGAGCATGGCGATTACTGTGCTCCAGCAGCCTCCTGTGTCTTGTGTATCAGTGTTTCTGCACTTAAACATGGCAGCAGGGGCACTTGAACTAAAGCTCGTCAAATGAGCTTTAGTTCAAGTGACCCTGCTGCCATTTTTAAGTCCAGAGATGCTGATACATGAGATGCAGCAGTGTTTTAAATAAGGTAGCTCTTGGAGCCACTCTAATTAAAGTGCCGCACTCCCCACCCTCAGAGCATGTGTAAAAGTGCCCTAAATTATAACAGAGTGCTGGTGCATTATAACAATTTCCTCCTCCGTAATCACAATCATATTAAAACATAGTTATGCCATTCCATAAGCACAACTGCTGGAAAGAATATTACCTGACTTTTTGAGCTGGATGGTGTCACTGGATTATGTTCTCTTTGCTTACATGAACTGGGGATAACTTGATTGACATAAAATAAATTAAACCAATTCAAAACTGTTACAAATGCATGAAGACTCAGATCATGGCATACCATTGTCCTGGGGTAGACCAGAGGCAGCTGTTGCATATTAGCTAAAATGATATTACATGGTCACTACAGAACATGACGTCTTCCTTTTGAAAGCAACAGCTTGTGGCCCTTGCCTATGCAAACTGCATATAAAAGAAAATAGTCCTTAATCAGGAATAGTAGTATTTCCACTGTGTAACCCTGGAGATCAAGGTGTCTATAGATCACCTACACATGACCATGGGGAAAGGGGTGTAGAAAAAAATACACATTTAATTTTTCCTTTTTCTGCAGGCACCTAAAAGAATACCGTTTATCATCATGAGCATAGCCTCATAAACTAGCAACAGCCAGGGTAGAAATTATGTTTCACATTTCTTTCCGCGCACCTGAAAAACACTTACTCAATTCAGTAAGTCACCCTAGTGTTCAGTATCAACTTCCTACTCCTCCTGTCCCTCTCCTTGTTTCTCCTTTTTCCCTGGCAAAAAAGGTAATTTGAATAGAATTAAAGCAGAATTCTGTAATAGCTATGATTCAGTTGTCTTACTGTGGGCTCCCAGGTGCTGATGTATTTGCATGAAATTAAACCAGTGCTGTTAGTACTGTAAAGACACAGGTAGCTATGAATTACCTTGCACGTCATTTCAGAGTGCTTTGCTAATTTGAGTGCAAGTTAAGGCCTGAGCCCCCTAGTAACTCCTGGACTGAAACTGAATGATGCTTGTCACAAATAAGGTCTCAGGGACCCCCAGAGAACTGATTTTCTCCCCACCATGCTGCCACTTGCCTCAAGGAACAGACCAAGTTTGCACTAGGGTAGCTTCCTCCCCCAACAAGCCTCAGCTCCACTGCCCTTATACTGGACCTTGCAGCTGCGGTGAGGGGATCTCTGCCAGCCTTCGGTGGCCACCCCATTCAATCATGGAAGTTTTTTAGGTCCCCCTCTCCATGGGGAAAGCTAGCTCAGAATATCACTTGTCTAGAAATTAATCTATTCGCAGGCAGATTGTAAGGAGTCAAACAACAAAATTGTGTTGTTTGCCCTATTTGTTTCATAGCATAACAAGCAAAACTGACTATAGATATGGAGACAGAAAAGCAAAATAAGGAAAGGAGGTTATCTCTCTCATTTAGCTATGCCTCAGCCTTCCTAAGAGTCTTGCCAGCCTCACCAGAAATCAGCCTTCTTGTTGAGTTGTCAGCCCAGACTGCTGTCAGCCCTGACCCTTCCTCGCTCACAGCTAACCAGCTAATTCCCCACAACCAACACCACCTCCCAACCCCAGCCTTCTCAACAGTCCTCAGCACTCTCTAGAAAGTCGTGGCCTGCCCAAGTTACGTGCCATTCTTTTGGTTGTACGGGCCATTTCTCCCAGATACTTTTGCTATAGAGGTGTTGATTTCCCCACTATAGCCAGACACAGTGCCTTGGGGCCCAACTCCTGCCTGTATCTGGGAGTGGCAATTCTTCCTGCCAAGAACAAGAGCATTGTAGCCATTCCACCCTTTCCTTAAGTGAACCATATCCAAAACCACAAGGACATATACAGACAACATAAACACAATTTGTAAGGCTCAGCCATACTAATCAAAGCCAGCTGACCCCCTACTTTTTCCTCCAATTGTTTCTGGGGCTGCTTCTAAGAAGCTCCTACATCACCTGAGCCTTGCTGCACAGTCTACTGGTTTCCAGTTCCTGAGCAGCTTCTGTTCCAGCAATGTCTCTGGTCTTCTTGGTTCCTGACCCTGCTTTTGATTTATTCCTAGATTTCAATTTTCCTGTTCCTTACCTCAGCCTAGCTCCTGACTCCAGTTTGGCTCTTCTTTTGGACCTCACCCTGTGGATTGTCTCTTAGACTTCTGATTCCCAAATCTTCCCCTGGATTAATATTTGTTCCTGACTTTTGACCCTTACCCCTGTAATCCTTGGTCCCACACTCAGCTCTGCCCACTAGGTTGGCTATCCGAGTGGATGTGACAAATGCCGTTCCAGTGAGACCACGCATGCCATATCAGTAGAACAGAACACAGGGAAACATTTATGCCATGCCACGAATCCCCAAAACATAAAGGGTTCATGACGGCGCTTAACACTTGCAACTCCTCTCAACATTTTGATTGCCGATGGTCATCAAAAGTATGATCCTGCAAGATGCTTGTGTCTCAGATAGCCTCCCAATTGTCCTGACTTGGGGCCTGCTCCCTTTGCCAATCCCCCAAATGAGCTGAAGACAAGTGGGAGTTCATTTCTTAAATGGGAGTTTAGGGCATTCTGTGCCTCAAAACAATACCTCATAATTAGTCATTTTTGGTCTTCTGTGGGAGTTAAGACTATTCAGCAACTTAATTTCATAGTTTCAGACATTTTAAGGAGAGGAAGATCCAGCTTGATCATTTTGCCTGACTTCCTATATCAGGGGTGGCTAAACTGCAGCATGAGTGCCACAAGTGGCACAGGCAACCTCTGTGTGTGGCATGCAGCATAGTGGCAGATAGAGTAGGGAGCAGAAAGCAGAGCATCGAATCAGGTAGGGAGCACAGGACAGGGACAGAACACAGAGCAGCAGAGTGGACAAGGAAAAGGGATCATAGGAGCACTCGGGGGGGGGGATGGGGCCAAAAAGGTTGGCCCCACTGTCCTGTATAATGCAGGCCATGGAATTCCATTTGGTGGGCAATGTCTACATGGGATGTTTCCTGAGGAGCTTCCTAATTAGCTTTGCAGTAAACTGTCTCAGCATCTACACATGTGGCCCCATTAGATTTCAGGAAATTAATGAACCCTGCCATAGGTTAGTACTTGTAAACACAAGTACTATCTTATGGCGATGTTTTTTAGGCCTCAGCGAAACACACGTAGACACTGAAAGGGCTGGCTGGGGCATGAGGGTGCTTCAGTGCTTCATTAGAGCACCCTTGTGCCCCATCAACCCCTCCACAGCACGTTGAGCTGAGTCAGAGCAACCCCAAGCTGGGAGACTAATTCCCCAGGATCCCTGCCAGCTGGGGCTGCTCAAACCCAGCTCAACATGCTATGGTTCTGGGTGCACATTCAAATATAGCACCCAGGAGCAATAACCTCCAGCGCAATTTTTTTGAAAAATATATATCTATATGCATATGAAGTTATATATAACTTCACTCTAAGTATCATTATACAAAGAAAAACCATAACCTGTTACAAAATCTGCACCCGTGCAGCCCACGCCCCTGTACAAAGGCCTGCTGGCACCTGGACCCATTACAATATTTTCACTGCACACAACACACAGAAACACTGGTCTCTCAGACCAGGCAACCCATTTCTTTCATCCCTACCTCTCATTGCAGGGTTACAGACTCAGTTCACTTGTTGTCCATGTTGCTGTTGCTCCAGCTCCCGCTGGAGGACCTGTTGCTGCAGTCTCTGTCCTCAGTTCCGATTGTCCCTTCCTCTCGGTTGCTGTCACTGCCCCCCTTCCCTGCTAGGGGGGACTTGGAAGATCCTGTGCCATGTGTCTCTGTGCCAGGTGGCTTTGGCTGTGTCCTCTCCATCCTCTACTACTGATTTCTAGTAGTAGGTCTGGAGTTTGCTTAGAGCCATTTTCACACAGCCTACCACCTCTACATCCATGCGCCTGTACATCAGGAGGTTCTTGGCTGTCCAGACGGCGCTCCTGATGTAGGATGCATACTTGTTGAAACAAGCTGACAGGTTTCCCTGGTGTTTGGCGAGGTGCCCATACAGTGCCGCTTCTCTCATTAGCTGACTGACATTGGTCACCGCTTCGCAGAGCTGCTTCACCCTGTTCCATACCTCCTTGGTGCAGGTGCAGAGCCAGAGGAAGTGGTCGATCATCTCCATGCCTCCATGGCAGTTAGGCCATGGACAGCTGGGTCTCCCCAGCTGTCTCTCTTTATGCCTCCAGGCCCTCGCTGGCAGGGCTCAGTGGGCCATCAGCTAGTTCAGGTCCCTGTGATCTTTGCGCAGGTCCTGTTGTTGATGCGCTCCCACACAGAGTTTGTTGCTTCGAATTAATTACACACGCAGATAGTTTCATAGTTTCTAGGGTCAGAAGGGACCTGAGCAGATCATCTAGTCCGACCCTCCCGCCATGGCAGGAAAGAGTACTGGGGTCAA
>NW_017728943.1:55249043-55265262 GCF_001723895.1 Crocodylus porosus | reverse complement strand
ACCACGTTTCTGTAATCCCCACTATGTCCGGGCTGGTGTCAGCCAGCAGGAGGGTGAGTTCCTCCTGCTTGTTGCCCATACTACGAGCGTTTGTGTAGAGGCATTTGAGGCCTCCTGTGGATGTGTGTACTGACCCCCTAGTCCCAGCGTTACCCTGGCCCCTCTCTCTAGATGCACCAAGTTATTCATATTCTGAGCCTAATAGTTTTACACACTGAACACCCATGACTAGGGCCAGAGTATCAAAACAGCTCTATTCCCCTGCAGGCACCTAAATACAGTCCCGATTTTCAGAGCTGCTCAGCACTAAGAAGTTCCCCTATCAAGTGGAGATCCAGAATTTGGCAAAGGAGGGTGCAAGAGCAATTGGCTTGCAGGGATGGTTGCACCCACTACACCCAGCTCCCTACCCGGCCCCTAGGATAGGCAGGTCATGCTGCAGAAGCAGAAGCTGGGAACTTTTTTTAAGTCCCTCAATCAGATTACGGTCTTCCCTCCCTTCCTCTTTATGCATGGCTAACCAGGGTCAGGAGGAGTGAGCAAAATCCAGGTATAGGCCAGGTCAGGAAGCTAGGAGTCACTTTGAGAGCAGGGTCCAGGAACAAGCTGAGTCAGAAAGCCAGGAGATCAGGCAAAGAGCAGAGCTGGGAAACAAGCCAGGCCAAGAAACTGAGAGATCAAATGGAGAACAGTCAGAGCACGAGACAAGCAAATTAAGCCCTATTGCCCAGGCATTTCTTGTTCCGGTATAGGTGTTCATATGGGGAACTGGAGGGTCAGTTGACTCTGGCCACCACTCCCATTCCAGTGAGTGAGGGGAGGGTTAGGTCCTGCTGGAGGTTTCAGGACAGCCTCGGCCACCAGCCTAGGTGACCAGTCGTAGGGTGGCAAACTGGGATGACTGGCCATGCTTTTCAGGTTCAGGCTCCCCAAGGTTGTATGCTGTGTTCTGAGAGTGCCACTGATATTAATTCATCTCAGTGCTTGGTAGGTAGCCTATGTACTTCTCTCTGATTGTGGACGGTGAGCACACAATAGATCTTGCCTGTTAAAGTTTTCCTTTTTATAATGACTGTTCCTGGTTCTACTGAAGTCAGTAACAAGTTTTATTGACTTCACTGGGGCCAGGTCAGGTCCAGGTATGGTGAGAACCAGGAAGTTCCCTCACCGTGCAGATCTTTCCTGATTCAAACTTAACCTCCCTTTGCTATCAAAATCAGGTCAGAGGACAGTGACTTTGTCTTTCCTTTGTCTCCTAGTGATGATAGCTTAAGTAGCCATCAGCACGTGATCATTTACATAGAGAGGAAACTGCAAAGCTGCTGCCAAATGCCCATAGTGCCTGCCAAAAACAGATGTTAAATGTTACTGTAAGAGCAATATCTTCTTCAGCTTGATATCTGAGCACTGCAATCTTTATTTAAAAGGGAGAGGAGAGCATGTGATTGAATTAATGAACTGCAGCATGCAACATACGGTATGAAAAATTTATAATGGAACGCGGTGGGTGTCCAATTGCCTGAGACAGTTAAAACAAGACTGCACAGATTAGTCATAGATAATAGAGAATAATCCTACACTGGCACGAGGAGCTATCTGATGATGATGACCCACTGTGCGTTTTCTAGCTCTGTGCTACAGCCATTCCTGGGTGGGCTGTGCAGCAGGCACATTGGGTAGTTTCATCTGGAGGCTGCACAAACCATCTGAGAAGCTCTGAGGTATGCTGAGGCAGCCCCAATGGAGGTTGTCAGCTGGGAATGCCGTCACATTCAAACAAGTAGAGGTGGAGTGTCATGGTCCGGGAAAGGCTGATAACCACTTTCCTAGGAGTTCATGTCAGGATGGGGGTTTTTGTTCAATCCAAAGAGGTAATCACTGACAATATACAGACCAGGGTGGAGATTTGGTCAATATTTATCTGCAAAATCTGATATTCAAGTAAAATCCATGTATGTGATAAACATGGGACAGTTTGTTGCAGAAATTAATGAACAGTGGTATAGAATTTAATATCCCTTTGTTTTCAAGTTGGGTAGCTTTCTCGTATAAAACAATAAACACAAAGTTTCTACCTTCTATCGATTCACTTCAGTTTACTTATTTACCACCTTCCTACAGGTTTTTTTTTATAAACAAAGAACAAACTTGTTTCAGTCTCAACAACTTACCCTGAAGAAAAAAGTGAAGAAAAAAATTATAGAAGGGATCAGATACTTACCTGGTGCAAATAAACATAGTTCCCTTGCAGAGAATAGGGCTACACTGATTGATACCAATGAGATCTGTCCCAAAGTCTACATAAAACAGGGTAGCGTATGTGTCTGTGGGAACATCTACATGTGCCCCTGACTGCATAGTTGGTACTGCACAGTCATTTAGTACTTGCTAAATGTACTTTACAAATACCAAATGAATGTGCAGTACTTGCCGGTACCTATGCAGACCTGTCAGTGCATGGGTCATTTTTGACCCTACTTCGCAGTAGCAACAAACTAGTGGCATCACGGTTAGTGATTGTGTAGCTCATCACTACAGCAATGTAGTGTCTCATGTAGATGTGCATATCTGTAAGACCAGTGGAGTTGGATTACTTCTGCAGACAGGTAGGGAACCCATTTTATTCCTAAAGTTGCCATGCAAGGAAAGCAACCTTCTAATTACATAGGTATATATTTGAATATGTGAATATGGGCTGCAAGCAAAAAGAGGAGGCAAACGAGAGGAAAAAAGACACAGAAGAGGACATTGCCACCTCCATGCCATGTTCACTGTCTTTTCTCAGGCCTGCAGTGACCTTTCCATGTATGTTCCAGGGTTCGCAGGCTCTGAGGACATGTTGGAGTGATAACATTAAAGAACTGGGAGAGAATGACACAATCTTTTGCAGCTCTGCAGGACTCCTGGATTGAGTTAGTGCTAGTTCTGTCAACATTTTCTCCCCCTATAGACCGACACTTTGCTGGATGTAGGGGGACAGCAGTAGTAGAGAAAACTATGCTAGTTTAGTTCTGTAGAGAGCCAAGAACAGGTCAGAAATGTGGAAAATAGACCTGATTGGGCATAGTGCTGAGTCCCTTCCCTGTCTACTTGGTCATTCATGGCACCTTCCATGTGGAAACTCCAGCAGACACTTGGAAGGGTTTCCTCATTTCCTATGTGAGAACTACATAAATAAAGGATGATTGAGCCCTTTTCATCATAGATCTCACATGAGAAAGAGAATAGACCCACTGTGCCATACAACTTTTTTCTATCAGTGTGAATCCATTGGATATCAGATATTAACTGCTTTACATGGTGATGGTCAATTAAAACCATGCAACTTTCTATTATTATCTTACAGCGGCTATTTAGAAACCTCAGTCAAGAGCAGGGCCCTGTTTACCTAGGCTTTGTTGTAAAGGGTTAATACTGACGTTCACCAGCTTATTGTTTGCAGCCAGTCATGAATGAATAAGGCCTTAATGTATGCAGAGTAAAAAATAACTGATGTTAAAATGCAAGAGCAAATCAAATACATAGATATTCACAAAGACAGTTAAAACACTGTGCCTAATTAAGTCTTCATTTAAACATGTGTGTAATTTTGCTGTTCAAATTTATATATAGCTTTGCAGACTATATTTCCTACAGTGAGTCACGATGCCTGTTTGGAAATGTTGTTAGAGAGGCAAAGGAAATCTTTTGAATTTTGTGTTTTTGCAGATATACTGTGCTGTAAATGGGGACCTTAGAAGTTGTCCTGGTCATTCAGATGCTGTTTATTCTATTTGTTTCTTTGAGAAAAAGGTACATGGTAGACTTCAGGTTATGTAGCTGTTCAAAAATCGTTCCACTACATGTTTTGCATGGTTGTAAAGCCCAGGATTGGCAAAGGCTAGACTTTTAGGGGAAAAAAAGAATTCTAAAGTATACAATCTGCTATCAAGAATTAGGGGAAAGTTATAATTTCGTGCCAGTGACAATCCACAATGTATAACAACATGAGAAAGCACATTTCCTGTTTACTGAGCATAAAGACCTACCCATAAATGAAAAAAAATGAATGGAAATACATTGAATGAAAATGCTGGCTGGAATTTTCTTCTTTTTGAATGGGAAAATGGGTCCTTATGCAACTCAACAATAGTTTGTTTCTTTTATTTTTTTCTGTGAAGACTGTAGGTGACTTAGTCAAGCTTTCACTGTATCGCAAAAGAATTTGGAGGGCTGGTTAATATAAGAAATCTGAGGGCGCCTGTTAGCTGACCATGGCTGCTATAGCAATGTGCACCACAGCCACTTTGTGCTTCATGGCAACAGTAGCATTGGTCTTCCTGCTCCAAAAGCAAAGATCCTACCATCTGAGCTAAATGATAATATTTAGTTGGACTGAAGAGCAGCATCACTTACCAATTCAGCATAACACTTGTGTTAGTCTCCTGCAGTTGCATGGCAAGCTTCTAATAAATATTAATGAAATTTAAAATATCTCTGTAATGCTGGTAAGAGCTGTTATACCCACATTACATGTGGAGAACTGAGGCACAGTGAGCAGAGATGCCTTCTCCAGTGCCACACAGGAAGTCTGTAGCAGAGACATAAAGCCATGGGTCACTAGACTGAAATTATTCCCTGAATTAATCCATGGACACTACTGCTCGATTGTTCTTGTTCAGATGGTTTATTCTTATAATCAAGTTCAGTTTATTGCCTTGAGATGACAAGATAGGAGCAACAAAATTATAAATCACGTGACATTTATTAAGTGATCTTGGGACAGGTCAGTGAAACCCGGAGAATTTTTTGAACATGCACAATTGAACTACCAGACACTAGCAATTGAACTCTTATGGAATCAGTCTACAGAGGCTAGCAGCTGCTGATTCACACTCCAGCAACGGCTCTTGAAGTTGGAATTTTCAAACAACAAATACATGACAGTGGAAGGCTAAATGGGACACCCACCCCAGGGAGCTGATGTACACATAGCTCTTGCTGTTCTTGAGAAGTGTTATTTCAGTTACTAGCTCTGCTGGAAGGGTGGAGAACTGCACCTGAATGAAACAAATATGAGCAAATGATGGCTAACAGAAAAAGCATATTAAAAAAATCCATGCATGGGGGGAAAAATGTGAAAACAATCAGAGATTATTTGCAATGAAAATCTCATCCAGCCCTGCTGAGCATGGCAACATTCAGCTCTTTAATCTCAGTGTCATGTTGGTATGGAAATGCCCCTCTGATTTTGAACACTGAAATGACTAAAACATTAAATCAGAAAGAGGAAATGGTATATAAGTTTACAAATATGGGAACTGTAGTTAAAGGCACAATTCAGCGGTTATTTTACACACTCCCATCCATTCAAAATGCAATTTATTTTGCACACATCCTTTCTTATACAGACTGTAGCTCAAAAAAGGTTTACACAGAATTCTGCTTTCCCAGGGAGATTAATTGTTGCATGCCAGTAAGATGTTCTATTTTGTTTCCAAGCCTCAGTTTTATCTCCTTTTACTCAGGATATTAATATATTTACTTAACATCAACTTTCATGTGTACGATATAATTCTATATTCTATCATATACTGACACTGCATTGATACAATGACATAGCCAACAATGCACAGCTACATCTTCATCAAACAGACTTACTGTGAAACACACAGTAATCAGAGAGAGATGTCAGGTCACTGCATTAAGATGACATTTACACTGTCACAACTCAGTGTTATTACACAGAGACAAAATGCCATGACACAAACGTCACAATGCGGTGTCAAAGGCTCAGTCTGCCATATTTTATTTCTAGAAGTGACTTCATTCAGAAGAATATCTGTTCTTTCCTTTTGTGTTCATTGTTCCTTGAGAGGAAAGGTGTTTTTTCTCACACTCACTATCACTTTGTCACTGGTCATCTTTCTTCCCTGTGACCCAATTTTGTGATCTATTTGCACTTGCCCCTCCCACCCGCCCAAAGGTGCTGAATATCCTTTATTCCCACCAAAGTCCATGAAAGTCAAAGGTGCTCAGTATCTTGCTAATCAGGTATTAGTACTTGGGAGACATGATGATTTGGATCTTGCCTCCCAAATGACCAACAAAGCATAAAAGAATCGGCTTTAGAATCACACATGGGATATTGTATTAACATAAAACTGATACTTAAAGGACTGTCAAAGTATATTTGAAAGTAAGAGGTACCTTACAGGCTTTAGCCAATAAATCATATGGCAGTTATAGTTATTCTGCCTATTAAGTCATTAAGGTCCAGATTGTTACAGATTATTGGGTGGTAGGTAGTGTGCCCTTTACCTCCTCAGTAATGACTTAAGAGCTGTAAATCTATTTCCACCAAAAGAATGGAACTAAATAAAACAAAGAGAACTTCACTTACTAGTCATTACTTTATGTCAGCTGTGTCTTGCATAATGAAACTCCTGTTCATGAAGTAAATAAAGTGCCTTCCCAATAAGAACTCTTCATGATCATGCCAGTTGTCAAGAGCTGGCAAAGCTGAAAAATGAAAGCCACTTTTCACAGTTTACAGATCATGAGCTATTGACTCTTGTCTATCACAGAAACCAGTACAGTAGGGAAAATGTTTAATAATGAAATAAAAAATGGATAATCATTTCATTGTAAGGAACTCTCTCTGCCAAATTTGGCCATGTGTCATATTTGCAGACTAATCAATATCAAATGCAAAAACTTTTGTTTAAAACCATACTGAAAATTTGACTAGAGACCCCATCCTACAAGCCAGATATGAATAGCGGTTGTAGAAAATACACAACTTTAAAAGGAAAAAGTTTAGAGCATCGGGCTGGGATCCAGGATGCCTAGCTCTTATTCCTAACTGGCATGAGACTCCTGTGGCACTCTGGAATGCTAATCTTTCTGTTCTTCTATTTCTCTACCTGTGAAATGAATGTAGGAAGTGTAATACTAACCTACGTCGTAGAAGTTCTGTGGGCTCCAGTTCTGACTGATAACAATGCAAATCAGTATTAAAATATTATAATCTAGCTGGGTTCTTGGTTTGTAGCCGTGTTGGTCTAAGGACATAGGCAGGAAAGGTTCTTTGGGTAGATGTGATGTCTTTTATTAGACCAACTGAGTAGTTGGAAAAAAAGTTCTTAGCAAACTTTCGGGTGCAGTCACCCTTCCTCAGGCCTAGGGAGTCTCTGCTGGTCTGAGACTCCAAGAAATGAGAGAAGCTAAAAATGCGGCAGGATGTCAGTGAGAATGTAAGTAGGTAGAAATTAGAACTCATATGCTTATAAACTGGATAGAATTTTCATAGCAATATACCTTTTGGAGGGCTGATTTTGGCCTTTCCCCCCTACCAAATAAGGGTATTCTGATTTGTTTCTGAATCTATTGTATAATCATTCTTTTTCACTATTTCAGTGACTGGTTTCCAAGCAGTACAAGCTTACATGTGAATCTTTGCTGTATTTTGAAATCACATGTAACATCCAGGAGTCTTCCTCAAGATGGCACTACTGAACTGTTGCACATACCTCCGAACCCTTACATAACCTTGTTTGTACAGAACTAGGGTTGTTTTAAAGCTAAGATCACACAATGCTAATTTGACCAATGATTTTCAATTCTTTTTTGGCAAAATGCCTTTTTTATGTCTAGATGCAGGCATTTAAGGGCAATGTTTATATGCAGGCTCTGCCAGTGGAGGTTTGCAGTCAGGGAAGGCATGTTGAAAAATAGCTTGGATTACAGTTTTGGATCTAAGAAACTATGAATCCATGACAGTGTTGCTTTACATTCCTCTCTGCCCTTCAGCTGAATTCCAGAATCTGTACTGTGATATGTGAATTGCACAGGAAGATGCAAACAAAAGGGTCGGGGGTATAGAGAGTAGAGGGTGCTTTTTCCTTGCAGATAAGTCATTCCTAACACAGGAAGACCTACTTCTGCTTCTCCCTTTTTCTTCAGCGCTTATGGAGATCCCATGGTGGGTCTGAGCATCTGGAGTGGGAAAAGAAGCAGGGAGGAGAGAGGGGGAGCTGAGAGGGAGTCTCATTATTGCCTCCCCCATCCCAAACCCTGCAGGACATTCACCAATCAGCTTCACACAGCTGGCATTGACCTTTGCACATGCTGTGAACTGCCACTTAATGGAAGGTTCCAGGGTAGCTGGGATTTAAAACCACCTGTGCCCTCACCCCCCTTTGCTTGACACCTTGTGTAGCTCTGCTAGAGCAGTGTGTGGGCCATGCCCTGCAACAGTCCTCCCCAGCAGGCCATTTATTTGTAAGCCCCCTATATTTTTAGAATGCCTTGCTCAATTTTCCTGAACTTCCCCTTTACATTTGCTCTGAGTTAAGATATTTTACCTGGAAAGCACATTATTTGATGCAGCCTTGTGTTGTGGAGATCACTGGCATGGGAACTTTGGGCTCTATCTTTTGATGAAGCAGTGGGAGATACGGAATTAACAGATTCTTTGCCTGCACAACACTCCTGTAAACCAGTACAATGAGCTCAATCATATTCTTTAAAAACTAGTTAGGTTTTAAGCACAGGGATAAAGGTATGCTTTTACCTTATGTGATTGCAATGACAGAACTACATTTGGTAAGTCCTGAGTTCATAGTTCACCTTTGCCTTCTCTTCATTTGCACCCCCCTGGTTAGTGGGGCTCAGTAATGTACTAGGGCAGGACTGAACAACTTCTAAGACCCCAGGAGCCACACCAGTGGGGGCCACATGCTGCGTGAGCCATCTCAGATGAGACACAGGCTGTGTGCTGTGTGGATGCACATCCACCCTCTACACTGCCTGCCCACATGGACACCCCATCCCACTGCAGCATTAGGCACTCCCCTCACCTCTGCACCGGATGCCCCCTCCACTACATCACCTCATCGGCACAATTCCTCCCTTCTGTGTGGCTCCAGACTCACCTGAAGCTCAGGTGGAGGCAGGAAGTGGCAAGCAGAGGAGGAGGAGAGAACTGGGACTCCAGGTGCTGTTTGAGCTGGAGCAATGGGGGAGAACAGTAGCTGGGGGGGGGGCCATAATTTAACCCCTTGCATGCAGCCTGCAGGCCACCAGTTGCATAGCCCTGCACTAAACTAATAGCAAAAAGGTTCTTATCTTATGGGAAGAGCATTCTTCTGAGGTTGTGGACTCCCCTCAAGAATTTTCTTTTTTATTAAGTTCTCCTTCAATGTGTAATGTCTGTTAAAATTCTGGTTTGGGCATCTTAATGTAGTGGGAGGTAGTAGGAATTTTTTCTAAGTTGCAGCCAGCAGCAAGATTTGAATAAGCAACCATAATAGTACCATATTACTCTTTTACTAAATGCCCACTAAATTTAAATCACTATAATTGTGAGAAACTTGATTTTAAAACAAGACCTAGAAATGGTCCTTTGATTGAACCTGCAGAGGGGCAGTCACAGAGGTGAATAAACTCCACTAAGAGTTCCTTTGCCTCACATTCATGTAGTAAAACAACTGGGCTGTTCGAAGTGTCTTTGGACAAAACTGGACCAGTGTAGAGATGGCTTTGAGCCAAAAGCTAGAGCTGTTGAAGAGTTATGGGTACCAGTAGAGGTATGGAATCAGAATCATAGCTGGTAGAGGAGGTGTGGAGGCAGCATGAGGTCCTGGCAAACAAAGTATTCTTTGTGGAAATCAGGTCATGCTACCACTTTGACCTGGAGTTGGCTGTGCCAGTATTCTGGGACTTAATTGACTACTGAGAGCAAAGCATGAGTGGGGTGCACCAGAAGGAGTCAAAGGGATATTTGCCCACTGAGTTGTCACACTGCCAGGTGGGAAAACAAAGACAAAGGATTACTGCTCATGATGCTCTGGGTCTGTATGCATTTTACTTGCCATGGGCAATTCATTCTCAAATTAATGTGTTTTCTCTCCCCTTAATAAAAGTTGCCTTCATTTTATGGACAGATTCATTTCTTGTGAGCGGGGTGGTATTACCCACAACAGGATCTCAGGGAAAGGACCATATTTTCTTGTGTGATAGCTGTGCATATATAATAGCTGTAGCCTTGCCTCAGAATTTGGAAGATAAATTATTTTGGCTTCACCCAAATTTCTAAAGAAACAGATTAAAAATACATTTCTCTAAAAAGACATTATTTCCCACATTATTTCCCACATCCACGTGGGAAATCCACACCAAATGGTATATTAGTCCCACTCCTCATTCAGTTTCATCTGTAATATTGTGCAAGATGAGGAATGGATGTTCAAACACAAAATTATAATAATACTTCCTTGGTCTTGGTCTAGGGTACACGATAACCATAATCCAGGTTTTAGGAACAGCATTTTTGAAAAAGAGGGCAACTGTTATGCAAGTAAATACAGCATTTAGTTTTCTCAGGTATCCCAGGATGGAGGTTTGAGCTGCTTTTTTTTGGTTATTTTACGAAGAATTCCTAGGTTTTGTGTGATGTGATGGCAGAGTGATGAACTCACTGTGACTCCAGAACAGTGAGTTAAAGTCTAACTCCAGATTCATGCCAAAAGCTATTCCCAAACTACTCCATTGTAAATGGGTATCAAGTCACCTGGGTTGGAAAGTTCAAGATAGTTGGACATGATCATGAATGGTGCATGCCTCTGGATGCTGCAGGGGCACGGCGACTGCCCGCAGGTGGCGGCAGCATTGTCAGCGGTGGGGGCATGGCAGTGGCGAGCGGGAAGCTCCCACAGGCAACCACGGTGGTGTCAGAGGTGGGGGTGGGCTGAGTGGGGAACTCCCACAGATGGCCGTATTGGTGGCAGTGGGGTGTGTGGCAACCACCTGCAGATGCTGCTGGCAGTGGCGGCCAGTGGCAATCAGGGACCACCTGCAGGCGCCGTCAGTGGTGTTGGCAGGAGCTCCCCACTCAGCCGGCCCCAACTGCCGACACCACTGTGGCTGGCTGTGGGAGCTCCCCGTTCACTGCCACCACACCCCTGCTGCTGCCACCACCACCACCACTGCTTGTAGGCGGTTTTTGTGCCCGCCCCCAGCGTCCGGGGGCAGGCGTCATTCATGATCATGTCCAGCCATCTTGAACTTTCCAACCCAGATGACTCGATACCCATTCACAACAGAGTAGTTGTGTGGTGGGGTGGCAAGCTGCAACTGCCCACAGGTGCCATTGGCAGTATTGGCAGCGCTTTTCATAGGGGGTGCACCACCAATCTCAGGGGGTGCACATGTTCCCACATGCACCCCCTACACATCACCAATGGACATGATGCTAATCACATCATTCCCTGGGCCATTGTAGCTTAAAGAAATGGGTGTGCCTTAGCCATACTAGCAAAATTGGCTATTTGGCTTATCTGAATTTTCCTTAGGTTTTATACGTGGTCCTTGTTGTTACTGATAACACCTGACTGAAAGGTTGCATTGGAAAGCCAATGGAAAGATTAAATTGGACATTTTAACTAACTTTTTTGGCATAAGGAGGAACGTAAAGAAAACTCCTTCCCTTTCTGACTTGGTGGCTCTAGCTTCATGGTCTTCTTTGCCAGGAAAAATTGTGTTTCCTGCAGCATCCCTTTCTACTCCATGGGCACAATCTGTATTCCTAAGATCAGGACTAATGTCCTGAGGTCTTGATAAAGTCAATGGAAGTTTGGAACAGACCTTAGTGGGGTCAGTTTTTCACTCCTGGAAATTAGTCTAATATTCTTTTCTGTCCTGGAAAGTATTGTTAAGATTAGCTGCTGGCTGAAAAAGTAAAACATTAGGGTGTTGCTACTCAAAGTAGTGAATATTAACCATACAGGCTAGATTCTTCTACTTGCACCTATAGTGAGAAATACCTTACTGCTCACCTAGGCCTTGGTTTTGTGCATGTGCTAAAGTTTGTTTTCTGAATTTCAACTGGTCCACTTAGAGCAGACCTTAGAACCAAAATCAATATGTAATGAGGTGTGTAAAGGTGGTAGCATTTGGACCATTATTATTAATTTATTGATGAACTGATAATGATCTGAATGCTGCCCACACATATAAGAATGCACAACTTGTACTGCAACAGCTGACAATCTACGAGCATACAAAACCAGTTAAATTGGGGAGGTAGATAAAATACAAAAAGAGATGGCTGGTCACATTTCCAGTCCTAAGATACTTGCTGTGCCTGAATTTTTTTTTATTATGTGTTGTGTGAACTACAGGAATTATTTAAGGAAGCTTTATTACAGTATGAATGATTAATAATTTCAAAGTGTGTGAAATGAGACTTAAAGCCCGGTATAAAAGAATGGGTCACAAGACAGTTTGTTTATTTGTGGGAAACATTCCTGCCGTATGAAGAGAAGCAAAATATGTAACCTTTTCTCACATAGACATGTTCTTGTTGCACCCATCTTTCTTTTGTTTTTTTCCTTCTCCCTATTGTTTCAGTTTTCATCGCATGATTTTGCTTGATGGCATACAATAGCGCTCTTGTTTTAGCTGTGTATTTTTTTAAATGTTCAAAATCTTCCTAAGTATAGAAGGAACCGGAGGGGGAAGAAAAAATAAGAAAAAGGAAGTTCCACATACGATACATTACGTCTGTCTCTCTTTATTACTTTTCCTAGCTCTGTATAAACAAATAAAGTAATTCTATAACCTCATTTATTGAGTATCTCTTCTGCTTAGTTCATAATAGATGAAAAGATACAAGGTAATACACATTAGGATGCATGCGCTTCTAGTTACTAAATCTAGCACATGCATGTATGTATAGAATGTTCTTACTGTAAGACTACATTAGCACAATTGGCAGAGGAAGATGAAGGAATACAATAGGAATTTTCAGTGATTGAATGGTCTTAGAACAAATGTGGCCTCTAATAGATGCTGGAATGCCAGTTTGATTCCAGATAGGAATGGCTATATCCATATGTACCCAGGAAAGTTGATGAGGAAACACTAATCTAGCCTTTCCCAGAAAGGCATCTAGAGTGCTAGATGGAATTTAATCAATGTAAGATTACTTACAGGAAGGCTGGCATCAAAGTACAACAGCTGAATTGTAGCAGATGGCTAGATTTGAAGGAGATGTAAACAAAGACTGAATAACTAAGCAGTGCATTCTGGTAATGTCAAAGTTTTCAGACTCTAAAAGGTTTAGTCTAAGAACTCTAAAACTTTATTACTAAGCCCCCAAATATTCCTACACTCCTGAGGCATGTGAGGTCTGAAAAGCAGCTGAGCCATGTGTTTTTCTGTGTGAAGAAGATGGGGAGTTGGAATCTGATGGCCCCATAGCATGTTCAGAAATATGATCATTTCTCTACTTTGATGGGTTTGGAACTCTTCAAGAAGTTCCAGCTACACTAGCAAAGAGGTTTTTAAGGTTGTTAGAGTGAAGAGAATGCTGGAGCATATGGTCAATGAATACAGAAATGCATGGATATAGTGGCTAACTTCAATTTTACCTTATAAGGAGATGCATATCAGCTCCTGACTACAGGACTACAAACTCCATGACTTGGTCTTTGTACAAAAATTATTTGAGCTGGGAGCACTGCATGCCAGTAAGAAGGGAAGATAGTTTTTCAGGCTGAGTATAAGAATCAGTTTCCCACATGGTAAGATTTATAAAATAGTGCTCCAAAGAAGTAAGATAAAGCATGTGTTCAAAAATGCGAGGAAGGAGGACCCAGGAAACCGTAGGCCAGTTAGTCTTACCTCGATCCTGGGTAAGCTTTTTGAGAGAATTATCATGGCACATGTTCACAAGGGGCCAGCGGAGGAGAATATGCTTAGGGGCAACCAACATGGATTCATTAGAGGCAGGTCCTGTCAGACCAACCTGGTGGCCTTCTATGACCAGGTCACCCAACCCTTAGATGCAGGGGTAGCAGTGGATGTAGTCTTCCTGGACTTTAGAAGGGCCTTTGACACTGTCTCTCACCCCATTCTCATTAAAAATCTAGGGGACTGGGGCATTGACACCTACACAGTCAAATGGGTCACTAAGAGGCTGGAGGGCCTCACCCAGAGAGTGGTGGTGGACGGGTCATTTTTGATGTGGAGGGATGTGGGCAGTGGAGTCCCCCAGGGCTCAGTCCTTGGGCCCACACTGTTCAACATCTTCATCAGTGACTTGGAGGAGGCGGTAAAAAGCACCCTGTTCAAATTTGATGATGACACTAAGATGTGGGGGGAAGTGGGCAGGCTGGAAGGGAGGAATAGGCTGCAATCAGACCTAGACAGGTTACAGGGGTGGGCGGATGAGAACAGGATGGGTTTCAACAATGACAAGTGCAAGGTGATGCACCTGGGGAGGAAGAACCAGCAGCATATCTACAGGCTAGGGAACTCCCTTCTCAGCAGTGCAGAAGCAGAAAAGGATCTTGGAGTCATTATTGATGCCAAGGTGAACATGGGCTGGCAGTGTGGGGATGCAGTCAGGAAGGTCAACCACACCTTGTCATGCATCCACAGATGCATCTCGAGCAGATCCAAGGACGTGAAACCCTCCCCCTCTATGCGGCACTGGTTAGGCCGCAGCTGAAGTACTGCATCCAGTTCTGGGTGCTGCACTTCAAGAGGGATGTGGACATCATGCAAGTGGTCCACAGGAGGTCCACTTGCATGATCAGGGGGCAGCAGGGCAGGCCCTATGAGGAGAGGCTAAGGGACCTGAACCTGTTCAGCCTCCACAAGAGAAGGCTGAGGGGGATCTAGTGGCCTGTTACAAACTAGTCGGAGGGAACCAGCAGGCATTGGGGGAGACCCTGTTCCCCCGAGCACTACCAGGAGTGACCAGGAATAACGGTCACAAGCTGGCAGAGGGTAAATTCAGGATAGACATCAGGAGGCGCTACTTCACGGTCAGGGCAGCTAGGATCTGGAACCAACTTCCAAGCGAAGTGGTGCTGGCTCCTACCCCAGGGGTCTTTAAGACAAGGCTAGACGAACACCTTGTTGGGGTCGTTTGACCCCAGTAATTTTCCCTGCCATGGTAGGGGGTCGGACTCGATGATCTGCTCAGGTCCCTTCCAACCCTACCAACTATGAAACTATGAATCATCCCTGAGCTCTTCTATGTACAGCAAAAGCTGTGTTAACCGGCACTTCATTAGCCAGAAAACTCTATTAACTGGCATCCGAGGGACATAGCAAAAGCAAAACCAGAAGTACCACATCTGGGTTTTGCTGCTGCCGTGAGCAAAGTTCTTGCCACATCTTTGGCCCATAGCCCAGGGCAAAACAGCCTGCACAGGGAAAAGCAGCCTGCGTGGGGCTCTCCTCCTTGTCCCCCGGCACACTGATGCCGGGGAGTGCACCAGATGGTGCACATTTGATTAACCAGAGTATTTGATTAACCAGCATCCCCCATTCCTGGGGGATGCCGGATAACAGAGCTTTTACTGTATATTCTTTTCTTTTATCTTTTTTCATGTGACTTTGCATTTTCTTGCATGCCACCTGAATGCTTAAAACATGTCACCACTTCTTGGGCCATAAGTACCACTCATTTCCTTCAATTCCTCTTGTAAAACACTCTTCATTTGCAAAGCAAATACCTGAGACCTCTTCACCAACAATACCTCTTTACCTTAACATAACTAACCATTTGCTCTGCAAAATGGTGAACTGATTGGTTTCCATGAGGTTTGTGAAGCACATCTACATATTTGGTGCTACATGCACAATATCTTGCAAAATAGTTTACTCAATCGGTCAAATATATCAGTTAGTCCTTCAAACAAAGGAGAGAGGCAGCAAGTGGCAAAGTGTGAGTGATAATTGACATGGAGGACAGTTGAACTAATGCTTGAAAACAATTATTAACCTAAAGATTGGCAAGAAAAGGAATATTGCTGCTGATCTTATTCCAGTCCAAGAATATTTTGAGAAAATTAACCTTTTATTTTTAGATGAAGTTGTACAAGATCATGTTTAGCCAATTGTAGTTTGATTTATCTGGAGGTATTGCATTTTTCATGTGTTTCATAGTTTCTAGGGTCGGAAGGGACCTGAGCAGATCATCAAGTCTGACCCCCTGCCATGGCAGGAAAGAGTACTGGAGTCAAACAACCCTGGCAAGGTGTTCATCTAGCCTCCTCTTAAAGACCCCCAGGGTAGGAGCCTGCACCACTTCTCCTGGAAGTTGGTTCCAGATCCTAGCCGCCCTGACCATGAAGTAGCACTTCCTGATATCTAGCCTGAGTCTACCCTCTGCCAGCTTGTGACCGTTATTCCTGGTCACTCCTAGTAGTGCTTGGGGGAACAG
>NW_017728943.1:55246054-55248248 GCF_001723895.1 Crocodylus porosus | reverse complement strand
ACACATGCAGGCATTAAAGCACATTAGTGCTGTGTGTGGACTGACATGGAACTAAAGTTAGTCCCAAGTCAGTCTACACACTCAGTGTTACTGTGCAGTAAGGCATCTACATGTGCTTTACTGCACAGTAACTAACTGGGTGTAACTTTGATACTTGCATCATGAAGCTTCCAAGGAGGTTGGAGCCTGCCTGCTTTGCAGGTGATGTACACTAGTTACCATCTAGTTTGGGAATCCTTCAAGATGAATGGTGTTCACGTATTATTTTAGAAACATAAAATACTATTATTATAAATGAAGACCCTGCCCATCTGTAGCTGGAAGTATACCTGTATGATGCAGGTATTACATTTATGCTCAAGTCAGTGTAAGTCACCATATTTACTGCGCAGTACAGGTATGCATGTGTAGACTTGTGCCAATAGTACATAGTAAATTTGGTTACCACGCGGTAAATACACACATGTAGACTCACCAACTAGGGCTCTGTCTTGCTCTTTTGTGATGTGTAAAGGGGCTGGAATGTGGGAAAGGATCTCATTCATTATTTTGAAGTGTACCAAAATAACTTAATCTCACTAGAGTTAATGGCAGTTTTGATACTGACTTTATTGTCCATAGAATGGCTCTGGTCCATTCTATACAAATACTTATGGTACTGAAAGACATGTGACAGAAGTGTATCTTGTTGAAAGAGCAAGAAGTGTCCATGATTCATCTTGAAATTATTATTATAGTTATTAGCTTTGCTTCAGTAAGAAAGGAACATATCAAAGTAAGAATGCTACCAATTAAATTGTTGACTAATTGAAGTAATTATAGTTCAGTCATCTAAATTTTTGACACAAAGAATAGAGTCATCAGAAAAACCTTCTACTGACCGGGTGATGCCAATGAAGTAACTATTAAAGTTCTTGCATTTGAGAAACATAGCTATGTCACACTCAGGGTCTTCAACTACATAGAACCAAGGAAGGATTTATTCTTGAAATGATTTATCCCTATCTGCTACACCTGTGATGACATAGTAAAGCCACAGATGTGTTTAAGATACAAATTTCAAATTCAGATGCAAATTTCAAACCTCTTTGTAGCTGCAGCTTGGCCTGAGTGGAAAGGGTGTGAATGATAAAATTCACATCTGGCAAAATGTTATACTTTCCATCAAAATTCAGAAGTGTTCAGAAATTAGGTATTGGGTCCTTTGGTTCAGGGACACACATGGAGTGGATTCAGTGGTTCAGGAGGGTCTTCCCAATCCTTTCTACCTATGTTCAGAGCCACCACTAGTGAAAGCTTTTACCTTTTTCTGCTTGAAAGTGGGAAGAATAATGGAATGAGCAATAACATAGTCAAGGCCAGAGGCTAAAGTTATTATATCAAAATCCTTCTCAGATTTCAGTTCTTGCTGTTTTAAGGCTATTTGGCTGTAAGTTGGTGGCAAACTTATAGCTCATGACGAAAAAACAAAGTGATTAAAATAGAATATCCAGTGCTTAAGTTGCCCATTCCAACATTCCTCTTGGGCATACTTCTGTGGGTATTTAAGTTATATTCCAGATACTGCATTGATGAGTACAAAGAGATTTGATAAATTAGACCAGGGCCAAAACCTTTTTCAGGCTATAGGCTGGAACAATCCAGTTGCAGTCTGATGTTGCTTTGTTAGCACATCAGTGGTGGTGGGGAAACAGATTGACAGAGCTTTCCCTGTGCCCCTGATAGAGCCATACAACTGGAAGCTGTGCCTGTGTGGCTGCTTCTCTAAGTCCCCCACTCCCTCAATCCTTTGCAAGCACACCTCCCAGCCAGAGGGAAACTGTGCTGGGGCCAGGCTGGGTTGGGAGGTAGGGGAGGGGAGGAGCAGTAGTAGTTTGAAAGCAGCTTCCAGTTCCCCAGCCCTACCCCAGCTCCCCTTCACCTGCACTGTGGCTGCTTCTGCCAGGACCCCACTCCCCAGCTGCAATATGAGCATGGCTTCTACCCCACCAAAAAAAACTCCTAAGAAGCTGGGGAGTTGGAAGCTACTTCCACAGTGATGCCACTTCTCCCTGTCCCTCCCTACTCCCAGTACCCAGCCCAGCCCCAAAGCACCTTCCCCCTGGCTGGAAGCTGTACTCTTACTACAGCCTTGCAGGGAGGAGGATGTAACCAGCTTGTGGGATCCACCGCAGCATCTGACACCCCCTAGTGA
>NW_017728943.1:55239620-55245389 GCF_001723895.1 Crocodylus porosus | reverse complement strand
CTCTGGTGCAGCTCCTCCCTGGCTGGAAGCTATGCCCATACTGCAGCCTTGGGGAAAGTGGAAGAAGAGGGAGGACAGAAAGAAGCAGTGGCAACGCAGGCTTAGCTTCTAGCTCCCTGGCCCCAGTGTGGGTAAAGGCACCCCTGCAGCTTCAGAGGCTGATCTGGTGATTCTGTAGGTCACATGTTGCCAACCCCTTAATTAGATAGATCTGGTCCCCCAACAGCTCTGAGCCTGTCTCTGTCACTGTATGCCCTCCAAACTCCTTGCTTCTTCAGCATTTCATCTTATTGTACCAGCTGTTACCACAAATTTGCCGTGATTTATGACTGTGAATATGTGCTTAAGTCTTTTGCTAATGACACAAACTTTTACCCTTTCTTTCTTGGATACCCGGTATATCCTGAAGTTTACTGACAGGTCTGCTACTCAGCTGAGAACGAAGAGGGGTCTGTTATGCACGAACACTGAAAATCTGACATTTGTTTGTGTAAGAGGTGGAGTTTTCCCTGGTCCTTGGTGAAAATCTCTCTACCTTTCTCTTGTTGTGGTGTGTGTTCTATGTTAGCTGCCTGCTTTGCAGGTGATGTACATTAATTACCATCTGTTTTGGGAATCCTTCAGGATGAATGGTGTTCATGTGTTATTTTAGAAACATAAAATATTATTATTATAAATGAAGACCATGTCCATCTGTAGCTGGAAGTATGCAGAAATGTTATGAGCTTGTTTAACGTGGCAACATAGGAAATGCCTGAGTGGATCAAACAGTTCTAGCTAATCTGATAGTCTCTCTCCACACCAACCAGATGCTTTAGAAAAAGATGAAAGGAATGCTATACTGGGCAGTTCTGGAATGATCTGGCAACTGGTAGGGGTGAGATTCTGTTGACTGCCACTGCTACTAAATTAATTTTAGCCAGATATTGTAAGAACAGACAGCATGTTTGAAACCACTAACTATTTGTAAAGTTAATTAAAAGATATAATGTAGGCTGAGTCAAAGGCTAGGGAACATATCTATAAACCAGCTGCTCTGGAGTCCGCCATTTCACCCATGTGAAATGTGACCCAGTCAATGAAGGAAAGTTCTATTATGCGAGGAAAGAGGCAAAACAAAACCTTATTTTGTGATTATGTTTGAAGTTTTTCAGGCTGCTTGCTGTAAAGAAACAATACAGCAGTGGCCATTGTATTTTGGATTTTATGGTTCTCAGATGAACTGCTTTGCCTTCGGGAATCATAGTGTGAGTTTCTTTTCTTCATTAGGGGGAAAAAAAACCCTTCTGTTCTGCAAGTTTCCCCTGGATTTGTATTCTCAGACTTTCGGGACTGCTGAATGTACATTCTTGCAGAACAACACTGAACAGCATCTCTAAACAGTCTTGAAATGAATATTTTTTGAACGAGTAACTGTGGACAGTGATTCTCTTTCACTGAGTAAGTAAAAATGTCAAGCTAGCATGTGTATCTGATTTAAAACAAAGACACCACACTAAACAAGCAAACAACAAATGCAGCTATCTTTCTCTTTTCTACCTAGGCATTTCACTGCGGTGTTGAGACAAAACCCAAGTTCAATCAAGTGATTCCAAAGATGCTAGAGTTTAAATTTTATCTTACATGATCCCTTCCACTAGCATGACTGAAAGAGAGATAAGACTGGTTGGACAGATAGATATGGCAGGGGACTTTACTGTCAGCATTAAGGAGAACAAGATGAATTATTTTTAGAACTTTTTACAAGTATATGATTTGACTAAAATCTTCCTGAGAAAGGATAGTAAATAACTAATACCAGTGCTCTGCATTTCCAATTTGCTGTCATCCAGATATGTCTAAGTACTCTACAAATATCAGTTAGTTAAGCCTCATAAATTATTGGTAGAAGGTAAGAGCACTTTACAAATGAGTGAACTAGAACACAGAGAAATTAAGTGTTTTCCCAAGTGAGTAAGTGAATAGCTGAGCTGTGGATACAACCTGGCCTGTGTTCATTGAAATGGCGAGACTCTGTTTAAACCAAACAAATGTATTTGTTAAAGGTTTAAAGGTATACCTGCAAAGATTTATTGTTAGTAGAAAATCATCGAAAGTGGTCATTCAATTTTACTTACCTTCCCAACCACACGTAAATCAGCATCATACTCTACAGTTATAGGCTACTGAACTCCTATGTTTGATCAACAGAAGTTCTTGAAATTTGTACGGCTCTTCAAAATCTTTAAAAATTCACCTTAGCACTAATCACAGGGCATCAGCTTTTATGAGAAACTGGAAAGCTCAGCACAATTTTTTTTCCAGTTCATTGTACTCCAGTATCAAAGAATCTTGTCAAAAAGCAAGAAGCCACAGACTTAGTCTCCTAGGATGAAATCTACCCAAAGACACTGGAACTGTAGAAACCCTGCAGCAGTCCTACTTTATTGGGTGTGCTCAAACACACATGTAGTAATGAGCAGAGAGGCAGGTAGTAGCACTGGGCTCTGGCTGCAAATTGCCTAATTTAGAAGAGCCTTTGGAGAAAAGCCCTTGAGTGTATAGTTGCATGATGTGCTGACCTGTGAGACCTGGCATTATCTCATGCCTTTTCTAGTTCTAAGATACTTGTGGGAATCATTAGTATACCCAGACCCTAACACATTTTTAATGTCTGCCTCAAGTCTCAGATGCTTTCACATGGAACCCCCTGAAATTGTGCTACTTTGCACTGGCTTTAATAAGGGTGTAGATCAGAATTAATTACAGCCATGATAGTTGCACAAAATGAAATTTACTGAAAGCTTTCAGCCCAAGTGTGACAGGCTCATGCCTGACTTCATTGCTGATGGGCTGCAGGTGCATCCTGCCCCCTTGGGTCACATTGCACCTGGCCTACTCACCCACCACAACTTTATTGTTGCTACTGGCTGAAGCTTCACTTGCCTGGAGGTAGTGTCAGTGGTTCCCTGGTAGTCCAGGTGCAACTGCATTGGAGTAACTTCTGTAGAGCTCCTCCTTCCCTACATCCCCACCTGTTTCTGCTTGGGTGCTGTAGATGGCCCTGATAGTGGGTCAGGGTGACAATGTGGCTTTATCTTTGAAACTAGGTGTCTGACAGGGATTGAGTCTGCGTGGATCCTGCTGTTGTCTTTTACCTTCAAAACTGCAACTAAAAAAGGTAATGTAACTTCAATAGCTTGGGCCTGGTGGCCAGGCAGGGCACTGAGGCCTTGCCACACCAAGCTACCCTTTTCCTGGGGAATTGGTTGGTCTGGTACCTGGTGCACCCCTCTTCAACCACTGTGGGGCCCCTGTGTCTCCTGTTGGGTTGCCCTTCCCATGTGGGCTCTTGCTGATTTGGTACTAGGCCAGGTATAGCACCATCCTGTGGTGCCCACCTCTGTGCCCAAGTGAAGCCTTGTCTCCCACCAGCCTCTTACTGGGGCACTTCTGATCCATGGGCATACCTGCTGGGCCTGCTGCGCTGGAAGGCCTCTTCACAGGGGTCCTTCTCTTGCTTCCCCTCTCAGGGCTCCCTGGGCTGCCCTCTCCCTGTCCCACCTGACTTGGGATCCTGGGTGAGGGTCTGGCTCTTGCTGTGTTCACCAGTGGGCGGAGCATCTGGCTGTGCCCCTGGCACTCTAGAAGTGGCGATGGCATCTGGCATTATTTTGGGTGTTCTGGCCTTGGGGAGAGTGGCTGGATTCACTTCAGTGGGGAGCCGAACATCCGGATCTTCTCCAGGTGCAGCAGGAGACTCATTTCTGGTGTCCTGGCATGCGCTTCCCCCATCTCTGTTTTCCAGATTACTTTAAGCCCATTGACCCCAGGCTCCAGCCCAATCAGCAGGGCTCTTGTGGTTGGCACAGCACTGGCCAGCTTGATTGCAGCCCAGCCACCCATGCCCAAAGGCAGGTTGGGCATGCACCTATTACACCAAGTTTATCAGTCCTAACTGGAGTCATTCCTGGGTTGGCAATCCACCTTTAAAATGTGAGGAGGAAGAGGTAAATACTTTTGTTCTTTGTATCAATATGTTGCAAGAAAAAGAATGTAAAAGCCTGCTTCGCATTTCACTGACTCCAGTGTAACTTCAATGGCCCCTGTCCTGTTCTCCATTAAACCAGAGAAGCTGGCTGTAAGCCAAAGGAGCTACTCTGTGTTTATATCAGTACAGAGGTGAATTAATAAATGGGCAGGCTGGGCATGAGGGGGCCCCTTCCAATTCAGGGCCCTGGGGTCCTCATCAGCAGGGAATCAAAAGCTGCAGTTTTAAACTCAGCGCCTATTTTTGATGCCAAGTTTAAAACAGAGGCTTTCACATTTGCTTCCCTGGGAGCTGGAAGGAGGGCCCCTCCACCAATGGGGACAGGGCTGGGGTTGAGCTGGGAAAGCCACACCACACCTGGGGGAGGGGGCGGGCCAGGTGATGCCATGTCTGGGAGGAGGAGAGCAGCGCCCCACCTGGCAGAGGCGGGTTGGGGCCAGGCCAGGAGCACCAGGCCATGCTGTGCCTTTGTGGGCAGTGGCACTGGGATGGTCTTGGGGGCTATAGCTCCCCCAAATTCATCTTAGCCCCTTTGCAGCTGAGCTACCCCTCCCAGTGCCACCACCCACCCACAGAGACATGATGAGGTGCTCCTGGCCCAGCCCAGCCCAGCCCAGCCCAGCTCTTTGCATATATGTGGTTGCATGAGACAGCCCAGCAGCAGCTCCCTGCAGGTCTGTATAAAAGGGGCTGGGCAGGAAGCAAGACTGAGCTGTAGGCAGCTCATGATAGGAGGGGGAAGCGAGGGCTGCCTCAGTGTGATTGAGAGTGGGGAAGGGGGAGGTCCTGTGAGGTCAAAGTGTGTGTGTGTGTGTGTGTGTGTGTGTTTCTGTGTCTGCAAGTGTCTGTGTGTGTCTGTCTGCCTGTTTGTGTGTCTGAGTGTATGTCTGTGTTTGTGCCTGTCATTGTGTATGTCTGCCAGTATGTTTTTGTGTGTGTGTGTCTGTCATCCTGTGTGTGTGTGTCCACATGAAGAGAGTGAGAGTAGAGTGTGTGTACCTGTGTGTGTGTACTTTCAGCCGTAGCGGGGGAGGGGAGTAAGGAGGAGAAGTGGGCATGTGCCCTCCAGGCCCCACCACCAGCACTAGGAGGAGAAAGGGCTTCTCTCCCCCATTGCAGCCAAGGTCCCATGGAGGCATAGGGCCTCCAATTTTGTGCTTGCCCAAAGCCCCAGTACACCTTAATCCACCTCTGATCAGTATAACTATTGAGTTACTATTGAGAACTATTCAGTTTTGTGCCATTGCCAAGCTTGGTTCAGGGACTTAGAAGAGATGGCTGGTAGTTTCTAAACCCTTAGCAATGTTCTCAATGCCCCGTAGAGCATGGGCCCTCTAAGCTTTATGACTTCTGGGATAAGCACAGGAATACCACAGCGATGCTTCTTACTACCCCTCCCCACATCTTTAGGCAACCAGAAATGTCCCTGCTATTACTCTTGCACGGAAGCTTTCCTGAAGTGAGCACAGGGCCTACTTAGTACCAGCTAGAGAGGTCTCCTGTATTAAGAGGAGCAGCATTTGTGGTCATTTCATAGTCACTTTATGAAGTATATATACAGTCAGTTGGCTGTAATGCAAGGGTGAATCTTCCCAAGGAGTTTCACAGAAGATTCACAGATTCACAGTTTGATTCAATTGAGTTATACTGGCATAAGATGGAGGGAGTGTGATCAGAGAAAGATATGGAATAATGCTATTTGTGTTCAAAAGCCGCAGCAGTCAGGTCTAAAATATAAC
>NW_017728943.1:55223877-55239609 GCF_001723895.1 Crocodylus porosus | reverse complement strand
GGGGAGCCGAACATCCGGATCTTCTCCAGGTGCAGCAGGAGACTCATTTCTGGTGTCCTGGCATGCGCTTCCCCCATCTCTGTTTTCCAGATTACTTTAAGCCCATTGACCCCAGGCTCCAGCCCAATCAGCAGGGCTCTTGTGGTTGGCACAGCACTGGCCAGCTTGATTGCAGCCCAGCCACCCATGCCCAAAGGCAGGTTGGGGATGCACCTATTACACCAAGTTTATCAGTCCTAACTGGAGTCATTCCTGGGCTGGCAATCCACCTTTAAAATGTGAGGAGGAAGAGGTAAATACTTTTGTTCTTTGTATCAATATCTTGCAAGAAAAAGAATGTAAAAGCCTGCTTCGCATTTCACTGACTCCAGTGTAACTTCAATGGCCCCTGTCCTGTTCTCCATTAAACCAGAGAAGCTGGCTGTAAGCCAAAGGAGCTACTCTGTGTTTATATCAGTACAGAGGTGAATTAATAAATGGGCAGGCTGGGCATGAGGGGGCCCCTTCCAATTCAGGGCCCTGGGGTCCTCATCAGCAGGGAATCAAAAGCTGCAGTTTTAAACTCAGCGCCTATTTTTGATGCCAAGTTTAAAACAGAGGCTTTCACATTTGCTTCCCTGGGAGCTGGAAGGAGGGCCCCTCCACCAATGGGGACAGGGCTGGGGTTGAGCTGGGAAAGCCACACCACACCTGGGGGAGGGGGCGGGCCAGGTGATGCCATGTCTGGGAGGAGGAGAGCAGCGCCCCACCTGGCAGAGGCGGGTTGGGGCCAGGCCAGGAGCACCAGGCCATGCTGTGCCTTTGTGGGCAGTGGCACTGGGATGGTCTTGGGGGCTATAGCTCCCCCAAATTCATCTTAGCCCCTTTGCAGCTGAGCTACCCCTCCCAGTGCCACCACCCACCCACAGAGACATGATGAGGTGCTCCTGGCCCAGCCCAGCCCAGCCCAGCCCAGCTCTTTGCATATATGTGGTTGCATGAGACAGCCCAGCAGCAGCTCCCTGCAGGTCTGTATAAAAGGGGCTGGGCAGGAAGCAAGACTGAGCTGTAGGCAGCTCATGATAGGAGGGGGAAGCGAGGGCTGCCTCAGTGTGATTGAGAGTGGGGAAGGGGGAGGTCCTGTGAGGTCAAAGTGTGTGTGTGTGTGTGTGTGTGTGTGTTTCTGTGTCTGCAAGTGTCTGTGTGTGTCTGTCTGCCTGTTTGTGTGTCTGAGTGTATGTCTGTGTTTGTGCCTGTCATTGTGTATGTCTGCCAGTATGTTTTTGTGTGTGTGTGTCTGTCATCCTGTGTGTGTGTGTCCACATGAAGAGAGTGAGAGTAGAGTGTGTGTACCTGTGTGTGTGTACTTTCAGCCGTAGCGGGGGAGGGGAGTAAGGAGGAGAAGTGGGCATGTGCCCTCCAGGCCCCACCACCAGCACTAGGAGGAGAAAGGGCTTCTCTCCCCCATTGCAGCCAAGGTCCCATGGAGGCATAGGGCCTCCAATTTTGTGCTTGCCCAAAGCCCCAGTACACCTTAATCCACCTCTGATCAGTATAACTATTGAGTTACTATTGAGAACTATTCAGTTTTGTGCCATTGCCAAGCTTGGTTCAGGGACTTAGAAGAGATGGCTGGTAGTTTCTAAACCCTTAGCAATGTTCTCAATGCCAGGTAGAGCATGGGCCCTCTAAGCTTTATGACTTCTGGGATAAGCACAGGAATACCACAGCGATGCTTCTTACTACCCCTCCCCACATCTTTAGGCAACCAGAAATGTCCCTGCTATTACTCTTGCACGGAAGCTTTCCTGAAGTGAGCACAGGGCCTACTTAGTACCAGCTAGAGAGGTCTCCTGTATTAAGAGGAGCAGCATTTGTGGTCATTTCATAGTCACTTTATGAAGTATATATACAGTCAGTTGGCTGTAATGCAAGGGTGAATCTTCCCAAGGAGTTTCACAGAAGATTCACAGATTCACAGTTTGATTCAATTGAGTTATACTGGCATAAGATGGAGGGAGTGTGATCAGAGAAAGATATGGAATAATGCTATTTGTGTTCAAAAGCCGCAGCAGTCAGGTCTAAAATATAACAGTTCTCCCCCAAATTAGCGGCAGAGCCATATCCATAGAAACAGCTTTTGGCTGTGTATAGATGCCTAAGTCCAGCTCCCTTGTTTGTCTAGGTTGTTTCCCTGTTAGTCCCATCCCATCATCTACACGTGTGTAAACCAGGAATAACCCATTAATGCAGAGCTAAATAGGATGTTTGAGCTCAATGATCCTATGTCCATGAGTAGAGAGCAGCATTAGGCTCAGGGGTCAGCATTAGAAAGTGACTTCATCTGCACAGAATAAAGCCATTAAACATGCATAAGAAAAGGTTTTGCTATTTTTGACAGGTTTGTCTCAACATTGTGAACACCAGGATACACACAAAAATATACAGCCTGTTGAGGTTCTATGGAAACATTTCAACTCCCGGCTGAATTAAAAACAAGGAGGTATGAATGCTTCCTGCACCCACCAATCTGAAAAATCACTGGGAAAAAAGGGTTAAAAAAAAAGAAAAAGTCAGAGTCCTCTGCAATGTGCTCTGCCTTCTGTACCCTACAGACTATCCTGATGGAAGTCAATGTCAGAGAATGCACTGCTTGTTCACCCTAGTAATTAAATAACATTATCTACTGCTGCTAATTGTGCACTTGGAAATTGGTTCAGAATGGAACTGGGAAATGTGAAAAGGCATCTGTCCTCTTGAAGTTGAATCTAAGGACAAATTACAAGGGCAGGGCTATGTTTTAGAACCTTTTTAGACTGAAGCCAGCCCTCAGAAAATACCAGCTCCTGGGGCATTTGTACATGTGCTTTGGGAGTGGGGGTGGGAGGGAGGGTGCTTTAATTAGAGCAGCTCTTGGAACTTGTCAAATGAGCTTTAGTTAAAGCACCCCTGCCACCATTTTTCAGCACAGGGACACTGATACACATGATGCTGGAGTCTGCTGGAGTGCACTAATTACCACGCTCCAGCAATTTCAATTAATTGAGTCTGTTCTGACACACTATAATTACAGTGTGTTAGAGCAGCCTCACTCCACATGAATAGGTGCCCTTAGTTTTCACTCTTTTTTGACTACAGAAAAATTACACAGCAGCTTTTCTGTTGTGAAGGACTTGGAAATAACATACTTATGAATTTCCATTTGAAATCTCTCAGTTTATAAATCCTGCATTACTGCTAAGAAGGCTAAGGCAAGGTCCAGGAACCCTACTTAACCAGATGCTCTGCAGACACAGAGAGCGACCCTACCTCAGGAGTTTAGCATCTAGCTGTTAACTTCTGTAGTCCAACCAAGTAACTACTTTGCCTCCTTAGGAAGACACCAACTGTCAAGGCAAGTAGACACACTCATTACTGGGGGTCAGACTAGCATTAGTCCCCTTTGGTAGCAGTATAGAATGGGATCTGACAGTAATGCCAGGGGAAAGGTGGGGCCCTGCAGGTAATTCAGTATTTGAATCTATCAAATATTATGGTCAAAGATATGCAGTATTTGGGAGTGCATTTGGATGTGGGTAGAAATTGGCTATTGGTACTTAACAATCTTGGGTGCAGACAGAAGTGCAACTCTCAGCTGTAACTCAGAACAGTTTCTGCAAAGCGTTCTGGGTTACTCCAGACCAAACAGGAGTTCACTGTTGGTTCTGGCTGGGGCTGGGAGCCCACAGCCAGGTCCCCATAGCAAGGGCCATGGGTCTCTGCCAGTACTAGCTGTTTTCACAATGGGAGAGGGTAAAGGCAGCAGAGGGAGCTTGTTCTTGGGGATCCCCAGCCAGTGCTGAAGGGTGAGCTGAGTGAATTGGAGGTCCCCTGCCTTGGGGCAGGGCTCTAATGCCCCTACCCCACCTTCCAGGGAAGACTGAATAATCCCAAACTGAGCTCCTTCTGCTCTCTTTCCCCCCTCCCATTCTGAAAACAGCAACAGAGTAGGAGCTTCACGGACACAAGTTACAAAAGACACTACATTTTGAAACATCCTTATCTGATACCTCATGCAATGAGGGGTTAGATTTTCACTTGACTGGCTATTTTTGAAGCTGTCTGCAGCCATGCACTCCATTTGGCCATAACTCTAAGCTACTTTCTGTGGCCAGATTGGGCAAAAATTGTCACTTCTGTCTGCAACTCTTTGTATTGCTTTGGTAAGTTTTAGATTCAGTTCTGAATTTCCTTGGTTTTACTCAGTTAGACTGAATAAAAAGGGATCTGCTCTCAATGTGATTTTAACATGACACATTGTGTGGCTCCACAGTTATTGATTTCCAAATGTACTCACTTTGTACATGAATGGTTTCCCTTTCTTCATAAGTTTTTATATTTGAAATGTTGTCATATTGACAATACTTTCAAGTAATGTTCCAAGAGTTCAGCTTATTATGCACAAATATATTTTTGTTATCACTAGTCTCCCTGCTGCAGTGCTCACTCCGGGCAGCAGGTAGGGAAATGGCGGTGGTCGTAGGGGAGCTGCCACTAGGCAGAAGCATGGGGCTGAGGCTAGCAGGAGTACAGAGCCCAGGGTGGGCAGAGAGGCCCAGGGGGGCAGCAAGAGCATAGAGCTCAGGTGGGCAGGGTGTGGGTGTGAGGGAGGGTGGGGAGGATTTGGGGACCGCCCCCACACACTCCCTCCCATGGTGCACAGCCGCAGCAGGCAGTGGGCACTCGTGGCCCATGCAGGTGCTGCTGCCTGGCAACATGTAGCTCTGGCCAGTGCTGCATGTGGTGGCAAAGAGCACAGACAGGCCAACCCACCTGTATCATGTGGGGCTCCCTGTGGTGCATGTGCAGCTCCCAGCACTCGTGCACTACTGAGGGAAGCCCCCTGTGATGGAGCTGGCTACCTTCCCTTCTCTCTGCCATGTTGGTCCCAGGACTCCACTGGGAGGTAGGGGGCAGGGAAGGCAGGAGTGCAAGGAGCTACACGGCAGGGGGCAGGGAAGGCAGCCAGATCCATTATGTGGGGCTTCCCCTGGTGGCATGTGAGTGCCAGGAGTTGCATGTGCACCATGGGAAACCCCACATGATAGAGACAGGCCAGCCTGGCTTCATTCCTTGCCACCATGTGCAGCACTGGCCAGAGCTGTGTGCTGCTGGGTGGCAACACCTGCATGGGCCATGAGTCCCTGAGTACCCACTGTCTGTTGTTGCTGGCAGCAGGGGCTGTGTGCTATGGGGGGAGTGTGTGGGGAGTCCCCACACCTTCCCTCACACCCCACAAACCCCACACACCCACACCTTGCCTCCACAACCCCCCCACATATACATTGCCCCACATACCCTATGCGCTCCCACACACACTCACACTCCCTCACAAACTGCACATGCACACACACACTCCCTATACCCCACCATAAACATGCACGCACCCCCACACCCCACTCAACCCCACACAAAATAGACAAGATTAAGACTTTATTTTTGAGTTATTATGTAAGCACCTCTATATACGCTATGCAAACACAAATCATGATAACAATATTTTTTGTAATAAAATTAAAATATGAGGAACAGCTCAGAAGAGTCCCCTAGTGGCAAGAATGGGGAGGCTCAGCTGCCAGTCACCAGGGCAGCTAGAGTCACAGGTGCTGGGTGCTAGGGCAACTGGTGGGGCCAGCTGACAGGAACAGGCAGGGCCTGGCCCATATAAGCCCCGGCAGGAGGCCAGGAGGGCAGTTCCCCTTTGGCAGCTGAGGGAGGAGGAGCTTGGCTAGTACAGATGGAGGGGAGAACTCTAACTGTGTGAGCATCCCTTGGTCGCTGCTGGAGTTGGAGTGTTCTCCTGGTAGGGATTGAATGTTGTTTGACCGGACAGTCTAGCTTTTTATGTTATAGCCCAGGGGCTTTGTGTTTTTGTGTTTGCTGTTTTAAGTGGAGGACCGGGTGAGGCTATTAGGGGTTGGAGGAGACCACATAGGGGCTCCATGGGGCATGGGGACCTTGGTGCCAGAGAGGATGCAGCATTTTGTGGTGCAGTGACCCCAGCCCCAGAGCAAGGGGGCAGTGAAGCCCCAGGGCAACTAGGGGCAGTGAAGCCCCAGGGCAACTAGGGGCTGCGATGAGCCTGGAGAGAGGGCTGCGAGGAGCGAGAAGCCCCAGAGCAAGGGGGGGGTGGGCAGAGAAGCCCCAAGGAGGCAAAGGAAAGGGCCAAGCCACAACAGGGATTAGGTCAAAAACTACATCAATACCATCTGCGAGGCTTGGGCTGCTGTGTAGGGGAGGAAAAGGAGCTGCAGATAGCACCCCCTGGCACCAGGGCGCAAAAAGTGTGCAGCATCCCGCTAATTACATCAGTCAATTAAGATCAAAGCATGGCAGGCAAGTAAGCTGGCAGTTGGCCCATAACAGGAGGGCAGAGCCACCAATAGAAAGGCTCCAGTAGAAATACTCCTGTCACAAGATATTTAACTTTTAGCATATGGTTTTTTTTTCTGGTTCCAAGATGGCAACCCTCCCCTCCCAAAAGGCATATTACTGGGGGTAAGGGTGGGGACTTCCAATAGCAAAAGTCAGGTGTTAGGGGTGGGACGTCTGGTCCCTAGTTGGCAATCAGGGGGATGTTAAGATAAATATGACAAGGTATCTTTAGTTGCACCTGCTTGAGTTGTGAAATATATTATTGTTTAAACTTTTTAAAAACTTTTTTCTGTCTGCTTTTGGTATTTGCATGGTCATCTATAGCCTTGAACTTGCTTATATATTGTTTCTTTCCTTTCTTATCACTGAGAAGTTAGCTTATGTCCTTCTAAAATGACATAGTGTGAGCCCTCTTACCAGCTCAAATTAACTGAACTTGGCATTAACTGACTGAATCAGAGTAATGAAATGATTGGATATGTTAGTGAAAGGTGATAAGAGGGGACCAATGGGACAGTGCTTAACTGCAGAGCCCTTGTATTTTTAATGTTGGTGGACAGACCAAAGTAAGGGGCTGGGGCATGCCCAAATTAAGACACCAGTAAAAGACCAAATTAAGAAGTGTGCTGATGGGGTTGTCGGAACAATGGAATACGCTGGCTGACAAGATAAAATATGAACAGTATGATGACCACAGGGGACCCAATCAACAGTACCCAGAAACAGAGTCATCAGAGGATTGAAGTTAAAGAAAAAGCATAAAACAGGACAATCAAGTTAAGCGTGTGCCGCCATCTATCCAGCAAACAACATCTGTCTGGACTGTGCCAGTCAAAGAGACTACCCACAGACAACCACCCTCTTCTTTCAGGACTGCTGGCTGGAGTAACATCCAGGATTAGATGAGATCATTGGACTAAGTGTTTTTCTCTCTCGTATATGAAACTACTAAGATAACATTTGATGTACTAATAAAGTTAGAGTTTAGTTAAGTTAAATGGTATGAGGTGTATTCCATGTTCACTCTGGGTTGATTATGCTTTAGCGATCCCTTAGCACCATTTAGTGAACAGCTGGTGTAGTAACAAGGCGAGGCACCTGCCAAGGGGTGAAGCTACCCTTGTGGTCCTCAACAGCTGACCAAAACTCATTAAGTGGCCCACCAACCAAAATAATTACCCACCCCTGTTGTAGAAATCCCAAAGTAGATATGGGACAGATTCAGGGGGGTACTCTGGAGCAGTTGCATCACCATTTGATTCTTGCTCCACTTAAAGTTTAAAACCAGCAGCCTGACGGTGGCAGCAGCATTTCTATTTTGGCAGAAATGAGCGCTTCAATTGAATTCATGGCTCATTTAAATGACCTTGGTGCAGGGGCAGAGGTAGGTGTTGGTTGGGCCCCACCAATTTTCCCAGCACCAGCATGGGGAGAGTGCCTGCAACTGATACTTGTCCCCATGGCAGTATAGAAAAATGACTGCTGCTGAAGTCTTTTGATGCTGAAGCCCCATGTCCATGGGCTGTATCAAATGGCTCCACAGATTAGATCTGGTCTGTGGACTGTCACTTTGAAACCCTTGCTATAGGCTAAGACTCACTTTCCAGTCTAGTTTCCTAAGGTTTGGTGCCTTACTGGTTTTGTTTTTCAGAAGCACCAAGCATTCATCGCATCCATCAAAAAGAATAAGAATCCCTGAGATGCAAACCATTTCTTTGGGTGTCTAAATATGGATAAAGATGCCTGAATTTAAGCACCAAAATCTAATACTTCTTTAAATTTCTTTAAATGTCCCAGCATTTGTTGAACCCTTTTTCCCTGAGTGAAATCATTGTGTGCACAGGAGTAACACATGGCCTATGCATCACTTACATCTTACTTAACCCTATTTTAAGGGCATTAAGTGAGACTTTAGGTCTTGATTCTATCTCCACACAAAAGGGCATTCTACCCTATCTACCTGATATTATTTTTGTCTCTTGTATTTGGTGTATAATTGTTTGGTTACTTACTGTTGCAGAACTTTTTTTTCTTTTGTAGTGGTTTGTTCATAGCAACGCAGCTATGTTTTAACATGCTGTTTTCTCAAGGAGCATCACCATCAGCTTGAAGTTCCTTGAGATTTACTAGAGTCTTCCTTAAACTTGTATCCCTACAACCCAGTGATCTGAACTGTAGTCAGATTTCCCCTAACCAATCTACATAACTGGGCAGATCCCCTATACATGAATAAAATCCCTTTACCTAGTCTTGACAACACCCAAAATCAAGAATTGCAAGTCAGACCCTAAATGTCAAAAGGCTCAGAACCAGACTTTCTACATTCCTGTTTCCAAAGCTTTGGTGGACACACCAGATACTCCAGGTTCACCTCTCTTCTTCCCAGAGAATGAAATTATAAGAATGGAGAAATGGTGGGGAGCAGCAGAGAAGGTCTAATCCACCTCTCACATCATGGAAGGCGGGAACCCTGTATTGCCAAACTGGTTCTTCTCTCTCCTCCCATTCCCTGTTATAAAAGTAGTATGGTCTTCTCTCTTTCATTCCTTTTCACTTAACCCCTTATCCAAACACTCCTCTTGCTCCTGGATGGGAGGGAAGTAACCCTGCTTGGCTCCTGCAGCTGCCCTACATGACTGCTTTTCCCTATGGGGCAGGGTGGTAGAGAAGAAAAGTAGTCAACCAGACACTCTGATCTGGGAAAAACTGAAAATTGCTGGAGCTCTGGAGCCATTTGGCTATATAGAAAGTATGGCAAAGATCCAAATAGCATTATTTGTTAAATCAAGACAGCTGTTAACCCATCCATCTTGGCTCTCAAGAATGTGGCAGTACTGCTTTTAAATAAAAATCTATTAGTTTTGAGTAATATTTCCTGTTAATGCAACATTTTGGATGATTTTAATGGTAAAATACACTGAGAATGTGTGTTCTACAGAAGGACTACCCTCCGGCAGCAGAACCATTCCATGAATGTACCTAGTTGCCAGTCCTGCACAGTCAACCAGGATGTAAAAATCAGATTGTGACCTTCCTGACTGTGGCAGGGCACTGTGTGTGCCTGCCATGTTAAGGGCCTGGAGCTGGCAGCCATCAGATGCCTAATGAGGGCAGCCATTTTACATTTAGGGCTGCCCATATAAACAGGGCAGTTCAGCTGCAAGGGGTCAGGCAACAACATTGCCTGGCTGGAGAGCTGCTGATATCAACTGTAGGTAAGGGAGGAGCTGTAGGGGATGGTAAGGAGGCTCCTGGTCCTGGGTACGACCTAAAACTACACCCTGCTGGGAGTGGGTGGCCTGGTGGGGCTCCCAGTGGCATGGGAGCCCCCAGGAAATGCCAGGCCAGTTACCACCCTGGTGAAAGGTGGGTCGGGGCACCTTAACCCCTAGCCCCCACCACTGAGTGGGTTACCCCTTTTGTGTGAAGGGCCCAGAGCGTGAACCCCTGGAGAGAGTGACGGGCTAGAGACTTGGACCTGATCAAGAGAGTACACTCGACTGGCCCAAGCTGGGGCCAGGACCAGGATGGTCAAAAGGGCCAGGGGCCCACTGTGAGGGACACCCAAGGGCCAGGGGTCTGAGGTCCCAACTGGCCTGGAGGTGGGCCAGGGCTGGTAGCCAAAGGTCCTGGAGGGACCACACCCAAGAGGGGAAAATAGTTTCAGGGAGCTAGATAGCCTGAGTGAAGGCAGGGTAGGCCACCTGAATGGAGGCATCTTGGAGCAGTCCTGATAGAAGGATTCTGGGGCCTAGTGTGGGGCCAGTGATGATAAGAACAACTAGATGCCATCTGCAAGGCTTGGGCTGCAGCGTAGGGAAGCAAAGGAGCTGCAGATAGTGCCCCCCTGGCATCAGGGCAGGAACTGGGCAGCCTCCTGCTTAATTAACATCTATTAATTATACCAACAAGGCGTGGCGTGCAAGAAGGCAGGCAGTTAGCCCAAGAACAGGTAGGCGGGCCAAGGTTGAATTGGCCCCGAGCAGGCTGCCTGTTACACTGACTTCTGTATCAAGCATAGGCGATGCATGGGGAGTCATGGGGGGGCATGTGCCCCCCCCCACCCCAAGACTGACCCTTGCTTGCCAGGGACTGGGGGATGACAGCTGGTGTCCCCCCTGACAATGTAGGGCCACTGAGAGAAGCACTGCTGGCACTTCCAGGTTTGCCGCTGGGTTTCTGGGGAATCCCCTCCCCCCACGTGGTTGGCAATTGGCCACTGGTACCCTACCCAGGATCAGAAGGCACCAGTCACCCATGGTACCAAGCCTGGTATTAAATGTTCCCGTGGTAAAATTCTACTTAGTTACACTCATGTAACCCTAATCAGTCAGTTTCTGCTCTCTGATTATCCTGACCTAGGTATAAATCCACCGATGTTATTGACCCTCTGAGGTTGCAGAAGTATCACTGTGCAGAAAATCTGGCACCTCAGCTGGAACTCAGCAGTTCTTTTGATATACAGGACAGAAGAATCCAGCTTACTCTCCCATAGCCATGTTAGTTCTGCAGTACTGGCTGGACATGAAGTAGTCTCTAAAGTAAACAGAGTACACACAAAGACCAAATTTGTTGAGCAAGCCATTATTAAAAGTAATTTTTCATAAGTGTAATTTCAATTTTCTTTTCAAAATATAATGGTCTGTCTAAGGCAAGTAGATGCATATTGTACTTACAAATGCACCTGGGAGGGTGCATAAAACTAGATGAGGAAGAACAAAAAAACCCAACTTGTTTTGTTTTCTTTTGTGATGGGCTAATATTTATTTGAAAGGTTTCCAGTTCACTGCTCAGTATATTTCCACAATCTGCACATCCATACTTGAAAAGGTAATTTGAATTGTGACATCTTGTTGTACCCAAAATAGACCGGACCACCAAGGGGAGGTGTCATGAAATGACATTTAGTAAAAGCTATTCTCTGTACCATTGCACTGTGCCCTGCCGTGTCCTTCATGCCAGGTATTGATCAGATCTTCATTCAATGCAAAAAGCCTCTCTTTGAGCCGAGGCTTGGAATGTAGTAATAAACTAGGTCATTGATTAGTTAGAAGTATGACAGACTACTTCTTCAATCATATCCTGATGTACTGTACAACTTGAGGGAGGAGAGCAGATGATGAATCAGGGCTGTGGAAGGAAATAAAACCCACACTTTTCAGATTTTTTAGAGACTTGCTGTAACCAAATAGCTAGCTAGCAGCACTTTCTGGAGTGAATTCAGTGCTATGTAAATTTTCAAAGAAGAGCTTCTGCATTTCCTAAAATAAAAAGGGAAATATATAAAAGTAGGACAAAGCTGCTAGGAATTGAACTTACCTAATTGCAAGCACCTGGGGAATTTCTTCCCCTGTGAACAAAGAATTTTAACTGACTACTCCACTTCAACATTCTGTCATCCTGTACATTTTGGAAATTAACTGTTAAATTTGCTATTGATGTCCCATTCAAGGTGTTTAAGGCAGCATGGGTGTAAAGTACAGGAGGAATAAGGACAAAGGCCCATATTTTGATCTTTTTTTACATTAAGAAAAGTCTGGAGTAACTCCTCTGACATTAGGAAAAGGGGAGGGGGGGTTAAAATCAGACCTATTTTTTTTTATTAAACTCATTCCCCAGATTTGTTAAAACCATTATAAAAAACAGTCATATGGCACATATTCTATCCACTAGCTTAACCCTTTATCCAGGATCTTCCCACTTGAAAAGAAAGAGTAATATTCTGGCCAAGGCTTCAAGGCCAAAACTATGGTAGCCTTGGCCTTGAAGCCTCTGTTTTAGCCATTATTCCAGAACCCCAGGACCAAAAAGGCTACAGAATCTGGGTAACTTTGGGTGTTGGCTGTTTCTAAATGGTGGAGGGAGGGGAAGTCAGGAATTGTTCTGTGCTTCTGGTTGTCTAGGAGCAGACCCACAAGAGACTTAAATGGAGCATGTAATAAAGATGATGAGCAATAGCTCCTTTCAGCAATAAGCTAAGTAATGGATATTTGGATATTTTTGTAAGTGGAATTGATTCTAAAATTTCAACCTAAAACAGTTTACGTTTTAATTGTTAAAAGGTTGCAACTTTTCACGGAAAAAAAAGATTTTAATTTTAAATAGGAATTTTCAAAATAATGAGGAAAATTCTGGGTCACCATCTCTGTTGCCTACACCTTGTATAGTCGTTTATACCTGTGCAAAATGATTGCAAAGTAGATTGCAAAACACTATCCTGTGAAAATAGTGTAAATTACAACACAAAATGCTGGCCCATTGTCCCTTCCTGTGGAGATGCTTAAAATATTGTCATCATATTATATTCCTGCTAAATAGATGGAAAAAAGAAAAAGAAGGGTATTGAGATATAATTTAATAAACTTTTTAATGTGCTGAAATTAACTACCTTAAAACTGAGAAATAAGTAATGGAGACCTTTAGAACTGCCCTTAGCTCCAAAGACATTCATTTTCCTTTCTTTTTCAGTTTGTATCTGATTTAGCCATGCCATTCATCAAAGCTTTAAAGAGAAATGGTAGATCTGGACTGGTAAACTGTGTGTTAGATACCGTCAGTAACTCTTAGTTAGTGATTACCTACACACAGCAAGCATGACACTAGCGTAATAAATTACATTAAATGAAGCAGTATACTGGAAAATGACCAAGGTTACCAAGCATTTTGACCTTAGGAATTCTTCCTGTGGCTAAAACAAAACTGAATTCTTTACATCTCTCTTTCCAAGAAGAATTCAGAATTCAGGCAAGTTGCTCAGGCTGAACATATGTGCTACTTAGATAAAGAATCACACAATAAATTTATTTGGCTAAGTATAAAATCAGAAGACCTATAATAGAGAGAATGTTATTGTTGGCATTGGATTTGGACCCAGCCCCTATACCTTTGTTCTGGGCGAGCACAACCCTCAGACTAACCACAACACCTGCCAGTTGATAACAGTTGAGTTTATTGATAAAGAGTGATAACAAAAAAGCAATAATACAAACAATCAAGCAATACTATATCTACTGATCCTAGGGCTGTCATCAGAGTCAAAGTACATGCAGGCTCCACCCTGAGGCTCTCTCTCTTAGGTGTCAGCAGTCTGGAGATGGGATGATGTGGCCCACAACCCCCCTCTAGTGGGGTGCATGAGATGGGCTGCTGGCATGTGCCTTCTGTCCATGGCAGCCTCAGGGACCCTTCCCAGGGGATGGGGATGGGGACCCCTCTCAAGGAAGAGAAGGAGGGACAAGAAGGAACAGGGAGGGACTCTTTGTTAATCTCAAGTCTCTACTTTTGTATTCTCCTTCCCCCTTGATGACTCTTCATCCGTGGCTATCTCTGGTTGGTTGTCTCTCTCTGGTCACACATCCATGTAGCCTTCTGGGCATTCTCCTAATTTGGTCTGTTCCCCCAAAACTGGGACTCAGGCCCCACTCTGCTCTGGGGCCTTGTAGCTGGTGTCACTTATCTCATGTTATGGGACAGTATGGTACATATTTCCTTGGTTCCCAGGCTTTATGTCCTTGTTATGTTAAACAACCTGTCTGCCTTGAAGGCTGTGATCTCATGTTATGGCATGCTCCTCCTTAATTCTCAGGTGGAGTCCATCCATTGGCCATGTGCTAGACAGCCCATCTGTTTCCAGGGCTATATGGAACTCTGTGTCAGAGCCAAGCTCTTACAAATTAATTGACCCCTGCTGCCCATCTTATATATATATATACATATACACACACCTATACCTATAAGCCAATTCCCAAAAAACAGACCTTTTTAAATAGGTTTCTAAGCCAATAGCTATAAACGGGTAGGTATGATTTTTGGAGAATGTTCTTGGCTCTAAACTCAGAATGCAATCCCAGCCTTGACAAAGTCAGGGGATATTATTCCATGGCCAAGTCCTAGTGCGAGACTGACAGGTTAAACTTTAGTAGTAAAAGACTTCTTCAGGCACCAAAACTTAGGTGTTTATGGCATTTAAAAAAACTCCTGACTAATCTTATAAGTAATTAAAGTTTCTCAGAGCCTAAATTTCCTTTAAGGAGGTCTCTTAAATAACTATTTTTTTGTTTTAGGGAATGAATACATAGTTTCACCAAAATCCTAATAGCACAGATCAGGTAGGCCCATGCCTAATCTCTGACAGAATTCACAAAACTCTCACCTTTCAGAATTTTCTCACAGGATTCTCACTGTTTCTGGGCAACTGCTCCAACCCCTGGAAGGTGTAGATGCCTTGGTGACATGGGCCAATAGCAAACTGGATAGGGTGGTGGCACCCCTGTGCATTCCTCCCTGAACTAGTGTATTCCCATCCTCACTATCTCACCCACCACAAATTAGTTGTAAAGAAATCAGGAGCAGTTATTCAGCCAGGGGACAGTCCTAGCCAGAAGAAAGAATCACAGCTAGCACAGCTGGTTCTTTTTTGGTTGCAGCAATATGGCTTGATAGCTTGACCTTAAGGGTCCATAATGAGAGTCCTCCAGCCCCTACATTCCTACCTCAAGCCTCTGTATGTCTTATTACAGGCCTAAGTCCCTGCAGGGATACATGCCACCCCTGCATCAGGATACACAGCCCTGTCTGTACCCAAATTCTTAACTGAAGACCCACCAGCAGATCAGGGCAGGACACTGGGATCTGCCTCTCCTCTGCATCTCTTTCCAAGCCCCCTACTCCCAGCTGGGGAGCTAGGCCAGGATCTCCCTGCTGCTGGGGCAGGGGGACACTGTCCCCACCCAGGCTCCACCACTGGAGCCTGGACTGGCAGCTCCTAGAGGCAAAGAGCAATCTCCAAGCCTGCACCAAGCAACAGCTGTCTCCTGGCCCCCTGCTCCCTACCAGCCCCTGGAATAGTTCCCTGGGGAGACTAGAGCTCCCCCTGGCTGGTGCAGGGCTGGTGGGGGTGGGTGCAGACTGCTGTCATGGGGTGTGTCCAGACAAGCATGCACATGCCTCTTGCCCCATCTCAAACCCCTTTGAGGCAGGACAACAGGCACGCGCAGGAACAAAAAAATGTTCCCCGCGCTGCAAGTTTGCAGCATGGGGAGAAAATTAGGCCCCTGGATATCCAGGGGTCTAAAAAAATCAAAGTTTAAAAAAAACGGAGCAGGGCACGGTCCCTGACTGTGCCCTGAGGCCACCAGAGGTTGGGTCCTCCACAGAGATGCTCTGGCTGTCAGAGTGTCTCTGTGGTTGGCCCCTCACCTGTTGCTCAAATACATGGCCGGCCAGGCCACATGTTCAGCACCAGGGCTCCAGTGTCAGTGAGTAAGGAGTCAGGAGGGCTGGAGGAGTGGGGAAGGGACCATGGGGAGACTCCCACTGGCCCTGCTCACTCCCCCACCC
>NW_017728943.1:55216358-55223350 GCF_001723895.1 Crocodylus porosus | reverse complement strand
TGCAGCAGCTGGAGGGGGATGGGGCCAGGTGGGGCAGCAATCAGGGGCAGGGATAGGGCATGTGGGCCTTGCAGGGGGGTGGTAACCCCTGTGGGGACCATTTGGCCCCTGTTGGGGAGCTGAATCCCCCATTGGAGGTCCATAGCCCTTGTGTGGGGAGCCAAATCCCCTGTTGGGGGCCATAGCTGAACCCCTTGTTGGGGGGGGCCGTATCCCCTGTGTGGGGGCTGAGGACCCTGTGTGGGGGCAGCAAAATATATATTCATGTATTCATGAATTCAAGAAACATGTATTTAGAGTTCATTTTATTATTATGATAAGAGCCTTGCTTTAACACTGTAGATATATCAATAAAACATTGTCCAACTGATCGCTGTCTCTCTCTCACTCTCTCTTTATAGTGGTCTTTTGTGTTACTTGTGGAGGAACATGGATTTGGTGGTATTTTACAGAGTGACTTGGAAAACTAAAAAACCCCTGATAAAAAAAAAATCCCCAATAGGGAACACCAGAATTCCTTCTAGGGAGGCCAGTGGCAGGATATTGCCTGCTCAGAGCTGGCACCTTGGACCCAGCTGGCTGTGGCTGACCTCCTGGCCAAATAGGGCCAGGAGGACATGCTTTGACAGTTTAAAGCATGCCACCACACCTGGAGCATCTTCTGGGCGATAGCTGACCAGATGGCCAGGCAGGGGGCAACAGGGCAGTAGTGCCACACAGAGGCCAACCCTGCAACCACAGTCCACTGGCAGCTGGCCCAGAGGGGCAGATGCTTCTACTGGCTGTGTAGTCCCCATCCAGGTCTGGCAGGTGTGCAGCAGGTCACAGCCAGGCAGCAGCCCCCACTGCCAGACTACTGCAGTGGGTAGAGGGTGCAGGGAACTCTCTGGGCTGCTTCAGCAATCCAGCTGGCACAAGGGGTCATGTCCCTAGGTACCAATTGGCTGGGCCCCAGAAGCTCCTGAGAGCAAGTAGCCCTGAGCTACTTGCTGGGACAGCTTTTTATACTACTGGGGCCAGGACAGGGCAGCTTTTTATACTGCTGGGGACAGCATAGGTGCTGGCCACAGGCCCTAACCCCTCCCCGGGTTGCAGATCTGGGAGGAGCCAGGCAGGGTTATTTTGCCCCAAGTGGCACAGTTTGCTCCACAACAAAGTGAATGTCCAGGCATGTGCTCTGAGGCAAAAAGCCCTGGCTCAAATTTGCACCGCTTCTATTTGCACTGCTGCAAGCATACGTGCTTGCATGTGTGGACATGCCTATGAGCAGTAAATCTGCTCCCACTTTTCTGTACATGTAGACATCTGCCTGGGGTGGGTTTACTCTAGTATAAATTACTAGCTGCTGCAGGGGGCAGAGCAGGGTAGGAGCAAATCTGCTCCCAGATGCCTGCTTCTGTAAACTCCTGCCCAGGGTAGGTTTACACCAGAGTAAATTACTCCTGAGTAAACCCATCCAGCAGCATTTACACATGTAGGTGCACCCCCAGAGAATCTAACCCCAAGATCATGACAAGCTTCTGTGTTTTCCCTTACCTCACTCTTTTCTAGCATCATCCAAAAAGAATTAACCCATTCCTGCTTCTTAGAGGGTGTGATCCTATGAACTCTCCCACACAAAGATCCTACCTGTTACCTCTCAGCTCCATGTTCTCGGGGAACCCTGACACAGGACGCAGACTGTCTGACTCACAAAGAATCCCCCCCCCCACCTAAACAAAAACTGATTAAGATGCAGTGACACACCTAAAACCCTCCAGATAAGGGTGACAAGAGTGAAACAACTGCCCTAGGTCTCATTTGCATCTGAGATGGAACCAGATGACCATTCATTTACATGAGAGATGGAGAACAGAAAGCCTGAAGCAGAGACTGCAGAGAATTCTGGGATCAGAGACATAGGGGAGCACTGCATGATGCGAAATCTGTGTTCCAAATGCTAATCAAGCCACATTTATACACTCCCAGATCAGCATTTATCAGACCAGTTCTTATCTGGATTTACAAAGGACTCCCCTCCCCTCCCCCACGCACACCCCTCTAAGCAGAAATAAGTTTAATAGGTATCTCGGGTAGGTTTACTATGGGAGGCCTATTTAAATTTAATTGGCTACAACTTGGTTGATGGGTGAGGGAATGCTGAGGCAAGATACTGAGTTAGAGCGGGTATGGGCAACATCTGAACAATGGTAAAGGGCTCATCACAGCGTTCAGCCTGTTGGAGCCCTGACCACAAGTGTTGTCATACTTTTCCCAGGACGACTGGTGAAAGTCCTCCCCTCCCAAAGGTTATAAACACTCCAATAATTGCCTTAAGTCTATTAAAAGACTATAGTAAGATCTGGAAAAGTCATGCTAAGCTAAGGCTTGTTCACAACAAGTAAAAGTCCAAAACCCTGATGCTGCAAGCTATCTATTGTTTCTGAAGAAACCAGGAGATATCCCATCAATATATCTGCTATCCATAGGAATTTCAAGCTGGCTCCTAAGTATCTAGTTACTTCCTAACCTTATGTGTTTCCTGAGTCTCAATCAGTTTCCTGAGATGTTCCAAAGCAGATAACCCCTTGTCAATAGAAAAGACAATTTGATTTACACTATTGAGAATGCTTGAAAGAAACTGAACTGAGGGTATAAAAATCATAAAAACAGCAGCAGTGTGTGTGCTGACACCACCCGGTTTCTTCTCAAGAGGCTGAAGGAGGCAGATGGTCTCCCTTCAAGAATCATGCCGAGAATTTTAGCCTGTCAGCTTTGCAACCCGAGTGCCTTGGACTGGTGAGATCCCAGCTCTCTCTTCTCTCCAAGCATAGATTTCTGAACCTGAACTGTATTAGTTAAGCTTGAGCTAAGTTTTCCCAACCAACTTAATAAAACCAGGGTAATACTGTAATTGTTTGTGTTTGTTTTTCTTTGCATGTCTATTACTACTAGTTCCATTATATATTTCATATACTTAGCAATAAATAACTTTTATAGTCAAACTGGTGGTAACTGGGTATATTTTTCCTTCTCTGCTTCTCCTTCCCTATTTGCTTCGCAGCAATGCTTCTTTTACCTAAGCTAAAGATCCCTGTGAAGCTCAAAAATACTGTGGGGTCTGCTCATCAAGAGGCTAAAAGATTGGGACGTGATGAGTTTGAAACACATAAGGGGATCAGCTGGTACAGGCTGATTGACCCAGGTTGCCTCAGACATGCCCTAGTGAACTGAATGCTGGTCCATGAGAGTGTCATCTGGACACCCAGCTAGATTCAGAGGTATTCTGTTTAACTGTGTGCTTGTGTCTGACTGTAGTTTATTGTTGCTCTGAACTGATTCTTGGCATATGAGGGTGTCAGCCAGTCCATGCTGATCAACCTGGCCAGGTCAGGCATATCATATTAATCTGTGTGTGTATGACTGATTTGGGGACTGGAGGAACCCAGCCCCACTGAAACCAAGTCCTGCAAGATAGCTCCATTGGGGGTGAGGGCTTGCAGAAGGGAGACAGAGCTCCGTATAGAAACATGAGTAACACAACCTCACATTAATAGAATTAGCAAGACCCTAGAAATGTATCCCTAATAAAATGAGCACACCCCAAAGTAATGGGCAGATCTGGAAACAACTTTGTGGCAGGATACAACCTAGGGGTGCTGTGAACTCCCCTAGCGCCCGGCTACTGTGCCAAATTGGTTACAGATGCACCATCTCTATCTCGCCTGCCATGTCTTTGATGTTAATTATTGGTAAAGGGAGGCTGCCTTTTACCCTCTTTGGCATGGTGCCTTAAGGTGTCCCAGTCCATGCCCTGCCTTCGGTGGCACGGTGCACTCAAACCTCAGGGCCTCACCTCGCAATCCCTGCCCACACTGGGGCCTTACCTCGTGATCCCACAATCAAGGCTCAGGTGGCTGTAGCCGTGCCTGGCCTCCAGACCCCCTTTCCAGGTCTTGCACCCCACTGGAGCTTCTCACCTGCGCCCACACTGGGCTCCTCCCAATACTGCCCACACTGGGGCCAGGGTCAAGACACCCCAATACACAGCACCCTCTCCAGCACCAGGAACCCCCACACTACTGGGGAGCTCCTATGAGGCCTCCTCCAACCCCTATTAGCCTTACCTGGTCCTCCGGTTGGATAGTAAACACCAAACACAAAACACAAAGCCCCTGGGCTATAACGTAAACTAAACCACCCAGTCAAAAATCCATGTTCTGTCCGTACCGGGGTTTCTTCCACCCAGTATCATCACACTGCAACTGCTCAGGCCATCCAGCTTCCCTGCTTTGCTTGCTCCAACAGAGTTCCACCTTCCTTGGGTACCAGAGGAGAACTGACTCTGGTCTCAGCCTAGGCTGTTTATATAGGCCAGGCCCTTCCCCCTTCTGGTCAGCTGACCCAACTGCAGTTGCTCCGGCAACCGGCACCTGTCCCTCTTTCTAGGTGCAGGGCACTTCTGTGTCCTGCGACAAACCTGTATGTAAACTTTTTAAACAAAGGAATGAAGAAAAAAATATAAAGAGAAATTCAACTTTTTGAAGAGCTCAGTGGTACCATAGTTAAGGTACCTGACTTCCATGTCTAATCCTACAGGCATATATGCACCTACCTGCCTGTAAGGATGCAAATAGTTGCATGGAATTCAATGGGTCTGCTCAAGGCTTTGAAGTTAAGCACATGCACAAGCATTTGCAGGATTAAGGCTTTACCAGGAAGAACTTAAATCTCTCTGAAGAGATACCATAAGAGGATAGTAAATAACACTGCACAAAGTAAACATCACTCATTAGACTCTTTGCTAATAAGGAACAATATTAAAGAAATGAGACTATTACTGATCTTAAATACTAGACAAATATATAGATAACTTGGCTATGAAAGGTAGGAAATTTGTTTAAGATGTAGGAAAGTAAGAAGATGTGGCATACCTTGATTTTAGTGATGCTTTTGAAATTGTCTCACATGACTTCCTTACAAGAAAGCAATGGAAATACAGTCTGTATCAAGCTACCTAAATTAAATTAAGGTGGATATATAACTAGTTGGTTAATTGTGTTTGATGTTGAACTAGGAGGAGATATCAGTAGGGGTTCCTCAAGAATCTGCCCTGGTTCTAGTACTGTTCAAGATCTTATTATTAACTTGGAGGATTATTTAGTATATTTGCAAATAACAAGGTGGGGGTGAATGGCAGACACTTTACAGAACAGGTTTAGGATTAATAATGATAAACTGGAAAAGAAAACCAACACACATATGCACAAATGCAAAATGGAGAATGACTAGCTAGGCTATAGTACTACAAAAAAAGGCAAAGATGTTAGGACTGAAAGCTGACTGTGAGTATAATAATATAGTAATATTACAGTATAATAGTATAATATTGTTGTAAAAAAGCTAGCAATATGTTAGAAGTGTTTTATGCAAGCCATGGGAAGTGATTCTTTCACTCTATTCAATGCTGATGAGGCTTCACCTCGAGTCCTGTGTCCAGTTCTGGGCATTGCACTTAAAGAAGATGTGGACAAACTGGAGAGACTCCACAGGAGAGCAACAAAAATGATTAGATGTCTAGAAAACATGACATAGGAGTATATAAGAGATTATTTAAAGAAGACTGGGCACATCTACACAAGATACTTTACTCAAGATGGGAGCAAATTGCTTTTCAGTGGGCATGTCTATACATGATGCTACGTCGCCATAGCAATGCGCTACGGTGATGTATAGTTTGTGGGCATCTACACATGACCAGCAGCTACTTAACCATAGTGACACACTCCCCCAATATAGCGCACCACTACAACAAAGTAGCTACTAAAAATAACCATGTACCATGCTTACAGTGCAGTACGGGCTATAACTGCAAGATGATGTAGTATTTCCTCTTGGAAGTACTAAATCATGGTGCAGTAACAACGTTGTCATCATGACACGTGTAGACTTACTCAGTAAGTGTCACTACCTGTATGTGCAGACACTTACTGTGCAGCAGTTTTCTCTAACCACCAGTAAATTCGCTACCTGTAAAAACAAGTAGCAAATTTACTCCAAAGTAATTACTACACAGTACATCAAGTGTAGACAGCTGACTGGAAGCAAATGTGCTTCCAAACAGGCAGGCAGCAGTGGGCAGGAGATTGTGCCCTGCCCCCAGGAGCTGCCAGCTACCAGAGCAGGCTCTGCTACTGGAGCCTGGATAGGGAAAATGTCCCCCTACCCCAGCAGTAGGGAGCTCCCAGACGGGCCTGGGAGATTCTTATCTCTAAGATCGTGAAGCTGGGGCTGGAAGCTCCCTGCTGCTGGGGCAGAGGGATATTGACCCACCTGAGCCCACTCCAGCAGCAGACAGATCCCAGGGGCAGGGAGTAATCTCCTGGTCACAACATGTGCCCTGCCAGCCCCTGGAGCTCCCCTTGGCTGCTTCAGGGGGCTGGTGCAGGGCTGGCAGGAGCAAACTGCTGCCACAAGCAGCAAATCTGCTCCCAGTTTCCTGCCTGTATAGATGCCTGCCTGGGTTGGGTTTAGTTTAGAGTAAGTTACCCTGGAGCATTTGCATGTGTAGATGTTCCCACTGAGGGGGATTTTGGAACAGATGGTATTTGGGAGCAGTCTTCAAATACAAATGGGATGGTGATCAATTTTCCTCTGTCTCCACTTGGGACAGAATAAGAAATAATTGGCTTACCTTGTAATAGGGAAGATTAATGTTAAGTATTAAGAGAACTTTTCAACTGATTTTCTGACAGTACCTCAGAAGGTTGTGGAATAGCTTTGTATGTTTTTAAGTGCAAGCTGGACAAATATTTATCTGAGTTAGTTTATCCAGGGATCCTGTCTTGGACTAGATGGACTCTTGATAACCTTTCCAACCCTATTTTTTCTATGACTCTGTGATAAGTAGGAGTAAAACCAAAAAGCTTCTGTAACCCGGGCGGTACTCCAAGAGGTACCCCCTCTCCAATTGAAGGGATCAAAGCAAGTGCACAAGCACTGTGGGAGGTGTA
>NW_017728943.1:55199442-55215663 GCF_001723895.1 Crocodylus porosus | reverse complement strand
GGAAACCCAAGTCCTCCAATCATCTTTTACCCCTTCAAAACCCCTGGGCCAAATCATTACCAGATTGGTGAGGAAAGGGAATCCCAAGTCCTCCAATCATCTTTTGCCCTTTCAAAATCCCTGGGCTAGGTCACTGCCAGCTAGCCTGTCACACTTCTCAAGCAATTTACAAAGTAAAAAATTCAATTGTGATGAGCTATTTGAGGAATCAGAGAACTTATTGCTGTTCCAAAGTAATGAAATATGATACACATCTGAAACAAAATCTCCATAACAAAGACAGAACACTTAGTAAAGGTAAAAGTATCTATCTTTACAGAAATAAATTGGATCTACGAAAATCAGGCATTTCTGGCTATATATATGTATATATATATATATATCATCTTAATCTAGGTGAAGAACATTGTCCAGATCTCATATTTACAACAAAATATGAGATGGGGTCATTTTCTTTCAAGGAGGTTGGAATACACTGCTGTAAAAATAATGTGAAATAAACAGACCTACAAATGCATATCGCTTACACCTATGCGGTACCCTACTGAAATAAAAGGAATTCAGTGATTTCATAGACATTAGGGCTGGAAGGGACTTCATAAGATCATCTGGTCCAGCCTTGTGCCCAAGGGGCAGGAAGTCAGCTAGGGTCAAAGGATCCCAGCAAGATAAACATCCAAATGTTTCTTAAAAGTGTCCAGAGTAGGTACTTGCACCACCTCTGCGGGGAGTCTATTCCAGGCCTTGGGGTCTCGGACAGTAAATAAGATTTTCCTTATGTCCACCCTAAAATGGTCTTGTGGGAGTTTGTGACGGTTGGACCTTGTCAGCCCTTGGGGTACTCTGGTGAACAGGCGTTCCCCCAGATCCTAATGCACACCTCTTATGTACCTATAGGCTGCCAACAAGTCACCCCAAGCCTGAGCTTCTCCAGAGTCCCATAGCTTGTAGCCTGTCTTCATAAGGCCTGTTCTCCTGCCCTCTGATCATGCATGTGGCTCTCCTCTGGACTCTTTCAAGCTTCTCCACATCCTTCCTAAATTGTGGAGCCCAGAACTGGATGCAGTACTCTGGCTACGGCCTCACCAAGGCCGAGTACAGCAGGAGGATGACATTACGGCTGTGCGAAGCTTCAGTCACTGATTCAATTCGGCAGAGATTTGGCCTGATTCAGCAACTGAATCTCTGAATCTGAATCAAATCAGGAGACCCTTTAATCTCTGAATTGAATCGGAACCCTCCAAATCAATTCAGAAAGATTTGATAATTCTGACATAGACGCAGCTTTAAATGTTTTTTCTACATATCTCAAGTTATCAGCAGGCTCATGAATGCTGAGATGCTGGGGAGGATGGAGTGGGTCCCCAGTGTGCTGGACAGTGAACCTGGAAATGGACCAGAAGATCTCCTAGTTCACTTCTAGGCCTGCCAGGGAGCACATGGGGGACCACCCCCCACCCACTGGCTCAGCGATTGGTGCCTTCTGGTCTAGGGGGGCACCTGGGGTCCCCCTGCAGCCGATTGCTAGCTGTGGTATTGGTACCAAAAGCCAGAGTTTTGCTTGCTTTGTCAGCTGTGGTATCACATTGATGATTCATTTTGCGGTCAGTCATGATTCTCAAGTCTCTTTCAGTCATAGTGCTAACAAGTGTAGCATAGCCAAGCCTATACGTGTGATGTGGGTTTTTTTTCCCTGGGTGGAGCACCTTGGATTTTTCCATATTGAATGCCATCAGGTTTTCATCCGCCCACCTTGCAAGTCTATCGAGGTTGGCCTGGATCACCAGCCTGTCCTCAAGTGTGGACACTCTTCACCAAAGTTTGGTGTCATCAGCAAACTTAGTCAGTCTGGTTATGACACCAGTGTCCAGATCATTTATGAAGACATTAAAGAATACAGGCCCAAGAGTGGAGCCTTGGGTGACTCCACTGGTCACTGAGTGCCATGTTGATTCGGTTCAACTACCACTCTCTGGGTCTGAGCCTGGAGCCAGTTCCCCAGCCATCGGAATGTGGAGTAATCAAAGCTGAAGTTGACCAATTTTTCCATAAGAGCATCATGGGACACCAGGTCAAAGGCCTTTTTAAAGTCTAAATATGTGACATCTTCCCTTTTGTCTAGGTCATGCATCACCTGGTCATAGAAGGAAATGAGATTGGTCAGGCAAGACCTACCTGTAACAAGCCCGTAATGGCTATCCCTCAGAATGTTGCCTTCTGTTAGCCTGTGAAGAATGGTTTCTTTGATAGTTTTTTCCAAAATCTTCCCAGGGATTGAAGTCAAACTGATTGGCCTCTGGTTTCCCAGGTTTTCTTCAACTTTCAACTTACCTGTTCATAGCAATGCGTTTGGTTCCAAGGTTAAAGCCTAAGGCCCCACTAATTTATGTTGGCATTAAAAGCCAAATGTGATATGCTCAGCAAAAAATTCTGACGGAAATGTGCATGGAAAGCACACATATTGTTCTGAAATTTCAAGGTACGCTTGAAAGAGACAGTTCTTAGAGTCCCTGCAAATAAGGAGGTATTATTTTTAGAAAACTAAAAAAATAAAGACGATACAGACAAAAAGAAAACCGTTAAACTTCTCAGCTCAGGTTTTGAAAAAGCAGTAGTAAGAAGAAAATGATGAACAGTACAACCTTACAAATACTTCCCTGCTTTTCTATAATACTCTCATATTAAAAATTATATATTAATTAAAATATCCCACAGAAGACAGTGGATATTATTTTGATTATTACATAGGCTTTGATATCAGCCAGTGTGCTTATAATATATAGTAAGTCATTTTCAATTTGAAACTTTAAGTGATAGAAATATTAAAATGAAATGTAAAATAAAACATTTTTTCTTGTTCACTCAGACAATCAGAACTCACAAATAAAAAAGCAAATATTGCTTAAATATCTGTTAGTGTAATGCCACCAAATAAACAGTTTTATTTACAACCCGAGTCTTTCTTACATGCTTTTCACATTTGTGCTAATTAAAAGGCCAGAGTGAAGAAACAGCAGGGAAAAAATGTTTCATATGGTAAACAAAGATTATTTATTACTCTTCTGGAAAATTATGAGCATTGGTAATGTCTACTATACAAAAAAAGCTGTAGGAAGGCATTATTTTGTTACCATGAAATGCTTCTATATTTACCTTGCAGATTCACAGAACTGTTAGACATTATGTCTGCTGATGACTCACACTGACTCATCCAGTAAGCAGCACTCTGCTACCTTGCTTCTATACCCACACACAGGGATATGATTTCCAGAGACAGCAGTTTCTTTAAAATTTAATTTAGCATGTTTCAGTTGCAGGCACACATACCGTCCTGCAATTTTAACTTTATTTATATTTAAGTTGTATTGCATGTGCATTCATAGATTTTTGAAGTTTTATTTCCAAACCAAATTTTTCAAATTAAATGCATAGGCTCTGCTATTTTTCTTTCCAGCTATGAAGGTTTTGTTTATAAATGTTTCAGTTTTACATAAGGAATAATTACTGAAGTTTATGCAAAACAGCAGCTTAATACTTGGTCAATGGACTTTTGCCATTGTTTAATAGAAGTAGTGTAAAGCCTCAGTTGGAAAATGTCTCTAGTCATTGGTTTTGAAATAAGTAATGAATGAACAATATTTCTGTTGGTGTAAATAAGGGGTTAGTCCATTGAGGTCAACAGAGTTACATGATATAAAACGTGATGTGAGATCAGAATCAAGTGCAATAAATGTCCTGTCAATGGGAACTGTGTCATTGACTTCAACAGAAGGAAGATTGGAATCATTTCTATTCTTCTCTGGGGTCAGATAAAATGCTGATATATTATACTATCCAGATAAGGAATTCTTATCATAACTGTACAAACAATGCATTGATTTAAAGAGGGGAAACACAATAAGTGGTACTTCTTTGCATCTCTAGTATGCATCCTCTTCAGAAGGGTGTATTTGTTTTAGATTAACTGACTCAGTCCTCAGGTTTCAAGGCTATTTTTCATAAGAATCTGCAAATTTTTCTTTAAAAGAGACAGAAAGGGTAAGAGAGAAACAATATATAATAATGGGGTTTAGACTTTTGGCCTAGATGTATTCTGGAACCATTTGCTTTTTAATATCTGCTGGTAAAAGATTGTCCTCAGTGCAAGAAAATGGGGATCAGAGTTCCTCAGCAATCCTTCTCCAGTGGGAGTAGGATCAGACTCTTCATCATGGCAGTAAAGGTCTCCAGAAACTGCTTTATTCCACTGAGGTAACAGTTCTAACCTACCTTCATGCCATCTACTCTTTCTTAGGAACTTCATGGCCTCAGTGGCGGATTCATCATGAAACAAACCATTCAGTGGCACGGGGCCCCCAATGACAGGGGGCCTCAAATGCAGGACAAATCTGACAAATGACTGAACTTAATAAGCGCTGCAAGTTGCAAAGTGGTTCAGGCTTTCTGCATTCTGTGAACTTCTGCAAACTGTATTCTAAACACGTTTTTTTGAAGTAGCCTAGAAAAGAATTTGCTTCACCATATTTTTGCTGTCTCAAATGTTCTTTTTGTTGGCTGGGTCCCCGGGGCGGGGGCGCGTAAATGAAGCTGTGCACAGGGCCCCACTAACTCTAAATCTGCCACTGCAGTGCCGATGTGTAGGGAGTGCATGGGGGTGCACATGTGTTTCCCTGTGAGGCCAGGCCAACCCACAGGATCCCAATATTGTGCTGTTAGACAGGAGGGCGTGGTACACAATTGCACATGCATGCACTCAAAAATCAATAAGGTGCATGCATACACACACTAGGCGCATATACACACTCTAGGTGCATGCACCCCTACCAGGTGTGCACACGCACAGTACCAATCCAGGCACACTATACATCCAAAATTACCAGCCTAGGCAAATGCACACCTATCACCAATTCAAGCACCTACACACACTATACAGACCAAAATAAATTAGATCAGAATCAATTATCAATACCTGTACACCCAATACACATACATGGATCACTAATTTGTATACACAGTTGACTTCCTAACTTGGGTGTTGTGATGTGTATGTATGTATGTGCTTGGTGCACTTGGGATACCTGGGGAAAAGTTAAGGTAAGAAAGTGGAAGTGTAGGGAGTGAAAGTTACAGGACAGGGATTAGAACTTGTAGACTTGAGAGAACTGGGCTGAAGAACTAAGGCTTGGGGGTTACTTTAGGTTAATTGACCTTAATTGATTAAAAGGGCAATGGCCAAAGCCCAAAGAACAGGGGAGAGACTGGGACTGAAGCCAGAGCTACAGGGGAGCCAAAAGGTAAGCGGGGAGAGGGAAACTGGGACATAGGGTGCAGGGAAGCTATAGAGGGTGTGGAGGAAACTGGGGGCTGGCTCCGGGAACCAGGGCAGGGGCTGCTGGTGCTAGGAGCTGGAGAAGGGCTCTGGCTGCTGGGAAACGTGTGGGGAAGTTGGTAGCAGGCCAGGGGTCTGTGGGGGAGAAGGGCCGGCTAATGAGGGTGTGGGGGAAAGCTGGGAACACAGAGGAAAGGGGCAGGAAAGGTTGGGAACAGGAGAGAGAGAGAGGGCAGAAATGAGTGGGGCTGAGAGGCTAAAAGTGGCAGGAAGAGCTGTGGAAAGACACAGGAAGGAGGCAGTGGATAGCAGGAATGGGACTGAGAGATGGCAGAAAGCAACAGGGCCAAGAGGCTGCAGCAGGGGAACAGAGAAGGGGCAGAGAGGAGCTGGCAGGAAAAGGCAGGGGGGGTGGCGGGGGGAAGCTGAGACAGAGACTTGAATTTAAAATGGGGAAGGGACCGGGGCTCAGTAATATACAACCCAACTTGGGGTTACAAATGACAGTGGTTTTATTGAACAGGAGAGATGGTGGCATGATATGCTATTGGTTCACACACACACACACACACACCAGGGGTTAAAGAGGCTTGGTGCAGGGGGTGAAGTCTGGGAGGAGAGAGAGAGAGAGAGAGAGAGGGCAGCCTCAGGCTGGCAGGGGGCTCTAGGGGCAGCTCCAGGTTGGCAGGGGACATGGGAGAGGGCTCAAGAGCAAGGCCTTTGCTGGCAGGGGAAGTTGTCCTGGGAGTCTGTGGTCCATATGCCATGGATACTCCTTGCCCTCCCCCTGGCAGCAGTGGCCAAGGCACCATGTCCATGAGGTGCTCACTGACTACCTCCTCTTTCACCCCCTACAGTTGCACCCTAGGCCCACAGTGCAACTCCAAGAGCATGCACCCCATGGACAGTCTGCAAGAAACACCAAACTTTATTTTCCGCCACAACACAACAACTGACCCTCCTCCCTCATAACAGCAGAATCCCTCCTGCCTTCCCCAACAACAGACCCACTCCTTCCTCAACGGCAGACTCCCTCTCTCTCTCCCATCAACACACCGCTCCCTAACCCCAATGTGCACCACCAATAAAGGACCCACTTTCTGTGGAACTATGTACAGTGTCTGTTTTATGAACTGTCGGGGGGGTGGGGGAGAACAGTGGGGTGGAGGCACCTATGGCATGGATCCCAGGGAAAGACACCTGGCATCCCAGCTTTTGCTAACACCACCATGGGTATGAATACCATGGCAACCGCAGTGGGATGGGGGATGGCCTGGGGGTGAGGGTGGGCACTGTTCAGCCTGCTTCTCCTCTCCTCCAAGGGCCCAGGGCCAGCAGGGCCCTTTGTGGGGAGCTGGCTGAGCCACAGCCAATTCCCCCTCAGGGGCCATGTGACAGCTGGGTGAGTGGCAGCCGAGGCAGGAGGGAAGGCTACCAGGGGACCAGGTTCAGGGGTAGGGGCAGGGGCCCAGGCTTCTACAAGCAGTGCTGCACCCCCTCCCAAGCCCACTGCAGGTCTTAGCACTGGCCCACAGGCAGTTGCTAGGGCCAGGTGGAGCCAGGGCTGGGGCCAGGGTGTCATGTGGCATGAGTATGACTGCCAGGGCCAGCATAGTGTCAAGGATGCACCAGTCTTCCTCCATTGCCTTCGCTGCCTGGCACACCATGGTGCACTACTCCTACTGGGCCTTGAGCAGCCTCTCCAGGAGGAAGAAGTGCCTCTTCTTGAGGGCGTGCTGCTCCTGGTCCCTCTCCAGGTTCTGGGGGTGCCAGGCCCAAGAGCCCACAAATTGCTTCTCTGCCACAGTAACCTGCCACTCCAGGAGCACTGTGTGATCCTGGTGGAGGCAGTGCATGTGGAGGGCACCAACTGATGGTGGTGGCATCCTTGCAGCTGCATTTCTGCCAGCAGCTGGTTGTTCTCCCCCACATGCAGCTCCTGGTTCTGCATAGCAAGGACAGAAAGGTTCTTTGTGAGAGTTTGCAAAATTTCAGTGATAACATGCACTGTACCAAGAGGCTATGTACTGGCTGCCCTCAGTTCAAGGGCTGGGCATGCACAGGTGCCAGGGACCATGCTAAGTTGGCTGGAGGGGCCCTTCCACAGGTGGCCATCAGCCAAGCCTTCTCTCCCTGCTTCCACAGTGGGGGCAGGCAGGCTACCTGCCACTTGCCACTGGCAGCCTGCCTTCCCCATTGCCTGTCCAGGCCAGGCTGCAGCTGCTGCAGCAGCTCAAAACCAACTCTTTGCCCTCCACCCCTCCACCCCCACTTCTCCTCCCTACAGACCAGGCAGTTTGCTCCCATGCTGCTGGGCCCATAGTGCCAGGTTCTGGGGTGTAAATAGCTCCTGACCAACTGGGATGCAGAGCTGGTGATTCCCCCCTGACAGCCCTTTCCAGAGAGGTTCCTTAGTACCTCCACCATGCGTGGCCTGCACCCAAGCATACCCTGATCAGAGTCACCCTAGCATGCTATGATGAGCTGTTTCAGCACACCAAGACATGCCCAACCCACTATGCCCTGATTCTGCTGATTGCCATAGTTCCCTGGGAGCAGCTAAGAACATGGCATGGGGCCCTGAACTTTAATAATGCTTCAGGCAAGCTTGCACATCCCCACAATATGTGCCACCACCTGGAAGGGTATCTCTGCCTATACTATGAGTGCCTGACACCTGCAACCAAGGAGGAAATTGCCACTGCCATTGACAAGTTTCTCCACATGTGATGGACCCCTTGCTGCCTAGCTGGGAGCCCATGGGGTGCTCAGTAAAGTCCTGAACTTTCTCCCACCTCCCTGTATGTTGTGAAGGGAGACTTCAGTGGGTGGTGGGGGGAAGGGGGGAACTCAGCCAGGAAGAGTGGGGAGGGAAGGGCACCTTGTGCGGGGCCCCTGGCTCTATGTGTGCAGCCCATGGGCAGGTGTATTAGCTGGCATGGGCACAGGTGGCCATGGTGCTCCCTCTCCCCTGACCCTCTTCCCTGTGTCAGGGTTACCAGATGGGAATGACAGGCACTCCCAGTGGTCAGATTCCATGCCCAGTGGAGACATGGTTCAACTACCTGCAGAGTCCCAGGGTGCCATGGCACAACACCTGGCCACCCAGGCAGCAGCCCCCTATTGGGAGGAGCTGGAGAAGGCCAGTGCAGGGGCCATCCCCAGCCTGTCCTCAGTGTTGTTGGCCCACTGCTGGAGTAGCCAGAGCAGGTGCTGGCCCAGGCTGTCCAAGTGAGGCCGAGGTTAGGGAGCACTCTGGGATCTGGCACTGTTGCGGACCTCACAAGAAGCTGTTGGGGCCAGGATGTGGTCCAGCTGGTGAAGGAAAGGTATGGACCTGCGTGCAGCCCCCCAGACCACCAGTTGTAGTCCCTGACATGGATCCACTGTGCCCACAGGACCTACATCTTAACAAATCATTGGTGGCTGAAGCACTGGGGGCTAAGCTCCTGTATGTGCTCTGCTATGTCCACATAGATGTGGGTGTTGGCCCTCATCCCTGGGCAAACTGGCACTGGACTGCTATGGCGATGAGGCCTGCCATTTCCTTGGTCTAGTTTGGCCCCCTGGCTGCTGTCTCCATTGCTGGAGAGCCCAACATTGCAGCCACTGCCAAGGACCTTGGGGGGGGGGGGTCAGGCCAGGACTCCAGGTAGTGTCATTGGGTTGCATATGCCCTCTGGCATGGGATATGGTGCCCAGGAGACAGGTTCTGCCCAGAAGGAGTCCTGGGGGGCAGAACCGGGGTTCCCAGGGTTGTAGCACTCAGGACATGCTCTCACTGGTGGGACACAGAGCCCACAGGACAGACAACTGCTGGCAGAGGCCCTGGAGTCAGGCCAAGGGTCCAGAGGCCAGCATCGATCAGCCAAAGAGCTGCCCTTGCCACAAGGCTACAGAAACTGCCAGTCATGTGGCTCAGCACCAAGCAGGAGGCTGGTTCCCTACTGATGCAGCTGGCCAGGTATAAATTGTGCCTGACAATAGCATCTACACATGGGATAAAGCGCATTAGCTTAATGTGCCATTTTCTAGCACCAAAACTGGCTCCCAAGAACCCCCACTCTGGAGCACATATAAAGATGCCCTTGTATTTTTATTTTGGAAAAACTAAAATCCAAAACTCTGGGGCTTTAATTATTTCTCCCCCTACACACAAGTCATGCAGAACCTTCCTACTAAAGCTTTCACCAGAACACAGTTGTTTCTGTTGTTATGAACTGGGTTAAACTTCTATAAAAACCGAAGGTATAACTGATCCCATTTATTTAAGATAGTTGTAAGAAGCCACAAAGCTCTTTTATAGGTAAAGTGGCTCACACAATGGAAGCATTATCCAAAACACAGGCTGATAGCAAAGCTTGAACAGAAGCTAAACCAAGCGGTCCAATGGCCTTCTGTGGGAACAGATACAGTAAATGCATGGGTATGTGCACCCACAGACACCCAGACAAGCACATTCCCATTGTAAGGCACCCAGTACATTTACTATGGAACTGTGCTTGTCTGGGTCTCTGTGGGTGCACATACACATGCAATTAACAGATAACAATAAACTCTGGCACAGTTCATGCCAGAGTTTATTTCTCCTGGGCACAGAGTTTACACGTGTACCCAGGACTGCAGCACGTTGAGCCAGCGGGGAGCATTCTGAGGCTAGAAGAGCATCGGTGGGGCGGGGGCAACCTGCTTTGTCCTGGTTGAATGTGCTGTTGAGGGGCTGTCTATAGCACCTCTGTGCCCTAGCCAGCCATAGTCACCATCTACACATGCAGTTCAGTGCATGTAACTACTCTGCTGTAGAATAGTACTTGTCCCAGACAGTACTATTGTATGGTGGAGTTACTTAATTTACTGCACCTTAAGACAGGTGCGTGTATAGATGGTGGCTAATTAGTCAGTTCCACAGTAAAGTGCACACGTAGATACATCCTGCAAGAGAAACAGAAAAAAAGACCAGAGAAGCTGAGAGTGAAAGCAGCATGGAAGTATCAGGTATGATTTCCAGTAATCCCTCCAGGCCCAAGGTGTTTGAGAGATATTTCCCTTATTCAATGAGTGATTGGTTGCTAATGACTGCCAGTAACAAAACATGGGCTTCTGTAGAGATATCCTGTTTCTGAAGCTAAATCACTTGAAGGTACAGTTCCCCATTGTAACAGGGCGCAGGGTGTGCTCTGTTACTGAAAGAGGCATGAGCAAGCAGCTAAGCAGTGTGCAGGTGGCTGCACTCCCAATCAGGTAATCGGACCTGATTGGCAACAGGGCCCAGCTTTTTATTATAAAAGCAGGGCCCTGAGCAATGTAGCCAGCAGTCTGCTGCTACCACCTGGGAGAACACCACCTGGCTGGAGCTGCTGCTCATACCATCTTGGAGGTACAAGGTAGGAGCTATGTGGATGGCTGGAGGCTCCTGGTTCTGGGGCATGACCTAAAACTACACCTTGTTGGGGTTGGATGGTGTGGTGGGACTGCCAGTGCCAAGAAATGCCACACCTATGCCCCCCCTATGAAGGGTGAGAGCCTCAGCCCCTGCTACCTTGCAGGTACCCCATGGAGGAGAAAGGCTAGGGGAGCACACCCCAAAGAACAAAACAGGAGTCCAGGCTCATAGTGAGCCCTGAGGCAGGGCCTGGGTCATGAAGGGACCTGAGGCAAAGTACAGGCTTGCAGCCAGTGCTGAGTGGCATTAAGGAGCTGGATGTGAGACTCCAAGGGGTTGGGGCCCTAAGCCAAGGGAGCTTGATGTAAGTCTCCTCAGGCAAGGGGATAAGGCACAGGGGATGAGCTTGGGGATATTGAGAAGTCCAGTGTGGGGCATATGGGGATTGAGGCCCAGTGTGGGGCATGAGAGGACCATGAGGGTCCCAAGCTGGGCTCAGAACCTGAGAAAAGGTAGGGCCTGGGAGCCCTGAGTGGGTGGTTTTAAGTCTCAGTGTGAGGGCACAATGATAAATAGTCCCAATGTGAGGGCATGGCGACTACGAGCTCCAGTATGAGGGCATGGGGGTGAGAGCCCTGACAGGTTGTGTTGGAGTGAGGGTCCCAGTGTGAGGGCACAAGAGTGTGGGTCCCCCTGTGGGGCACTGGAGTAGTATGGATGCCATCTGCAAGGCATGGGACATGGTATAGGGGAGGTTGGAGCCATGTACATAGGCCATTGGCATCAGTAAGTAATGCTTAAGTAAATGAATAGCCTCCCACCTTGTTATCATCTCTTGATTAATGTCATCAAATGCATGGCAGGTGAGGTAGGTGGGCGGTTAGCCCTATGACAAGTGGGCAGGCCAATGATTTGACTGGCCCCGGGACACCCACTTGTTACAACAAAGAACATACAATTTCAAGAATTATAATCTACTGACTAAATTTACTAGCAATACTCGGTTAATTCCTGTGATGTCTGCAATTGTCAGCTGGATTTGTAGATTTGTCTTGAAATATTTTTGCTCCTGTTAGGATGCATTAAGTCCATTTGTTTTGACAGCATTATATCCTAGGGTTCAATTCTCTTGCTCTTCTGTGATCAACCAGTATCATTTCAGGCATCATCTGTAGTCCTTATCTGTTTCTGTTCTAGAAGCTGGAGAAGGTATAGTATATAACCCACTCAGGTGACAGCATCATAAGACTACAGGGAGTCTCATGTACCCCCCATGCTATTTATTACCTTTGTTTCCAATCCAGAAAAGGCATAATGCTGTTTTCACGAAGTGACAGGAACTCCAGAAATCCAAAATAATATTGGATTTTGGTTTTCCTTTATTCTTTTTTTTATACTTCTGCAAAACCCTAGGTCTCTGATAACAGCCTGCATCATTACAGGCATTCTAGTTCTCAGTTTTCTGTTAAACAAAAAGTCTGCAGGTGAAAAATTGTGTTTGTATGGAGCTAAGTATGGAACACTTCCTTTTTCAATAGCTGCTTTATTATATTAACAGCATTTTTTTCACCCCTCTTTTGTATTGCAGATAATGGGGACAAGTTACATATTTAAACCCAAACTTCACTGCAAAGTGCTTCACTGCTCAAGGACACTAAACTGAATCTCGCTGTCAGACATTACCATGAAAGGATTATCAAAAATAGATTTGACATGAATAATCACCTCTTTGACTATAGTGTCTTCTAGTTAAGATATTTTAGGAAAGTAAGACTAATACTCTAGACCAGGGATGTTAATTGTATGACCTGCAGACTGAATTGTATGACTGAATCATACAGTTCAGCCTACAGAATTGTGTCATCTGGCCTGTAGACTCCCAAAGGGGCTGGCCTGCCCCTGAAATCCAGGGTATGAAGCCCTGTTGGGGATATATGTCATCGGTCAAAGCTGAGTGATGGCTCCATTAACCCTCATGGCTGCCACTACCATTCACCCAGCCACTACTCACCCTGCTACTGCTGCCACTGCCACATCCCCATCTGACCTGTGAGGAGCCCTGTGGTGTAGATCCAGCCCACTAGGCCAGGTGATTTGACACTCCTGGTCAAAACTGATTTATATACCTTATTTTTACCAGTCATCACTTATTTTTACCAGTAATCAAATGTTGACAGTGTTTTCAGTAGGCAGGCTGTAATGACCCAGTTTGGATCTGAGACAGGCCAACACTAGGACCTGGCTATCTCTGCCACTGTCACCACTTCTCCCCACTGTCCCGCCACAGCACTGGTGAAGTGCCTAGCTGTGGCATGAATGAAGCGCCCTACTACCAAACATCACAAGAACCCCACTCCCAGCTTTGGATTACATGCAATCTCTCCATGGGCTGGATACAGTTTGCTTGCTGTATGTTATTACCACCTGAACTATACTGTTAGTACAAAAAAGATACCACCAAAAAAAGAATCCTTGTCTTGTATATTTCCTAGATCATTATGGTTGCAACAACACTCCAATTAGACTTGACTTACATTTTTGGCATATATAACAAGTCTTGATAAATTCTTTTTAGGCCAATATAAAAAATCTCAGATTTTTCAGTCTCTAAATGACCTTTGTGCCATGACTTTTCTAAATGACTTTTCTAACGTATTTTCCTGTAACACCTTAGAGATCACAATCTTCATGTTGTTAAACAAAGTCCAATCTAAGACTGAGAGCTCCACCTTGAAGTGGAGCTAGAGGCTAAGAATAAGTTGTCTCAAACATGGTATGCTAGAAACCTTTATCAATTTCTGCAGTTCCTCATCCTAAGCTGTTGTTCTGGAAGTCATACTCTGTATTTAATCTGGTACAGGGTATACTTTTCACCAGATTGAAAAACACCACGGACTTTGCTTCACTGCACTTTTGTTAAATGCTCTAGAGTGCTGTCTGCATGTGCCAAACCTTTTTTAGGTTTGCCTGAGTTTTGGAAATCACATAATTATGACTGAAAATATAATCTATTTTCTCAAGGGGAAGCAGTTATCCAGGCCACTTTTTCAATGCAATAAGTTATTTATGGTTAGTTTTAGTTAATATGGGCTTCCTATAAATTAAAACTCCAAACTGTGATCTAAGGTAAAGCTGCCTTTGTTTAAGCCTATTGACAATTTTTGCTAGCTCCTCAAAAAGCTACTGTTCTCCAGTTTGGCTTGTGCTATTGTCAGAGGGCTAGGCTGATAAGGCTGGCAGCTTCTTGCAGGTATCTGTATATAACTTAGTTTTGTGCCTACTGCCCCTTATAATTAACCCCTTCCATATATCAGTTTTTTTACTATGATTTACATCCCATGTAACTGCTGGGATTCAGAGCACGGTAGTGAGTTTGTGCGCCCTACCTGTGGTTGGGACTCTCATTTGTGTATCGCACTCAGCAGCCACCAAAGAATTCATTGTAGCATACACCATGCTCTGTAAAGAATGACTGTGCCAATTGACATCTCATGTCCCTTGGACATCTTTGCACATGGTTGTTCTTAAATTGCTGCAAGAAAATAGATTGGGCACAAGTTTGTTTTTTTTTTATATAGTTTACCATTGGAAGGAATCATGGTACAGTAGTACTACTTTTTATGTGAATGCATTGCCTCAACCTTCCTGTGAACGAATGATTTACCTTCCTGCATTAATGTTTCCCACACATATACTTTCTATTGCATAAAATTTACATTTTGTTTAACTAGTTTTAGTTCAGTAGCTCTCTTTCCAAAACTGCCAAGTCATGCTCTACTACGTTTTTTTCTACTTCAGATCAAAAGTCACTTCTGCAGAGCTCAGGAACCTCTGTACCATTTATTTCTTGTATGGTTCTGTGTAATACTTTAGGTGCCACGCACAGCTCAATTGGCAGTTTGAGAAAACATTGTTTCTTAAGTGGGAGTTGTCCAAATATGGACTCCCGCTTGTCTAAAAGCACCTGCTGGAATGCTGCTGATCAATCCAGTGAGGAACAGTATTTGGCATCAGCCATATCCTCTCAATTTTCTCTCCGAGTAAGTAATGGAAAGTGTTCCCTTTTTTAAATAGCTACTTAATTTTTTGGGGCCTGTCTGTAGATAAGCCCACTTTTTTGACAGTGACTAATCCCTATCCCTGCCCTCCTGTTTTTAGTGTTTGCACTGGGATTCCCAGAGCAGTGCACCTATCCAGTTCCTCTTTAACTCCTGTCTTAAGGTACAGGGAACTTTCCTAGGCCTGTGAATTGTGGGGATGGATGTTGATGCTCCATTCCATACTCTGTTGAGAGCTTCACTTCCTGGAAATTGTCTTCAACTCTTCCTCAATTGTTTTAGTCCCCTGCCCTTCCCAAGGAAAGTAACCTCTTGAAAAGACCAAGTATTTGACAACTTACATCTAAAGGTGAATGCTTTTTTCTCTAGTACATAATTTATATTTGTATCTGTTCCACTTTATTTCCCCATCCATCTAATTTGCATACTCCTTTAGTGTCTTATTTTCTGTGTTAAGAACTCTGTCTTGCAATATATTGACTTGTGTACCCACAGTCAAATGAGAATTAATAAAGTTCCCATTACTTTCAAGTTGACATCTTTTAGTCTTTTCCTGAAATGTTGTCTATTATTACTCCTCTTCCAAAAAAAATTAATCTGAGGTACAGGTGCTATCATTGGCCTCTTTGTACAAGCTCTGCGCACTCCATTAGTGTTTACAAACTCCTGCAAAATGATGAAATTCATTGGAATTCTTTCATATTTCCCATTGGCTAGTCATTCTCAATGGCTTATGCTGGTGCACAATGTGCAGCTTCATGGGCAGTCCTTGCTTGACTCTGACTTTGAGCTTTATGTATACCTTTCTGCCCCAGACCTTTTTTCTTGTGATACTTTGGATTCGGTAAACTCCATCTCGAACTGTGTGACTTCTATAATGTATCTAATTCTAATGCCCTTGCCAAGGGTTAATTCTGAGCCTCTCATTATTCCCTCTGTCAGTTTTTTAGTCTAGATTCCAGGTTCTGAGAACCTCAGAATTGCAAGGCTTGTCCTTCATGCTTAGATCAGTTTCTGAACTCATTCAGTTTCATTTGTTTGGATCTTTAAGTTAAGATGTCTCCCATATGTTTCACTTTTACACAGAGTAGAGGACTTCTCAAATTTCTGCAATAGTTGCATAGTTTCAAGTTAATTCAAACTTGTTAAACACATCAGTTACATCAGAAAACACCTTTGTCAGAAATAAGGCATTCTTTTGATTGTCTTCCTTTTCAGTAGCACTTACTGCTTCTGAATACCATGTTTCATAGTGTCATAGTTTCTAGGGTCAGAAAGGACCTGAGCAGATCATCGAGTCCGACCCCCTGCCATAGCAGGAAAGAGTACTGGGGTCAAACGACCCCAGCAAGGTGTGCATTATTCCTGGTCACTCCTGGAAGTGTTTGGGGGAACAGGGACTTCCCCAGTGCCTGCTGATCCCCCCTGACTAGTCTGTAACAGGCCACTAG
>NW_017728943.1:55181269-55198970 GCF_001723895.1 Crocodylus porosus | reverse complement strand
CTCTGGGTGCGGCCCTCCAGCCAGTTGGCGACCCATTTGACTGTGCAGGTGTTGACACCACAGCCCCCCAGTTTCTTAATGAGAACGGGGTGAGAGACAGTGTCAAAGGCCTTCCGATAGTCCAGGAAGACTATGTCAACTGCTACCCCTGCATCTAAGGATTTGGTGATCTGGTCATAGAAGGCTACCAGGTTGGTCTGACAGGACCTGCCACTAATGAACCGATGTTGATTGCCCCTAAGCATAATTTCCCCTGCTGGCCCCTCATGGGTATGTGCCAGAATAATTATCTCAAAAAGCTTGCCCAGGATTGAGGTAAGACTAACTGGCCTATAGTTTCCCGGGTCCTCCTTTCTCCCCCTTTTTGAAGATAGGAACCACAGTGGCCCTCTTCCAGTCCTCTTGCACCACACCAGAGCACCACGAGTGCTCGTAAAGCCGTGCCAGGGGTCCACAATGACCTCAGCCAATTCCCTCTACTCTAGGGTGGAGACTGTCCAGACCAGCTGATCTGAATACATCCAGTCCCTCCAGAAGTTCTCTGACTAGCTCCTCACTAACCCTTGGCCTGGGTGCACCTCCCCTGGGGCCTAAGGGGGACCCAGAGGGGGGGTGGCTGTTCCGGTCCCTGCTCAGGAAAATGGAGGCAAAGAAATAGTTAAATAGGTTAGCTTTGTCATCTGGTGTGACGACCAAATTTCCTAGCGTGTCCTGCAGGGGCCCCACATTACCCGGAACTTTCTTTTTGCCCCCTATGTATTTAAAAAAGGACTTCTTGTTGTCCTTGATCCGGAAAGCTAGTCCCAGTTCCATCTGCGCCTTGGCCTTCCTGACTGCCCCCCTGCATCCCCGAGCAACTGCAGTCTAGTCATCCCTGGTGATGGCCCCTCCTTGCCATTGGGTGTGCACCTCCCTTTTAGCTAGGTGACATTCCCAGATGCTTTTGGTGAGCCATGGAGCTGGTCAAGTGAAATACTACTTGTATTTTTCCAACTGTAGTTTAGATCAGTGTTTCTCAACCGTTGGGTCGTGACCCAAAAGTGGATTGCAAGACTATATGAAAGGGTCGTAAACAAACTTAAAAAATGGATTCTCCTTTAAAGAAGAAAAAAGTGGGAAACTGTGGCTTTTCCCTTACAGGCTGGCAGAATTCTTGGGGGCGGGGGGCAGTTGTTTGGGAGTGAGGCACGCTGGGTTGGGACTGGCCATGGATGTTTACAACTGGGTTCTGGTACAAAAAACATTGAGAAACACTGGTCTAGATTTTCAGAAAATTCTTGAACAGTGACCAGTTTCAGTTGCCTCCAAATACCAGAACCTAGGCTTCTATAATGCCTTATTCTAGTTTTTCTCTCTGTAGCTAAACTACTTAATGGTACTGTTCTCAGTACCATAACAAATACTGTCTGAACAAACACTGAGATCATGGCCATGAAAAAAGCCAGGAATGAGTGACTGCTGTATGGCTCTGGCTTCTCAATAAAGAAATTACCTCCTGTTGTTTCATTCCTCCTCTGTTCAGGGAAGCAGACTTTTGTGTATTTTAAATTAAAAGGATTGCAGCAATGATACCACCCAATTGCATCATCAGTTTGTCCTCCTAATGGAAAATCCATGGGACCTTGAACTCTGGTTAACTGATTGGGTCAAAAGGTGTACCTCCCTTGTTACATGCAAGAGGGGAAACTAATAGTCTTTGATACTGGCTAGGCTTATCAGAGCCTCTTCGGAACCTGCTTCTAAAACTGCTGCTCTTTAATATCAAGGTCCCAGATTTCTAGTAGCTTACTTGTCTTCACAAGACCAGCTCCTTGGTTCATATTTGTATTTCAGATCAGAGTGCTGAAAAAAACACAACTCCTCCACCTGTTTTCCTTAGCCTGGCATGCATGTCTGAAAAAACCTCAGTGGCGTCCTGTGACCAACCTTAGATTCTTTTGTAATTGGCCTTTTCCAGCCATTTTAATGTTTTTTAATTAGGCAAATAGCCATCACCTGTTGAAGGAACACATTCTAGAATTCACTGGCTTAGTTGTTCTGACAGTGGTGCAAAGTCATCTTTATAGTATATGCCCATACCTGTATACTTGATGGTGCCAGTGATTGGTTGTTGTAAGCAAAAGAGTTCACTTTGTCAAATATATTAAGGAACAACATTCCAGTTGTTTATTTTAGACATGTCATGTGATGGCTGGATACATTCATTCATTTTTATTTTTAAATGTCATTAGATCAGAGGCCAGCAACCTTCATAAGACACAGGCTGGAACAACCCGGCCTTAGTCTGGTGGCAGCCAAGTGGCTTTGGGGTGTTGCCTGAGCCTGTACTGCTACCACTGCTCCCAGCCCATGCCCTGTTCCCCAGCTGGGGCTCAAGTGCAGCTTCCAGGCAGTGAATACTTGTGCTAGGGCTGAGCAATGGAAAGCTGCATCCATATTGCTGCTGCTGCTTCTTCCCATTCCCCAGCCATAACATGGGCACAGCTGGAAGCTGTTTAGCTCTAGCTCGGTTTCCCATTGGCTGAAAGCTTTGCCTGCTGCAGCCAGGAAACTGGGGGTGGGAAGCACTGGGAACAAGTGGTGGTGATGTGGGCACAGCTTCCAGGTGCCTGGCTCTAGCATAGCTCTTTACTGCCAGGCTTGGGCAGTCCAGCTGCATGGGGCAGATCCAGTGGTTCCATGGGTGAATGCAATCTGTGGGCTGTATCTTGCCAACCCCTGCATTAGATTACCCCTTTCTGGGACCAATTTTTTGGTCCTTGCATGGATCAAACTTCTACTGAAACCACTAGAAACTTTGGTCTGAGTAAGAGGACCAGGAGTGAACCTGCAGAACACAATATTTCAAGGGGGCTACATGTGCCACCCCAGTGAAGGCAGGAGGACAGCAGAGCACCCAACATGGCTGAGGAAATGCTCAGCATATAACAGATTTGAGCTACTATTATGCTTGGCCTACCTTGAATGCCCTTACACTCTCTTTGATAGTGTTGTATGGTAAAGTGTTAACATTGCCCTCAAGCTGCAATTCAATCTTCAGATAGAGCTCTAACAGCAGAAAAGGGCAGCAAATCTTCCTTAAGCAGCAGCATTAGCAGCAGGAGCTCTGGAAGCTGTAGTGGCAACAGCAGCCTTTGTTATGACAGTTCTCTTGTAGGTCACCATGGTGAGAACGTGGTATTTTGGTGTTTCATCTGTTCAGGCATTAATATAATTTATAGGCACCAGAAGAATAGTTTAGAGTAATGAGTATTTTAGGGTGAATATTCTTCATGTGGTTATGCTAATTAGAAATGCACACATACATTCCTCTTGAGGAAAGATTTAACTAAAGGATAAAGTGAAGAGGGATTTAGCAGCACTTTCCAAATAGAATAAAGGCATATTTATCTTGGTGTGATTGCAACATTGTAACCTTTGTGACTCCATTTGAAAAAGCTGCCACTGTTAAATAAAAAAGTAAGTCCTTATTAGATACCTTAGATTAGAACCTGTAATGCTGCCTTGTGTCTGTAAGCTGTACACAGCCATATGAATGGTGTGTATTTAATTTATGAAGCGCAACTGTGCAGTGAAAGATTAAAAATTGTTACATTTATATTTAACATCTACTTTACTTTTTAAAAGCAAAACATGTTGAATATGGATAGACGGAAAAATGGATGATCTCCTGGGTGTATCTACACTGGCACCAGAAGCAAACTGAGTCCAAGAGAAGCAGCCTTGTGCAGGGCTGCTCATGCCCCAATGCAGTAGCCAGGGGGCACTCTAGACTCCCTAGGTGTCGGCCCCAGGCTGGCAGGGGGTACTTGGGGGCAGGCCTGGGCTCTGGAAGGTGGGTGAAGCTGTCTTGGCTCTGGGGGCTGCTTCATCTCAGCTGCATGGAGATCAGGACTAGTTTTGAGCTCCAGGAGCTCCAGGAGGGTTGGGGGAGCTATCCTGGCTCCTAGGGCAGCTACCTTACAGGCATGCAGAGATTGGGGCTGGCCCTGATCTCCATATGGCTGGCAGTGAGCTGACCCCAGAGTTGGGACAGCTCCCCCTGCCTGCCAGAGCTCAGGGCATAGAGGGGGCTTGGTCAGGCCTGAGATAACTGGGAACAATTTGCTCTACATATGAACTTTGCTGCATTAAAGTGTCATTTTCTAGTACCTGTACATTAATCTACTGTACAGCAATTGCTGTGCACATTTAAATGGTGACACTTTTTACTGTACATTACATTAGTCTAATGTGCAGTAAAGTGTCCCATGTAGATGCACCCCCTGTGGCCATGCTGGTTCCAAAGGTACTGGCACCTGCCTTTCCTTTAAAATAAACCAGCAAGGCCAAGAGGGGAGAGCTGGTGTGTGGGCAGCTTAGCGGGTGTGTCTACATGAGACACTTAGCTGCACAGAGTTTACTGCAAAGTAAGCATGTTTCTCTACATGTGCACATGCTTGCTATGTAGTAAACCTAACTAATCATGGTGTAAATTTGCTACTTGCAAATGCAAGCAGCAAATTTTACTTTTGATTAGTAACGGCACAGTAGCACTTATATAGATGACTGACCAGGAGTAAATCTGCCCCTGGCCAGCCATCCAGCAGGGGGCAGGAGACTGATCTCTGCCATCAGGAGCTGTCTGCAGGCTCTGCTACCCGAGCCTGGGTGGGGACTATGTCCCCCCTACCCCGGTAGCAAGGAGCTCCAAACCCCCTGCTCTGAAATCATGACAGGGAGCAGGGGCTGAGAGATCCTTGTCTCCCAGCGCCAGCTCCATGGTCATGGAGCTGGTGCTGGGAGAAGGGTCTCCTAGCCTCAGCCCCCATAACCACGGAGCTTGGGCTGGGAGATAAGGGTCTCCCAGTACTGGCCCCATGGTGCAGAGCTGGTGGTGGGAGCTCCCTGCTGGTGGGGGCTAGGGAGCCTGTTCTCCATCTTGTTCCATGAGCACAAAGCTGGGCAGAAAACAGGCCAGAAAGCTTGCTCCCTGCCCAGCTCTGTGCTCATGGAGCTGAGCAGGAAACAGGCTGCCCAGCTTGTTCTTCACCTAGCTCTGTGCTCTTGGAGTTGAGTGGGGAACAAGATCCTCAGCCTGTTCCCCACCCAGCTTTGTGCTTCCAGAGCTGAGTGTGAAACAGGCTCCCCAGCCTCCACCCCACACGCAGGGTTGGGGCTGGGAACTATCCTGGTCAGGAGAAGGTGATTGGGTGATAGAGGCACAGGGCTTGGAAAGAGCTGTAGGGATGGGGTAGGTCCCAGCCCCCTGCCCTGATCTGTCAGTGGGGCAGCTAGCAGCTAGACACTTGTCCTCAACTCAGCAACACAGAGCCCTGGGGGGCAGAGTGTAATGTCCAAGCCCCAGCCAGGAGAGAGTTGTCTCCTCTCAGTGATCCCTGCCAGCCCCTGGGCTAGCATGCCAGGGAAACCTAGAGCTCCCTCTGGTGGCAGCAGAGGCCCATTGCAGGGCCCCGGAAAGTGGAAGTAGTTTGCTGCCATTAGCAGCAAATCTGCTACAGCTTCCCTGCATGTTTAGACACTTGCCCAGGAGCATTTAATTGGAAGTAGTTTACTCATGAGTAAACTGATTCCAGATCAAATGCATGTGTAGATGTGCCCAGTGTCTCCATATGCACTGCCCAGGCTTTTGTGTCCTGGAGAGGTCACTCCAACTTTGCTTTATCTTTTAGGTGAGCATTATGTTTAGCAAGCTGATGTCTTAGTGGTAAAAAATCTATTGTCCCACAAGATGGATAGATGCCCACTAATGGTTTGGAAAGGCCAATCATAACTACTTTCATTTCCTCAAACAGAATAGGACCTTGTCAACATAATTATATACAAGTTAGGGAAACTGCTACATGGTTGTGTCCCAGTCATGTTATACTAGCATAGCTTGATTTTTTCTCTGTTCAGTTTTAATCTTGTAAAGGAGAGCATGCTACTATCCTGAAGTGAGTAGATTAAGTCCTTTCAATGTGTAAATGAAGGGGCTCTTGAATTATCAGTATTGTGGGAGTGGATGTAGAGGACTGGTACTAGAATACAGAGTGTTAACTCTTTGTTCAAGCTTTACATCTGCAATAGTGCAAAACCATACCTAGAAAGGATTTGGGTAAAAGAACAGGTTTTCTGGCTGAGGGTGTAAGTGAAAGGTTTGTACCTGTACATCCTATATACAGCAACTATCTTACTAAATGGAAAAGAACAGAAGAATTTAAATTTTTATTTTTGTAATATAACCTAGGAAGAAAGAGAGGTTGTGATGATCACTTTCTTTTTCTTTCTCTGTTGTTGTTGCTGTTTTTACAGTTGTAAGATTAGTTTATTCCTTTCCTTTAAAACTGTATTGGAATTCATAAAAGCACCCTTCATGAAATACTTGTACCATAGAAAGACTGGATAGACTGACATTGGATTTAAGATTTTCTCCTAATAGGAGAGTCACAAACAAAAAGTGGACCACTTGGGCAGGAGAGGGGAAAACTAAGGAGTGCTTCAATAGCCTTTATGGACACTTCGATACTAACTTTTCTTTCTGACTGTGCCAGTGCATCAGTGGACACTAGTATACTCTACGGTCAACCAGCTGTGGAATATGGCATAGAACTAGGAGTTAGGAGATCTAGACATCTGACTGTAACAAAACACCAAAATCAGTGTACCTTATTTTTTATTATCTGTAAAATGGGATGATATTTGCCTCATTTTTGTCAAGTTTCTCACAGAGTTGGGTGGAACAGCCTCTATAATTGCCAGTTATGATGATAGCATAATACAAGCCTCTCCTGAAGCAACAGTTTTAAATTGCTATAAAGTAGATTTAGAAAAATTTCCTTATGGCCAAGACAATAAGGCAGTGGAAAAAGCTGCCCAGGGAAGTTGCAGAATCTCCCTCAGGGGAAAGTCTTTTCACATTGATTCAATGATACTTCTTGTACAAATGTATATACTCACTAACGTAACTGAATGTTGCATTATTCAGTGCAATAAAATCTATAGGTGTGGGGTAGAGAAGCATTGGATGGCCCTTCCTAGAGAAGTATAGAACAAAACCAGACAATGACCTAAAACATGTACTGCTGAAAGTTATCATTCTGCCAAGAAGGATCACCTAACTGTTATTTCCTGCATGCATTGCTGGATTCTCTGCTGCATTCAAAATCTGCTTGGTCTCAGTGAGACAGAAGGGTTGTCAGGATCTGATCATGACTTCAGGATTCTCAGTATCCCAATTCAGGTGCAAGTTAAGGTTGCAGGATGGTAGCTTTAATTTATGTCGTTGGCATTAGTTTTCTCAAGGACATTACAGTGGATGAGACCTGGGTGTATCTTACCTTATGTTGGAACGGGGAGGCACTATGATACAGTAGGTGACAGAGATAATGTGGGGGAAATTCTCTAAAAGCCAGTGGCGTAGTGTGGGTCTCTGGTGCCCGGGGGCCAATGCTTAGATTTGTGCCCCTTCCTGTCTGCAGCCAATATACAAGTGCGGGTGAGGGGGCCCCCAGCAGCCGCTTGCTGAGCCCAGAAATGCTGGCGGCAAAACTGGAAGTGCCACCAGAGGACCAAGTACCCCCTGGAGGGCCCAGATAGTGTGCACTGCCCCCACAACCCTGCCGGGGCCCCAGGGGCATGGCCCCCCTCTCCACACCCGCATCACTATGCCACTACCAAAAGCAATTCCTGGCTCCTTTTGGTTCACTTTGTGCAGTGTATATGGAGCACAGTTGAGCCTGATGTACCAGACAATTGAGCCACAAATATCTAAAAAAAAAAAAAAAAAAGTTTAAAGTAAGAAGTGAAGACACTTGTCAAAGCAAAAGATGGGCTGCACAGAAAGAAAATATGATAACTAAGGGGGTAGTAAACTTGATCTAAACTTGATCTATTCTGATCTAACTAAAGCAGACAAAGTTGATAACTGTTGATCCACACCGGTCTCTCCTAGACAGAATATTTCTCACCTGAAAGTGTACATCCACCTTAAGACAATTAATGGATTTAGGCTGATCCTTTCCAGTAGGGTAGGATAGTACAGCAGATACTAGCCAGCCAAACATCATGTGGAGCTGCACCAATTTATACTAGCTGAAGATGTGGCCTACTATTTTTAAAAATTGGCCTCTTATAGCATCTTTGACTGGATACTTGTTTTAAATACTTTACAGAGTGTTCAGTTTCAAATAAGCCTGACCCCCTTCTGATAAGAATAGAACATCCATCTAGAATAATACTTGCAAAAACATGTCATGTAATCTAATATCTATAGAGAGAGACTCTCTTCTATAGGAACCTTCTGATTTTTCACACTAATTTATTTATTGCTGTTGTATACTTGTTTGGTTTACTGCCAAATTTGTCATTTAGCTTAAACAGCTCTTCTTCCTCCCTGTATCTGCCCCTTGCCGTATGTATAGACAGCAGTCAAATCTTCTCTCAGCATTTGTTTTGTTTGACTAAACAAGCCAATCTTTTGTGGTTTCTCTGGTATGATAGGCTCCTTATTCCTCTGATCATCCTAGTAGCTGCAGCTGCAGTGTCAATTCCAGCCCACAGTCAGAATTGGAGCTGCAGCTTCTGTCACCCCCTCCCCAAGCCCTTGCTTCCCTTATGCCGCATCCTTAACAAGTCTGTGCTCTCTGACCTGCCTTTACTCCTCACTAGCTTGCTTTTCTCTCAGGGTACAATGATTATTGAAGGATCATCTTAAATCCAAAGTTGTCTTGGATTTAGGTAAATACAGTATTTCCCTAAATACACTGACTGCTATATTGCCTTTTTCATGTATCACTCATCCTGGCTCAATTACTACACATAGGCTGCTTACAGGTGTGGGGGGAAAAAACAACAAATCAGCCTTTTACTTTCAGCTTCAGTAGGGGTTTTTGGCACTTTAATCTAATAGCCGATTCAATCAGCTATTAGATAGAAGTGCCAAAAAGCCCCACTAAAGTACATGACCTATACAGACACTGAGTGAGCCGGGTCAAAATGACACAATTACTTTTCCAATCCTGTTTGTTTTTCCTCCATGTCTGACAGTACCCCTAGTTTCTTTTCTTCGTTTGTTTCCAACTTATGAGCTCCCAGAATATAAAAGAAGTTTTTGTTGTTGTTTGCCAAATACATATGCAGCATAGTGTTGCATTTTTAAATAATAATTATATATGCAGCACAGTATCAGATGCTTTACTGATCTATCTTTATTAGTTGTCTTCTCAAAGATAGACATTGAGTTATTTTGACACAGTCAACCTTTGATAAGCCTGTGTTGTATTGGATCACGTTCTTTTTACCTTCAGTTTTTTAATTAGTCTTTCTTTCATAATTTGTTCAACATCACTGTATACTATTGAGTTTAAACTAGTGGGACAAGCAGGCACATACTTGCTTGGATTACTTTCTTCTCATTCTTAAGAGAGAATACATTTGGTATTCTCCACCAAGAGGACATTGACTTGATAGATTTTTCAAATGGTTGAAATATTTTTATTTACATTAAAAAGGAGTAACTTCTTATATAATGTTAATATATTCCACAACTAAATATTTTGCAAAAAATTAAACACAGAAAAAAAGTTTTCGATTAAGAAGTGTGTCAGAAAATATTTTTAAAAAATCACATTTCTGTCAAGAAAAACTACAAAAAAGTTCACTTCAAATGAAATCGAAACATACTTTTTGTCAAAACAAGAGTAGTATAAAAACTACTTAAGTTTCATTATTATGAAAGTTAAAATTATTTTTACTTTGTTCTTTTTTTTTAATCGCTTTCTTCTGGGTCAGAATCAGAAGACATACTTGAAAAATGTTCATCTTTGTTCAAAATGTTTTTCATTAACCTTAGATTATGATAACCTTAGATTATGATTATGGTTGCCATCTTTCCAGCAGTTTGTTTTCATCGTGTTTCAATTCTTGTTGTGAATGTTGCCCAAAACTTAACGGTTCCACTCTGCACCAGCAGGAGACATTGGCCATGTTAACAGTATACTGTATAAGAAACAGTCACTATGGATATGACTGCATTCCACATCGCTTTACTATTGAACATACCTCTTCTAGCTTTCAAATTAATTATTTCTGCCAAAATAGACTGGTCATCAGGAAAATTCTTAAATGTGGCTAAGTTCATTATCAGTTCACATGTGGCATCAAACTCTTCACTAGTTAGCTTTTTTCCCTTGATATTGTGGATCAGTGATCAACTGATACTTTTTCTCCATTGTTCTTTTATTTGTTTTTTCTCAGAAGTTGAAAGGGGAGATATTTAACAAGTGTCTGTGATATGATACTGAACGCTTGTGTATTCATTAGGGATGTGAAAGGTTAAATGGTTACAGTTAAATGATGATTTTATACTATTAATGCATTACTGTTAATGTTTAAACTAGCCTGCCTTTGCATGCCACCTGCCCCTTCCAGCAGTGGTTTGCACTACATACATTGAAGTGCTGGGGATGGGGTGGAGGGAAGAGGTGGTGGAGCCCAGCTGAACTAGACTTTTCCCCTGAGGGCAGGCAAGGAAGGGAGGTAGGACAGGGCATGAAGCACTGGCGACACATCAGGGGTGCACGCAGGTGCACGTGCATCCCCTGAGATTGGCCACTGCTGGCTGGGGAGTGGCTGGGGGCGGCAAGAGAAATGCCAGTGGCACTTCTGGGATTGGCGACCAGCCACTGGGGGACCCCCTGGTTGGCGATTGGCAGCTGGTGCCCCCGTCATGGCAGGAGGCACCAGCTGCCCATGGCATGAAGGCTGGCAACAGGAGCTCTGCTTGCTGCCTGCATGTCTCACCCCATGGCAAGCAGAGTGGATACTGGCTACTGGGGCTCTCCTTGCCTCCTTCCCTCCCTCCCTGGCTCACTCACTACTTTGCATCCTGTTGCCTTTCTTGGTGGTGGTGGTGGCATTTCCCATGGCTAGGCAGATGGGGGGCATGCCAGTGGGAGGGGCTACAAGGCAGTGCAGCCCATGAGTGTTTGCAGCTGGTTTGGCAGTGGTACACTCCCTTCACCCTGCACTGGGGCTCTGTGTCTCCAGGTGCCGTGGAGGAGGAGTATGCTCGATCCCCTTCCCCCATGGCATAAGTGATAGCTAAGGAGGTGCCTCCCCCATATTGTACTGCCTACCTGTTTCGTGCCTGGCTGCATGACACTGGGCTCTCCTCACCAGTTGCATGGAGCTGCCTCACAGTAGGAAGCCCCATGCCTCCATGGCGCACCCCCCCACAGCCTGTATACACCTAGACCTCCACAGTAGGTATGTGTTATCAGTTAAATTGTTAACAGATATAATTAGAAGAGTTTTAATTGGCTAATATTTAAAAAGATATTTACATCCCTAGTTGCTATAATCACAGAAGGTCTTCCTATAATATTTGACAGATCTTTGACCAGTCAAAAAATATGCAGTCAATTGACTGGTTGAATCAGCTTGCCAACCCTAGATAGATTTGTCAAAAATCCCTTCTATCAAACCTAGAATGGAGATTATTTGGCTTTTACAACTTTAGTACATTGGGGTCTTGATTTTTTGTTTGTTTGTTTTCTTAATCTCATCTGTGCTAGTTTCCTTGTCTGAACTTTTATCCCTCTTAACCATCTTGTCTTTGCCTTCATGGTCAGCATCGTAGTCTTTATTGACTACTAAGATAAAGAATGTATTTGGTTTGGGGGCTATACCAAGATTATGTTGTCTACTTCATGCTCTCTGCGTAGCACCTTCACATTCCCTTGCTCTTTCTAGTTATATGGCTGAGGCCCCTGGCAGATGTTTGTGACGGGGGCCATCTTGAGGCTGGTCTCATTGTTGGCCTGCTCATCTGTCTAGGGAAGTCCACCCACCTGACTCGTCTGTCATGCCTTTGTTGTAAATGAATAGTTGTTCCTAGGTGGGAGGCTATTTAATGCCCTGATGCCAAGGGCATAATACGTGGCTCTGATCTCCCCTTTACCATGTCCCATGCCTTGAAGATGGCATCTAAAATCACTTCCAACTCTCCCTGCCCCATTGCTGGGCCCCACTCAGCCACTGGACCAGACTTGGCCTCAGGCATCCTCAGACCAGCCTTGGCCACAAGCTCCTCACCCCATCACTGGGGCATCTACTTCAGCCGGCTTATATAAAGTCCTTCAGGCCCCCATGGACCCTACCCTATGTGGCCTCTGGCTTTAACTCCATCCCCTCATTAGGGCTTCTGTGCCTTACACCCCTTGGGTCTCAGGTGTCTGTCCCCTCTGTGGGGTTACCTACAAGGTGGTGGGGGCTGAGGCTATATGGTGCCCATACTCACCTTTCACTGGGATGGTACAGGTGTGGAGTTTCCTGGAGACTGCCCCACCACACCATCCAACCCCAGCAGGGTGTAGTTTCAGGTCATGCCCCAGGACTAGGAACCTTCTCCATCCCTGTAGTTCCTACCCTGACTTCCAGGATGCTCCAGGAGCAGACTTCTCAAACTAGGTGATGTTCATACTTCAGCTCCCCAGTTGCAACTGGGAGCCCTGCTCCTTGGGTCTGGTCTTGTACCCTGGCTGCCTAGCCCTATACCAATAAGGCAGCCTCCTAGATGCCATGTGACCACCTGATTGAGTCTGCTCCCACTTGCAGGCTGGTCTACAGCTTGCTCAGGCCCTTAAAGTAGTACACACCAAAAGGTACTCTGCCACAATGTTCAGTTAAAGGCACCGTGGTGCAAAATTCTAACAATCACAGTTTCTGCCATGGTACACGTGCATGGTGGGAAGTGCCACTATGGGATCAGATCCCCATTGCACCACACTGCTGGTGCAGGAGAAGCCCAGGCTCCTCCTGCACTAACAAGTAGGAAGCCAGTCAGCTGATCCCTGGTTCTGGCCTTGGAAGCAGATCAGAGTCAAGGGCTTTGATGCACATTCCAAGTCTGGGAGTGCTTATCAGTTGACTGCCCTCCCAGCCTCAAGGGTACATCACAGCCCTTGACTGGGGTGTGACCCCAAGGCTGGGAGCCCCAATCAACTACTGTTCCTAGCCTGTGGGGGACAATGGACTCAGAAGCTTTTCTGTATCCTAGAAGTTGATGTGCAGATCAGCCTATTCATACTCTTAGCTTCTGGGGTGCAACAGGTGCTCCCAGTCTGGCCACATGTGCTATTTAAGGCATGGTGGAAACCAGTCATAAAGTTTTTACATACTTTGTTTAATAACTTTGTCACTTATTCCTTGTTTTATCATGCCATTAATTGCATTAACATGTGGTCAGCATGATTAAGTAGTTGATCACATCTTAATTACAATATCTTAATTACAATATCTGGCAGTGGCCTGAAGAACCTTTTGCCATTAATACCTTTTCAAAGTTCATCTTGTTTGATTCTTGGCAATTTTCATTTTATCGCTATACTTCTTGACCTCCAAAACAAAGCTTTCCTTTAGATCAATCCTTTCTTTCATCTCTGGTAGGTCTCAGCATGAGTTTCCCCAATTAGATCTAGAATGATTCTTATAAGATGTTTCCCTTTGCTTTTGGTATGGTTTCCTTATAGTATTAGCATCTAAGAAAATCCAGGCCTCCTCCACATTCAAGCCCCTGAGTTCCCCAGTCCAACTGACATCACTGTTTTCTTTAGTTTATCAAAATCTGTCATTTTGAAATCAATCTTAATTACAGACCTGCTCTTGTTTTATCTTTCCATTTAAATTTCAGATAAATCCACCAATGAGACTCAACACGGGATAATTATCCATGACCAGCAATTCTCTGGTGTCATTACTTACCATAACTATGTCTCAAATAGTATCACATTTTATTTCTTGTCAGGTCATTGACTTTTGAAAGACTCCATCTGCTACCACATCCCAAATGTTCTGGGTTTCATCATTATTAGTAGCATCTGTTCTTTAAAAGAAGTCCTCAATGATGACACAATTTTTGACCTCAGGAAAAGACTTGAGGAGGAAGGTATTTTGTACCTGAAATCTCATTTAAGTTTATCCCAACCATGCAGATACATCAATAAGATGTCACCCAGAATTTCTGGCAGCATTTTCTCTCCGATAATATTACAGAGACCTCTGTCCATATCTAAATCCAAGCTACAGCAGATTCCCAGCACGACCATGGTAGAACCTTTTACCATCTTTCCTGAAAGTGATTTTGACCCTTTGTGGCAGCTGGGGTCACTCCCTGGGACTGGAAGTGCCAGGGTCTGGCCCTGACACTCCTGAAGGGGGACCCAGGGACCCCAGCACCATAGGGAGAGAGGCAGCGACCAGACTGAAGCTGCACAAGCGGGTGCTGCACTGGCTTTTCAGGTAGCTGTCAATCAAACTAGGCAGCGGCCAGTTGATGATGTCAGCCAGGGCCACGGCTGCAGGAGGTTTAAAAACACCAGCAGAACCAGGTATGGGAGGTAAGGGAGGAGACATGGCGCTGAGCTCACTGGGCTGTAACCTGGCAGAGTGGGTTCCTCTCTTCCTCCCCGCCCCCCCCCGCGATGCTGTTCCACCAGGAGCGAGCGGGGACACCATGAGAGGGCCAGCCACTATGACTCCTTGGTGCAGAGCTCTCCAGTAAGGGGTGTGGGGTTTGGGCACTGCCCAGTGGCATTGGAAGAGCGTGACTATCTTTGAGCCCATGGAGGGCCCAGAAGGCCCAGGTCTGGCACAGGGTCAAAGGCTGGGCTAAGGATTAGGGATGAGTGGCAGGCAGCCCCTGTAAGCCTGCAGCATGATTGGCAGCTGGTAGAGTGGTGGCCCACTGAGGAGCCATAAGGTCATGGAGCCATGAGTTTGAGCAACACAGCGACAGCCCTCATAGTTGGCGAGTGGACTGATGTGTAGGGAAGGCGGAGCCTCAGGACCACCCACATCAACCCAGTGAGTATTACTGTCCTGAGGCCGGGGTAGGAACACCACTGAACCCCTCCTTTCAGTATCGGATCCATCAAGATGTGGCAGATGAGTTGAGGGCCTGGCCCGAGGGGTGGGATAAATACTCACAATACCAACAGAGGGTGTCACACCCAGACTTCTGTTTCATCCATGATTTGCTTTTGATTATTTTACAGTCTGTCACAGTGGTTGACAATCTATAGCCTGCAGGCCACATTTGGCCTGCAAAGAGATTGGATGTGTCTTATGAAGGTTTGATTTGGCATGCAGCAGCAGGGAAAACCAGCAGCACATAGTAGTGGGGACACCAACTCATGGCACTCGGGTAGAAGGCAGCAACCCCATAGCCCCTCCACCTGCTGTGGCACAGCTTGGGCTAGCACATCCCTTCTCAGCCTTGCATCCAGCATTTCTTTGCTATGTGCTGCTGATCTCTTTTGAGTGCCCAAGCCAGCGTCTGCTGTGCGCTGAGGGCTGCTGTCTTGCTTTTGCACTACTTTTGCCACTGAATTTGCCCCTCTTTATTGCTTTACGGAGAAAAATATGGGAAACTATGATGTTTTTGCTTTTGTTTTGTTCCCCCCAACCCCTTGCAGGTTTGCTCCTTCCTTGGGCCTTAGCATCTTCCACATTCTGCTTGGCCTCAGCCCAACACAGTTCCCTAGGTCCCAGGCCTTGACAGGTTATTTTGCTGGGCCTTAGCCTTTCCTACTACAGGGAAAGGCTGGGCCTTAGCCTTTCCTGCCAAGGCATCTCCCAAGCACCTTACTATCCTAGCCATACTAACTTGCTAATCAGGTTATAACACAACTCAAAGTACTTATTTTAAGGAGCTATTTCCCAGCTCCGTCCCCTTTCAGAATCAGAAGCAGTCTAGGCTTATGTAGCCCTTCCTCCTCCACCTTCTGGTCACCTAACCACTGGACTTCAGGGTTAGGCTCAGGGGTTTCCTCAGGCTTTATTGCCCTGATTAACAGGCTTATTGCTCTAGCCTTCTGCTTTACTTCCCCTCACCCACTGCTTATCTCCTTTGGCAACAGAGTCACTGCCCTACAGCTAGCCTCTCTGTGTCTCTTTGCATGCTCTCACTTCTAGTAGCAGGGGGAAGGGTATTATGCGACAAGAGGGTAAGTGAAGGCTGCAGTAGGAATGTATGGGAGTGACAGAACAGTCCTTGGCACAGAACAGGGAGGACAGGGATGTGGTGTGACAGAGCACCTTGTGGGGAACTGGTGCCCTGCGGTAGTTGCTGGATCTCAAGCAGTGGTCCACTGTTCAGAAAAGGTCTATCACATTATCATGCTATGCTACCCTATCCCTTCATACTGTATGTATGCCTATGTTTCCTGGATAGTGTATACTCAATACCTGTATTCCAGTCATGACTGCTATTTAATTCTAATGACTGATTTGATTTAGTGCACTAGTAGTTGAAATTCCTCTATTTTGTTGTTCAGGCTTTTGGCATTAGTATACAAACATTTCAGTTGTTTCTTAGAGACTGCACCCGGTTCCCTGTACAGATGAGGCAGTGTCTTTTTACCAATGATCATCTAACTCAGTGTTTCTCAACCCGTGGGTTGCAAGCATGTATGAAAGGGTGGTGAACAAACTTTAAAAATGGATCAGCAAAATGGATTGTCCTTTAAAGGAGAAAACTGTGGAAAACTGTGGGTTTTCCTTTGCAGGTTGGCAGATGTCCAGCCTGCAAGGCCGCTCCCCACCCCCCGGGGTGTTGCCTGGGTGTAGCAGGGAGTGGGTTGGGAGTGAGTGGCAGGGAGTTGGGACTGGCCATGGATGTTTACAAATGGGTCCTAGTACAAAAAAAGGTTGAGAACCACTGATCTAACTGACTTCAGTTCATTAGTATTAGAACTTTCTTTCTCCTTGCTGTCCAGCCACTTACAAAATTGAAACTCTTGGGATTTTTTTATTGCTGTGTTCTCATTTGAGTGTCTTTCCTTTTTGTGTGCTAAACTGGACTAGTACTTCCTATAGTAAATGGAAACTCTTTCCCAATCTTCTCCTCTCACTTTTTAGCAAAAAACACTTTTTATCAGTCAGTTTGTGGATCTTTCTTTCCTGTTCTCACAGAAACTGAGTCAGGAAGCAGCACCAAGGAAAAGGACAAGGAGCTTTCAGGTGGAGGTTGTTTAATTATGGAAAGACCCATAAGAACAGCTAAAGAGCTTGTGGTGGGGGCGGTCTTCTGCAGAAAAAACTCTAAAACAAATCATTCCCTTTGTGTATCAGGAATGCTACTACGAAGTGGTGGGTGTATTGTGAAATTTGGGTATTTGCTTCTTGTGGTGAAACCAGGGTGGAATCCACTTAATAAGTAACAGACACATACATTTCAGCTGAATGGCTAACATTTTCAGATCTCAAAAACCAAAGGTAAAAGGTGAGATAATGTAAAAATGTTGTCAGTTTCACTATCTTTCTAAAGATACTAACCTTGTCAAGACATATTTCACACTCGCTTGATTTGAGCATAAAGCATATTTTAATTCTTGAAGAAAACTATCAACTGCTATCACCAAAGAGACAAATCTATTCTCTCTAAGCAAATAAACAAAAATAACAAACAGGGACTCTGAATAGTTTATTTACTAACAATTAGATGAATTCTGCTGCTATTAGCTATTAGTTAAGTTCTGCTACTTAGCTCTGCTGTGCCTAATTCTCTCCAAGAGACCTAAGGAAGGGTAGTCCCCCTACCTGAAAGCTTCTCTATGTCTATTTCATAGACATTAGGGGTGGAAGGGACCTTGGAAGATCTTTGAGTCCAGCCCCCTGCCCCAGGGACAGGAAGTCAGCTGGGGTCATAGGAGCCCAGCAA
>NW_017728943.1:55174345-55180989 GCF_001723895.1 Crocodylus porosus | reverse complement strand
ATCCTTTTTGAATTGTGGAGCCCAAAACTGGACACAGTACTCCAGCTGCGGCCTCACCAAGGCTGAGTACAAGGGGAGAATGACATCCTGGGATTTGCTTCAGAAGCATCTATGAATGCAAGCCAGCATTTTGCTCACTTTACTAGCTGCAGCATCCCATTGAAGGCCCATGTTCATCTTGTGGTCAATCATGACCCCCAAGTCCTTTTCATCCATAGCGCTAGCCAGCGTAGCACTGCCAAGCTTATAAGCATGCTGTGGGTTTTTCTTCCCAAGGTGGAGAACCTTGCATTTTATCAGTGTTAAACACCATCAGATTCTCATCTGCCCATTTACCTGTCAAGATCTGCCTGGATTACCTTCCTGTCCTCAGGCGTGGATGCTTTACCCCAAAGTTTGGTGTTATCGGCATATTTGGCCAGTCCACTTCTGACTCCAATGTCCACATGATTAATGAAGATGTTGGACAAAATGGGTCCAAGGGCAGAGCCTTGAGGGGCCCCATTGGTCACAGTGCACCACAAGGATTGACTTCCATCAACCACTACCCTCTGGGTCTGACCACAGAGCCAATTCCCCATTCAGCAGATCGTGGTGAAGGTGAGGCCGCAGTTAGCCAGTTTTGCTAAGAGGTGATCATGGGATACCAGATCAAAGACTTTCTTAAAGTCAAGATATATGACATCAATCTCTTTTCCCTCATCCTTGTGATAGGTCACCTGGTCATGAAAGGAAATGAGATTGGTCAAGCAAGACCTACCTGCAACAAACCTGTGCTGGCTATCCCTCAGGATGCTGCCATCAGCCAGTCTGTTAAGAATGGTCTCTTTGATAATCTTTTCCAACCCCTTCCCCAGGATAAAGGTCAGGCTGATCGGCCTGTAGTTTGCTGGATCCACTGTCCTCCCTTTCTTGAAGATAAGCACCACATTGGCCTTCTTCCAATCTTCGGGCACTTCACCTGAGCGCCAAAAGTTCTCAAAGATCCGTGCCAGGGTCTGGGCTATGATGCTAGCCAGCTCCTTGAGTACCCTGGGTGTAAACCGTCAGGGCCGGCTGACTTGAAGGTATTCAGCCTCCCAAGGTGTTCCTTCACGAGGTCAGCATTGACGGAGGGTAAGGAATCTCCCTCACCCAGGCCTTTCTGTTCTGTAATAGGCACAGGCATCCCTTGGGACTGGTGAAAAACCGACAGAAAGTACTCATTTAGCAAGTTGGCTTTTTCCTGGGTGTCAGATGTCCCATCTGGTTTAGCAGGGGTCTAATGTTGTCCTTGCTTTTCCTCTGGCTCCCCACATATCTAAAAAATGACTTCTTATTGGCCTTGACACTTGTAGCTAGTTGGAGTTCAGTTGCAGTCTTGGCTTTCCTGGTTCGCTCCCTATCCCAACCATGTAGCCATCCAATAAAACTTTCTGCCCACAAGAACTCTGTCCTCTCTCACATACTTGCTAAGAACTCACTTTAATTCCTTTTTTAGAGCAGTATCAAGCAAGCTGCTGCTAATTGACTTTGCATTTGCAACTTGGTCCTGTAAAATCCATTTCAAAATTAAGATTCAGTAGAATTTCCATACATCAGTTGGGAATTTGTTATCTTTATTTAATTACTAGCCAATTGCCAGTCAAGAATGACAGGTATGTGGATGGGTGGGGATGGAGTGCTGCCACCCACTCCACACTGCTGCCACCTCCCAGGAGTTGGGGGGAAAGCTGGCCCCACCATCCCCTCTGCCTGCACCCCACACTGCCACTGCCTCCAGCGCTGCTGGCCTCGCTACCCACTTCCCCCTCCCTGGCCCTGCTCCTTGGAGGCAGCAGAGCATTGCCATGATGGCAGAGATGGAGCGGGGGTTGGGGGGGAGTGGAAGGGGGCAAGGCTGGCACTGCTGGCCTTGGCCCCCTGCTCTGTCCTCTCTGTCCCTGCTGTTGTGGTGGTGCTCCACTGTCTCCAAGGAGCAGGGCTGATGGGGGCGGGGTGAGGCCAGCAGTGTTGGCCATGCACCTCCTCTTCATCCCCTCTGTCCCTACCATCATGGTGGTGCTCTGCACTCTGGTTAGTGAAACAACCAGAGTGCTCCAAGAGCATTACGGACAGATGGACTAAACCCCTTTAGCACATAAAAAGGAAGGACACTCAAATGAGAACACAGCGCGCACACACACACACTATCAGATATATATTCTTCAGAAAACATTACTTTGGTAATCTTAACAGGTTCTTCTTAAAATATCCCACCAGTTAAAACACAAAGCTGCAATATTCCTAGGTAAGCCCCCAGCTTTACACTGCAACACAGAACTATGATTTCACCTTATTATTTCACCCACATCCGCCACTGCCATCACAACTCCGACGCACGCCTCTTGCTACACATACCTCTTGTGCAACTGAAACTTGTAGCTCTGACCTATGTGGAACGGTTAGATATTTGATGTGTTCTAAAATGCTGAGTTAGTATTAGGTTGAAGTTTCATGTGTATGGTATAGATTTTTAGATGATGGTTATATTTAAGTATGTTGTGTTAGAGGATTTTAAAGAAAGTTAACTTAATTTTGTAAATCAGATTTCTAGTTATTGTGTATCATTTTGGAAATCTAATATTTGTAATGTTTCTGGTAATATTGATATAATAGAATTAAAAAAGTCCAATAGTATTGTTTGCTTTTTCAACAGATCATGTTTAAAGCTGTAGTTATTTCTTTTCAGGTTGTGTGGAGATGCAGGAGCAGGCATGTGCCTGGGTGAAAAGGTGGTGGTCATGAGTTTCCAAGAACAGATGATATCCCATCTAGTGGTTTCCTGTAATTCTTAATGGTTGTGCTGCAATATTAATTAGCAAATGGATGCTAGAGGGAGATGTATAGAAGACAGCACCTCAGTCATATTGAACATAAGTTATTAGAAACTGACTATAGTCAATTCCTCCAGCCGAACATTATGAGGAAAGTGTAATGTCTTGGTAAAACCAGAAATAAGGTAAAACTATAGATCTGCTTCTGCTTCTATTGAACTCAATAAGAGATTTGCCACTGGCTTCAATCATAACCTCAAAAAAAATCTTAGTGATTCCTTTTCCAAATGCAAAGTACGCTATGCACATTTCAAAGTGTGAACAAAAATGATCCAGGTTGAATGATTTCTATACTAGCCTATAAAAAAGGCTTAGTAACTTTCAACCAGATATGGCACCACTTCAGTAATGCACGAATTAATTTAAAAGACTACCAGAAACATGTATGAGTGCACAGAGAATAGAGCTTGCTAGATCTGTAATGGGTAGCTTACATAAGCTCAGAGCTTTCTGACATTGCATAATTAATCCAGGTGATCAGCACCCAGGTCAGAACATTTTGATTAATTTAGTCCAGGTGCAAGTATTAACATAGTAATCCAATTTGTTGTTGGTTTTTTACTATTACCCCACTTACACATGCACATCTGGGGGTATAGTGCATTATTCTTTGTGTAGATATGGTCTAGGATTCTGTTAGTTGGTCAACTGAGGAACAATTTATCTCTCTTGGGGAAACATAGGGATGGCTGGAGGCAGGGCAGTGGCTCTGCCTTGCACCCACCCCACCCCAGTTGGGCTGGGCAAGTGGCAGGAGGGCATAGCCCCCGCTCCCAGCATTGCTGGTGCCTGGTGCAGCCCTGGCCCACCTTGCACTGATCCGCGGGCACATGCCTCTCTTCCCGCCCCCCCCCTTCCTCCCAGACAAGCAGCAGGAGCAGTGGCAGGAACCACTGGACGAGCAGCTCCCGGATCAGCAGCATGAGCTGCCTCCCTGCGCATCCACCCTGCTCCTCCCTGGCTGGGCAGTGCTTACCTCAGTCCAGTCCCTGTCCCAGCTTCACTCCTTCCCTCACCTTGGGGATGTTGAGCTGCCCACCCCTATGCCCCTTTCCTCCCCACTCCCCTTCCACCACAACAAACTTACCAGCTGGACGCAGCTGTATTGAGTTTCATAAAGGAACCAATCCCCCACTTATAATATTGTTCCTATGGAAAAACTGGTTCTGAGTTACAACGTTTCAACTTACGACATGGTTTCCAGGAACCACTTGTGTCATAAGTCTGAAGACTGCCTGTACTTGAATTATTTTTGTTCATATCCTCACTGAAAAGTAGATTCTAGCTCAAGTCAAAGTAGAGTTTGGGGTGTAACATGCATCCAAAGCCAAGTCAGCTAGCCTGGCTACTGAAGCACAATTGATCAGTGGATGTTTAGGGACATTCAGGCTAAAACCCAACAAGGATTTCAGTTTAGATATCTACACTGTGCTATATAGGTATACTGTTAGAGTGGGGAGTAGAAATATGAAATCAGAACCTCTCTAAATAGCCAATTTTCAGAAAATGTATCATTTGCGCAACAAATAATAAAAGTCTCTTCTTGGGTCCCTTCCATGAACAAAATGAAAATCCCATATAAATTGGCATTTACACCCATTTACTTCAAATTCTGCTTATGGCAAAAATATTTGTTCATACTGATGCCTATAATTGGAGAAGAGGTCCTACCTTAAAAGGGATGGGTTACCTTATATACAGAAATGGCAAGTATGTAGTACTAAAAGAAATATCTTAGGCCATGGAAACAGTAATTGGATTATGGAAAAATGAGGAAGATGTGTAGGGCAGGTACTAGAGGAGATGATGCTAGCTGAATGCTGTTTCCAAATAAATTTAAGACCTGTTTTATTTTGGGGGGGTTTTTGGGGGCGGGGGACAAAATGAGGAAGAATAAAACCTCTCTAAAACCATGGGCTTGGCTACCCATGGCATAAATCCAGAATAGATTTGCTTTGGAATGACTACTCCTAAATCACTGTGTGGACACATGCATTTTGGAATGCGAATGCCCCCTTCCCTCAACCCCACGGAACTGGCCTGAAACACCTAGCTACAAAATCACGTTTTAATCTGAATTAATTTTCAAAGGTAGATGAGCCCAAATAAACCGTTTCCCCCTCAGTTATGACAGCAGGGCCATAATGGAGGCATGACTTCTACAGGGCACCGTGGCTCTGCAGGGGAAGGAGCTGTTCCTTTTTTCTTTACCAGTTTGTGTGACAGGAATGAAGTTTTCAGCCTCTGCCTGGGCACAGCTCCAGGAGAGGCAGGCCCTGGGCACTGGTTCTCAACTTCCAAGCCGACAAGCGGTCCTTGAAAGGGTGGGAGGCCAAGGCAGCTGGGATCCTGCTTCCTTGCTTCCCCCTTCTCATTCAACAGTGAACGGTGCTTTGGTAACCTACTCTTTTGAGCTGCTGTGGACCTGACTGCAGAGAATAAAGGCAGGGGTACAGCAACAAAAAGTCAAGGAGGCCACTATACTACTAGCCTCCACCCTCACACTCCCTTCCCTCTCCTCCAGTGGAAAGCTCCCCCTCCCCAGCCTTTGGTGGCTCCGCCCCCTCCGGGCGGCCCAATCCCGAGGCGTGGAAAGCCGATTGAGCGCGGCCTGCCAGCCTTCCAGATACGGGGAGAATGAACTCCTCGGCCTCTGATTGGCTGCTGGTGATGTAATCGGATAGAACATACGGGTATTTCGGCCTGCCCAGCTCGTTCCCCATAGGGAGGCGGTGCCGCCTCTCAGCCAATCATGAGATGGGGCGGGCGGAGGAGCGCTGGCCTTCTTTTCCTAAGCCAGGCAACGTCTCGACGTCTTCTCCTTGCTTCCTAGAAAGCTATTGGCAGTCGCAGGGCCCAATCAACGCAAAGCATTGAAGCTACGGTCCCGCCCATTGGAATGAGCCGCCGCTAGGCCCGGGCGGGAGGAAGGACGTGCGTGGACTGACAGCTCTTGTAGCCAATGGAGTGCGGGCGACCGAGGCACGGAGGGGAAGGAGGTCGGTGTCGCCGAAAGAGAAAAGGGGCAGAACGGGGCGGGACGGAGGGCTTAACTGACATCCACTTCCTGCAATGGCGGCAGGGTTGCGGGGCCGGGGTTTTAAAAAAAAAAAAAGAAAAGAAAAAAAACAAGTGCGCAGCAGGGGGGAGGGGATAATCTCTGCGTGTTTGATTGACAGCAGCCGCGACCAGTGAAGCTTAAGCGGCGACAGGGCGTACGTTCCAAATGGGGGCGGAGCGGGACTAGCGGCATGGCTCAAAACAGGAATGGGGGAGGGGGCGGCCAGCGAGGGCACCCAATAGGCGTGCGAGGGGGGCGGGGCAGAGTGAGCGACAGTGCAGGGAGCCAATGGGCTGAGAAGAACGGGGAGTGGGTGGAGCCGGGCATGGCAGTTGGGGCGGCCGTTACTACCGCTGGTTGGCGGTGGGGGAGCTAGTGGGCGGGGCCTGCCCCCTCCCGCGCGGTGCATTCTGACGTGGGTGGCGGCAGGGCGGGCCCGCGGCGCTGGGACAGGGCGCCCAACATGTCGGCGCGACTGGCGGCGTTCGGAGCGCGGGCGGCGGGGGGCGGCCAGCGGGCAGCGGCCGTCGCCTGAGACCCATCCTGCCCCCGGCCCAGCCCTACCCCGGCAGGCGCTGCCACTTGCTCGCGGCCAGGTAAAAGGGGGCCGGACCGGGCTGGGGGGGTCCTGCGCCTGGGCCGGGTCACCCCGGAGCTCCCGTTCCCCCCACCGGCGTGGGGTGGGTGGGTGCGTGCGCGCCTTGGCGGAGGCGGCAGGCGGGCCAGGC
>NW_017728943.1:55143598-55174245 GCF_001723895.1 Crocodylus porosus | reverse complement strand
GCCTCTGTGATGTGTGCTGCCTTGTATGGGGAGGTGGGGGGAGGCCTTTGACTGAGTCCCCCTCCCTCCCTGTAAGCACTCATATGGTCAACCCATAGGGAGTGTTTGCTGTGGGTGCTGGGTGGCCAGCAGGCAGTGGCCTGGTGTGTGTATTGCTGTGGGCTGCCATATCCCCTTGAGGTTCCTTCCAGCTGTGTTTCGCTATGGTTTCTGTGACTCTGGTGGGTGGAGGGGGGAAGGTACTGGCTGGCAGGGTCCGAATGTGCATGTTAGCATGCCTCTGAGGGTGGGTGCCATGTGCATGTTGGCTGGAGGAGGGAGAGATAAGGTGATGGGTGGGCCAGGCCTCTGTGTTGGTTAGGCAAGGCATTGGCAGATGTTAAAATGCAAGAAAGTAGCAGGAGGACAGGGCCTGGGAACACGTGTGTTGGCCAGTAGAGCTGGGGGTAAAGGTGGCTTCTGTGTGTATTAGGTAAGGTATGTTGAGTGGTGGGAAGGTACATGTATGTACATGCATTATTATTTGCAGGTGGGGGGCTGAAAGGACAGATGGACAGGGCCTGTGTGCTCACTTCTGCTTATTGACAGGTGGAGGAAGGTGGATGGTTTGTAGGCAAGGTCTGGGTGTGTGCTGGTGGGACTGTCAGAGGAGGGGATTTGATAGGTTTGTGTGTACTGGAAGGTCCAAGATCAGTGGGTGGGCTTGGCCCTGTGTGTGTTGTAAATAGGCATGAGGGGCAAATGAGACAGGTGTGTCTGCATTTGTGTGTATAAAGAAAGGAGGGATGATTGATGTTTACCAGGCAGAGCTTTCATATTGGTGTGTAGTGGAAGAAGGGAGACTAGCAGGTACACAAAGTCCATGTGTATATTGGTAGTGGACAGAGATGGTAGATAAGTAAAGTCTCTGTATTTTGGGAGGGAGAGCAGATGGGCAAGAACTCTACCACAAGTGGGGCATACAGGTGACGAATGGACAAAGCCTTAATGTGTATTTATATAATTAAAGGCAATGACATCAAGGTGTCTGTGTGGGTATTGGAAAGGATGAAGGGACAGCTGGACAAAGCTCTTTATATGTATTGGGCGGGTAAAGAAGATCTTTGTGTGTGTACTGGTAGAGGGAGAAAAAAGGTGATGTATGAGGGAAGGGTCTGTGTAAGAAGGTGGCAGGAGCAGGCCTGCATGTGTGTTTTGAAAAGAACATGTAGGTGGGTCTGCATGTACATTACCAGCGATGGGGTAGACAGCTGTATTTTCATTGTGATGTGATTGGCTGTGCATATGTGACAGTTTTTGGTGAGGTAGGTCTTTGTGTATTTTGGGGTGGTAGCAGGTAGATGGGGGTGGGCTGTAGGTTTCTTCTTGGTGCAAGATGTCAGGCATGTGGGGAAAGTGGTGTGTGTATGTGTGTGTCTTTACCCATGGGAGACAAGTGAGTCTATATTTTTTGGGTAGAGTAGTAGACCGGAGCATGGATTCATTGGGGAGGACAGATGGTGGGTGGGCAGACTTCAAATGAAAGGGAAGTGGCAAGTTGGTTGGCTTGCCTGTCTACATACTGGGGTGTGGATGGGAAGTAGTGGGAAGGGCCAGAAGATGTGGTGGGGATTATAGATGGATACGAGGCCATGAACTTGTTTTGTTGGGTGCTTGGTATGGGGTAGGGGTGTGTGTGTGTGTATTGTAGGGAGGCTGGAGGGAATGGTGGCTGTGTCCTTTGCATATATTGTGGGATATGATTGAGACAAAGGAGCATGTCTTTTCTGATTGGTGGGTGGAGGTGGGGGTGAAGTGGTTGGTAGCCAAGGTCCCTGTTACCCACCTGAGGGGAGCCCGAGTTTGTATTTTGAGGTGAGTGGGTGGGCAGACAGGCAAGCATGCCTGGACCTTTTTTGGGGCCAGGGAAGTGGAAGCTATGCCTTTGCATATACAAGGAAGTATGGTGGCAGTTTGAAGAGCTGTGTTGGGGAGAAGTGGTGGGCCAGTGGACTTTGTAGAAGGGAAGAGAGCTGGCTAGCTGCTAGGTCCATAGCTATATTTACAGCAGTAGGGGAAAAGGTGGCAGGAAGGAAAGTATGGGCTGGTGGTCGTGTATGTTGGGTAGAGATAGTGGACTTGTAGCAATACTGAGGTGCAGAAATAGGAATCTGCGACTTTCCTACACTCCAGCATACCCACAGACTGTTGAGTAGGGTTGTGTATCTTATGTGAATTGTGCAGAGGAACAGGTTACAGCCAGGCAGGGATCTTAGCCCTTATGTTCTGAGACTGTTTAGGGCAAAGTCTGCAGGAACCTGCAAATTGGCAGGTTCCTGTATTGAGAGGAGTGAGGGAGCAGCTGCATTGGGGACAACAGAAAGGGAGACTGGTGTCTTTGTTGTTTATGATGAAATGGTAAGTTTTATTGGGATGGCATGCAAGGAGTCTTTGGGTGTACATATTTTGGAGAGAGGGGGGAAATTAGGAGTTAGAGTGTGGTGAAGGTGTGGCAAAAGTGGGGAAATTGGTAAGGTCTGTGAACAGTGCATTATTGTGTAGAGCAGTGGGGGCCATCCTTTTCAGCAGTTGTGCCACAAATTTAGCTTTGCACTCCAGTCCTTTTCCCTTACCTGATCTGCTCTGCTTTTTGATTCTTGCCCTGTTTCCCTGCATGATTTGCTGCTCTGCTTTCTGCTTCCTGCCCTGCCACTATGCTGTCTGTCCCTTCCCAGGACGGATATGTGCCTCATACAGGGGCTGTCCATGCTACTTGTGACACCTGTGATGCCTTGGTCACACCAGTGTAGGGATTGGCTTGGAAAACCTTTTTGTTTTGATAGTAGAATGGGGCATAGGGCAATTGGGAAATTGTGTTGAGGAGGAGTGCATTTAGATGGGAGAAAATGTTTGGTTTGATTTCTCTTTAGTGTGGGGTAAGAGAAGAAGCTGCTCTGGAGATTTGAAGAGAGAATAAATATGAGAAACTGAGAGGGTTTATGTGTAGATTAAGGAAGGAGAGAAGAGTATGAGAAACTTAGAGGGGTGTATGTGTGTGTTGTGAAGAGTAGGAAGCTGTGTGTGGGGTGAGAAGGGGTGAAAGTCTAGAAGTTTCAAGGCTGCTTGTGTATTGGGGTAGAAAAATGCTAGGAGGGTGGTGTCTGTGGTGACGGGGAACCTGGGAAGCCTGCATTGGGTGCTATTGGGGAAGGAGAGCTCTGGTCTTTATAGATAAGGAGTGTTTTTATTGGGAGGAGAGTGAAGTAGGGAGGGAGACTCTTGGGGCAGGAATCAGGAGTTCTGTGCATGTTATGAACAGGGATCAGGGGTATGCCCAGGAGGTTATATTAGGTAGGCTGTAAGGCTTCTATGACCTTAACTGCACTAAAGAGAATACTGTGTTTTAACTTGCGATAGCCAATATAAGGTCAAGTCTTAGTGAAGGCAAGTCAGCTTATAGCCTTTACATGGTAGCAAGTCAAAGTAGATTAAGAAAAATTCCCCTACATTTTTTTTTACGTTAGTTTAATTGCCAGTTAAATCTGGCTAGTTAAACAAATGATTTATGAACACTAGTTTGGACACAGGGTGTTAAGTACCTCTAGTTGGTGATAATTAACTTGAAGTCTAGCATAGATAACCTTAGTAGACATGTGTTATGAGTGCAGGAGCTAGGCTGCCTCTCTACATGTACATTGTGTACAAGTGACAGTTCACATATTTTGGAGTGGGTATAGGCCAGGAACCTGAGGATGCTTGTTTATTTCTTGTGGGATGGAGGTGGGGAAAGTGTGCATGTGCAGGTGTTACAAGCTTATATTAAGGGCAGGGGTGGCAAAATGCGGCCCTCCAGGCCATTCTATCTGGCCTACGGAGCCCTTAAAAAATTTAGAAAATGAGTATTTATCTGCTGTCTGCCTGTCATGCAGGCCTTGATGGCTTGCCAAAACTCAGTAAGCAGCCCTGCACCTGAAATAATTGCCCACCTGTGTGTTAGGGGATGGGAGTTGTGTGCTGTGTGGCAGTGGATGCATTGGCCCCCATATATTGGGGAGATGGGTGTAGTTTAGGTCTGTTTGTTGAGGAGAGTTAGTTGTGTTTTTGGCTATAGAAAATGTAACAAGGGTAGAGAAATGTGGTGCCTTGTATGTGGTTAGGTGCAAGTGGCTGAGAGAATATGGTGGCCAAGAGTGTTGGGTGTTTTGTGTGCATGTTATGTAGTCTTCCTGTAGAGCTCAGTGATGGAAAAAGATAGCAAGCCTGTATGCGTTTAGAGCATAAGCTTGTAAGCCTTACTTTTTTTTAAGTTGAGTGTTGGTGAGGTTAAGGGGCTTACGTGGGGAGTGAAAGGAGCCGAGGGGTATAAATTGGTGCGGTTAAGGAAGCTGGACATCTGATGAATGGAATGGGAGAGCTGACAAGTTGGGTTTGGAGGCATGCATGCATATTAAAGTGAGAAATATAATTGTAGTGGTTGGGATGGGAAGTTGAAGGTCGTGAGTATGTACTGTAGTGGTGGAGGAGAATGAGTCTAGTTGTGCAGAAAGGTAAAGGGCTTGCTGACATAATGATACTGGTGGATCTCCAATATCTCTGAGCTTTACATGAAGTGGATGAGTGATTTTGGTGGTGAAGGAGAGGGTGTTTGTTTGTGTGGTCTTAGACCTGGGAGGAGCTGGAAGCATATTTGGTGAGGGGGGAGGGAAAGTATAGGAGTTCAGAGTCCTGATTCAGGAGGAATTAGGGTTGTAGAACTGAAATCTTGGGTCTGCATATAAGTTATGTGGGGTTGGGCAACCAGCAGCTGGGTATGTAGCTGGGGGGATGTGGGAGTCATGTATGTGTGGCAGGGGTAGAATTGGAAGGCTTATGTTTAGTGGAATATGGTGGCGGGAAGGAAGGGGGAGACTAGTGAGCTGGAAAGCACTGCTACGTTTGGTGAATATGAGAAGCTTTGTAGGATTCTAGGGGCTTAAAATGGCATTTGGAAGTTAAGAATTGCCATTCAGAAGTTAAGATTGTGAAACCTTAATTTATTCCCTTTATATCTATGCATTATGAAGTAGTGTTTATGTGACCACATACTGATTCTTTTGTGGGACCATTGCCTCAATTAGTGTATCAACTTGACCTCTGTTGAGTGTTCATTAGGATTATGTAGGACTTCTTCACCAGTTGCATAGTTTGGAAGTTTTATAGCAAAAACAACAGGGAATTGAAGGAAGAGAAGAGTCCCAAGCACCTGCAACCTTAATTTTAACATTTTTGAACTTTAGAGTCTTTGACTTCGCAAACTTTAAAGCATTTCTTTAATATCTTGTGTATGTGTAATTTTTTTTCTAAAGAAGCAAGCTGAACATGGAAACTTGTATGGTAGGATCAGCAGGGTCGGAACTTTTAGAATTTCTTGTATAGATCCTCTGCTAGAACAAAGTAACTGATAACTGTAATAGGCTGTTATTCTTCATATAAAGCTTTAAGTGGGGAGGGGGCACTTTTTCAGGTTTTTGCTATCAGCAGAGGAATGGTGGGAGTTAGGAATACAGCCCAGGGTCCCAACCCTAGAGTGGGGTATGCCTTAGTGCAGTGGCTTTCAAACTTCCTAAAGTCATGAAACCTTTTCATACGGCTTCTTTTGCTGTGGAACCCCTACCTCTGGCTCTGTAGACTGTGAGCTGATGTGGATGCAGGTGCTCTGGCCCAGCAATGATAGTGTATTACCTTCCTGCTCACTCTGCCGTTACCCCAGTCTCTTTGTGGAACCCTTGATGACCTGTCATGGAACCCCAGAATACAGTTTGAAAATGGCTTCTCCAGTGCAAGGGTGGTCAGCTGGAGGCATGCGTGCTACAAATGCCATGGGCAGCCTGTATGGTATGTAGAGAGGACATACAACACAGTGGCAGACAGGGTAGGGAGCAGAGTGTAGAGCAGCAAAGGGGGATAGGAGCCCCAAACCTTGAAAGTGTCACTAACTTGTGGTCCCCCTGCCAAAAAGATTGGTCTTCACTGTTGTCATGGACACAGCCATTTGTCCACTTTTGCCAATCTTTTCTGTCCTAGTCCTTGTTCATCTGGAGCAAAGTCTTGCTCCTTCTTGTAATCTAATTTTGTTCTTTAGCAAGTCTCTTGTCTTCCCCTTCTCTTCCCTTCTTCCCAGATCCTGCTGCCTATTTCTTTATCCACCATGAACTCAAGTTGCTCTTTGCATTTCATGTCCCAACTGGTTCTCAGGTTTGCAGCCTGGTCAGTTCCAATTTTGTTGGATCCCTCAGATCTGGCACCTGTGCCCTGTAGTCAGATTGGGTTGCCTGCCTGGCAGTGGGTGACATGGAATCTAAGAGAATATGGCTCTCTGATCAGTTTTGATATTCTGTTCTAGCTAAACCTCAATTTCCAGGTAAGTCCTACTGACCTGTGGATTGGAGCATGGTCAGTGTGAACAAACTTTTTGGGAACTTTTGGTGTAAAGCTCCGAGCAGGTCTTTACTGAGAAGGTACAAAATGTAATTAGAGGTGTACCAGTCCATATCACATTGGCACCAATAAAAGAAAAATTGACATTATCGGCAATCAGCTTTTTTTGGCTGATGTGGCTGATATGTTGCAGATAAATGCCGCATGCATGAGCACATCCAGGAGTGCAGCCCAGCATCTTGAAGAGTAGTGTCCAGCTGGTAAGTCTATTGAGAGGGAAAGGGGCATGGGGGTGGGGTAGTGAGGGAGGAAGTGGGGCTAGGGCTGGGGCAGGCACTGCCCAGCCAGGGCAGGGCATGGGACAGAGTTGGCAGCTTGTCCAGGATAAGTGGGGCAGGGAGGATGCCTCCCACTGCTGCACACACCTCTAGGGTAGGTGCTGGGGACATGTGCCCCCTGGATCTGTGCACAGGGTAAGGGTGGGCTGCGTGCTCGGGACTGGGGCTGCTCCAGCTTCTTTCCAGTGGCTGTGCTTGGATTGGGTGGCAGCAGTACTGAGGGGGAGCTATGGAAGGTCCTGAGGCATCGCAAAATTTGCTGCAGCCCCCCCCAGATCGGAAGCGTGCCACTGGTCCTGCCTGGCCTGAGCACAACTGTTGGGAAGAGGCTGGAGCAGCCCTGGCCCTGAGCGTACAGTAGGCAGCCTACCCTCACCCTGTGCACAGATCGGGAAGTGGGGAGGGTACGGGGGCATATGCCCTCCATGCCTCATCTGGGGGTGCACGCAGTGGCAGGAGCTGCCCCCCCTATGCCCTGCCCCATCCTGGCTGGGCAGTGCCTGCCCCTACCCCCCCTTCCCTCCCTTACTGTGGGGGCCTCAATCTGCCCCTCCCCCTGCCCCTTCCCCGCCCTCAACAAACTTACCAGCCAGATGCTGCTCTCCATGCTACCGGGCTGCATATTGGCAATCAGTTCAGTATGAGCCACTATGGCTGGTCAGTACTTGACCATGGGTATCAGCCCAAAAAATCTTTATCTGTGCACCCTTAAATTGTAATCCCCCTCTTGTTTTCTCAAGGCTTATAGATTGGCTATATTTTCAGAGAGATGCTTTTTGTCCTCTGTGTGGCAGACAGAAAAAGGATTCTAGATTTTTCAAAGAACATCAGAGTTTTGTTAACATAGGCAGATTATTTTCCCTAGCTTTGTTCTGAGAGACAGTCTACCTGTTCTAGCTGAAATTTCTCATACAGTTGAGCCTGAGGTAGACGCACAACATAGAACTTTCCACAGTCTAAATGATTACCTTGTTGACAAAGTTAAAAGCAACTACAATTAAACTCTTATTTTTAAGTTTACCCATCACTTCATTACTTGTGCTACCAGCCTACTTCTCATAAGGCTTCACAGAGATACGTCAGGGAGCCTGGGAACATTTTCCAGTAGCTGACCATATTGCATACTGGAGGAAAATACAGATTTAGGAAAAAATGCACTGTGACTGAAGAGGAAGATTGTGCTGCACATCTTTTGTAGGCTTAGGGTAGTTGCATTTCAATCCCAAGAAACTTTATTGGCATGATAGAATGTACAACCATTGTTTAAGAGAGCATGCGTTTGTGTTAGACATGGTCAGAAATATGGAGGGTAGATAAGCCAACACACTGCCATGAGTGTTGGCCCATTGTGACAGTGTCCTTGATAGTTATGTAGCATAATGCCATTTTGTGTTTATTATGACTTATTCTCCACAATAGTTTCAAGGTTTTGAATTGGTGAAGGCTTGGTTTGTCTTTCTCTGAGTACGTCTTTGCCAGGGTACTTAGTATAGAGATTAATTTTTGGGAGGATAAGGGTTAAATGAATAATGGTTTATTTTATTTTATTTTTTTTAGCTTTTCAGCTCTTGGGAGCCATATATGTTTAAGGAGGAACTAAGATGTTTCTGTATGTGACTATTTTTTTTTCTTCCTGCTGACTGGGAGGAGAATATTAATGTGCTGGATTTACTGTTTTAAGTTGAATTTGTTAATGTTCCATTTTTTAAAACTTTTTCTATGTATTGGCCAAAGCCTTGACTCTAACTTCTGTTTTGTCTCCTCAGTGTTGGTCCCTTCTTCCATATCTCCTATTTGCCTGAAAGAATTAATTCTGATTCTTGGGAAAGTCAAAAAAGCCAACATTGTGTAGAGGTGATGCCATTTGAGTACACTTTTTATCTGTGTAGCAGCTGTTAAAGGTTCAGTTGCTTACAGTTTTGTTACAAAGTGATGTCTTAACTTGTTTTGCTCTTTAAATACCTTTACAGTACCCTTAATGTGATGTAGCTTTCTTCATTTTCTTCTTATTTTCCATCTTTATTTGGTCTTTTTTCCCAAGATAAAATACATTTAAGTGATTTGAAAAAATTAAGGGCATCTTTTAAAGTATTTTTATGATACTAAAGAGAGGTTGATGGGCAATCTTGTTCTTTAAAAAGGAACATTTAGGAAATCAGCATCTTGGGCTTAAGATGCTATTTGGGGAATAAAAAATTCTTCAGAGTTGTAAGTTTTAATTTGTTTTTTAACTATATCAGCGGATGGACTGGTTACTGAGAACTTAATGCATCTCCAAATGTTCGTACCTGTTTTGTTCTGGGCTCCCTAGTAACTAGAACAATTCTGTTGAGACAGTTTGATAAGTAAGTTATAGTAGATGCCTTGCTCTGGCAAGATGTTTCAACATTTCACACCTATAAAAATTGCTATTGCATCCTTTTTTGTGATGAAATAGATTTTTGTAGTTCACTTGCTACTAATTCCAGTACTTGGTGAGTTAATGGAGGGTTGTTAAAAATTTAATATCATTAAGAAAAGTTGAAATGAGTTTATACTGCAGCTTTCTGAAAGCTGTGATATTGAATTGATTGTTCTGGATGTGTGGGGTCTTGGATAATACAAATTAAAATTCATAATTTGTTTAGCTCAGAATTTTGATTCCTAGCTAGAGAAGTTTTTTTCTGTACCATGGATGGCGTTGATGATTCCCCAGCCTCCCAGGGGAAAATGCAGAACCTCTTGTATAATCCCTATTCTTGGTTCTTTCATTTCCTTTTCAGTACAGCATAACTTTATTTGTCTTTTCTGATATTGATGTGTTATCAGCATGGATTGCCATTCTCATAGCCTTGTATGGGTTTTCTGCAATTTTCAGTAGAGTTATCTTCCTCAATTTACAAGAGCTTTTTCTGTTTCAATAAAGTATCTGTTTTCCAGTTTAATACCTGCTCGCTCTGAGAATGTTGAATCAGGTGGGTCTTTTTCTTACTGTAGAAAATTAAGTCCAGGTCACTGCAGAACTAAAAATGTATTTTCTTTTAGTGTGGATGGTTAAAAAAAACAGCTGCAAACTTCTGCACTAAAGTCCCCTTACTACTGTAGAAATTTTTCTGAAATTATTTCTTGATCTGTTGACTCAGCCATATGATATAATCCAAGGCGACATCTTTTCTGAGACTAAACAAAAATAGTTTTTATTAATGGCTTGAAGCTCTCTATCCATTCCCAAAATGATTCCACTGGGTAGGTTGTTGTTATTGTGAAACAAATACAAAAGAAATAACTAAACAGTAGTTTGTTTGGCTCATTTTGAAAAATTTAAGTGTCTGATTGATGTGGGCCTTGTATCTGAGCTGAGAGACTTTCTTGCCTTAGTAGCAGTTGCCATATGTAGTCAAGGCCTAAAGGCCGGTGTATAATTCCCACCTCTGTTTGTTTCCACTTCCTTTGGCTTGTGGTAGTTTTTAGGGCTCCATCTATTGCAGACAGTAGATTTTGGCCTTACAGCCCCTTGTTAAAATGTCCTTTTTTTTTTTTAATTTCAGTAATTGATGATATTGTAGTTTTTTCTGTCTTAGTTGTTTCTCTGTTTGACTATGATGCAGCAGCCAAGTATAGCTTCCTCTAGATCTTTGGATTATTGTGTGTGCCACTTATGTGGTATTTGCAACCAGAAGGTATACTGGGTATGTCATCTGGCTGATGCTGTATTTCTGGGAATTACTAGATACAGGTCTTTTAACTTCTGAGGCAGGAAGGATCAAGATCCTGGTGGATGCAAGCACTCAGGATATAAACATATGCAGCATAACATTATATATTTATTTAAGCAATTACATTGCTTTATTTTCTAGTATTTTAGAAAATGGAAATGATACACTGTTTATGGTTTGGACCCCAAAGGCTTCCATTTTATCCATTCTTAGAATCTTCTGGAGCTGAAACACCATGACCTATTTTTAAGCTGTACCAAGCCCTACCAAGTTGCTGTCTCGGATCGTACACATTGGTAGGCCAGTCTCTCTTCTTGTATGCCAAACCACCTGTTGGGCCTCATAATGTTGCTTCTGGCAGTGGATCTGTATCCTCAGTAGGACATGAACATAGTCTTTGCAGCCTTGATGGATCTGCTGTTGCAGTTTATGGCAAACAGCATGCTCTTTCAGGAGTTCTTAAAGATGGTTTTCTTGGGACTGATCCTCCCTTGCAAGCATGGTGTCTGGTGATCTAGGCACTAATGGTGGGTCCCTGTATGCTGTATTTTGTCCAGACAGGGTTGTCTTGTGGACTCCTTCCGAGTACCTGCCAAGGGTTAGAAAGACTTCTGCCTGAGTCAGCAGCTCTATCTGCATCTTTCTCCTCTACAGAGTAGTGGTTTTACTGCATGTACTGGACACTATGGGTACCTCTCCTTTCTGTGCAGATCTGTGTCACTATTGTAGCCCTAGCAGAAATATCTGAGGATACAGGGATCATCTCCACCAAGAGACTTGCAGGTTGCCCTCAGACTGTTAAGGTGTATTATGAAACTGCCGAGGTGGGCAAAAAGTGAAGTCCACCACAGCAATAGTGCAGTGTCATAAAGTTGAAATTTCTGGGTTGGATGTTGCATTTGGAAAAACAGTCCTGTAATTGTTCTTCACCTGGGATTTTTGAGACCTACCTGCAGGTGAACTAGGCACTGCTTGGAAACCCTTCACAGTGGACTGTAAGTATGCAAAGGCAGGTGAAGAAGGATGTTAATTACTGTAGTTGCAAGCATTCGGGAGTTGTGTTGCCCATGTAATCTTAGAACATCCGTTACACTGTCTTTGAGGCCCATGGGTCCTCGGATTTTGTGGTTGAAGGAAACGGGAGTGGAAAGGGAAAAGTGCTCTCAGTGCAGAGACAGAAGAGAACCAAAGTGCATGTGGTAAAGAGGTACTGCTGAGTCAGAATGTCTGTGCTTAAGCACATTTTCACTGAGAGGAGTGTCATGGACAGCACATTACAAACTCCAGTAAGTTTGGCAAGTAATTTCTTCCAGTGATTACCATAGCAACTTAATATGAGGGTAAAAACCCTGCCATCTTCTAAAGTGTTAAATCTTTCTACCTATGCTATTTCATTTTTACCATCAGTTCTGTCACTTAAATTGGGGATTTGCAGCATTTTCTGGTGATAGGCTGGAATGATGCAGCTTGATTTGAAGGTGGGTTGGTCTTTGGACCTAGATGCCACTGCCACCCCTGCTTCTTTCTGCTGCCCTGTGGTTCCGTATGGGCAAAGTGCTTGGCTGTGATGCAGCACACTGAAAACTAAGGCCATGTTGCTGGATCTAGCCCACAGGTTGTGTGGTGGGCCAGCAGGGGGTACTTCTGTGCTGAGCCACTCACCTCACTGCATCCATCCCCCTGCCAAGCTCCGAGTGCCTCTGGGAGTGCCTCACATCTGACCGACCCCTTCCTGGAGCACACCCGCAAGCCTGGGGATACCACTACCACCCAGGGGTCTGGACTGTTTCTGGGTCCTGTGCCCCCTGGGGCGCACAGGCCTTGTAGTCCTTGAGGGTGCTTGACCCAGTACAAAAGCTTGGGGTACTTCCTCTAGTCTGAAGCACAAAAAGTAGCCTCCTTTAGTCAGCCAGAACAAGGGTGCACAAAGGTATGCCTCTCCCAACAAGTCCCCCATGCTTGGTACAATGAAGAACTTTATTGGTTACAGTGGGAAGGGTGCAGGATAGAGAAGTATTACAGAATAACCCTAGACCAAATAGGTTGGCTAACAGCCTTTGATCATGCGTGTACTTTACAGCAAGCTATATATCTAGATAGGTTTCAGCAGTGTACTCACTTCAGCATCTTGAGAGAGAGAGCTGCAGATGTTTCAGCTCCTGTGTGCATCTTCATCATGGTTGCTCTGGTCTACCTCCTGGGCAGTATTAGTTTATATATACCTTTTGACATCACCTTTGGGGGCCCAGTAGAGGCCAGCTGTTGTTGGCTGCTATCCATTCAATTCAAAATGCATCATCACTACCTGGTAGAGTGGTAGGGGCTACCAGCCCTGCCCCCCAGGCCATGAGGTCACTGCTTAGAGCAATAGAGAGTTTAAGCCCCCACCCTTGTACATCTCCTTAGGCATATAGGTGGAATTGATAGACAGGTAAGGGGACAATGCCAAGGAGAAAGAGGGGGAAAAAAATGGTGAAAGGCATACAGGGAGGAGGCTGAAATGGAAATCTTCCACAGGCTGTAGGTTTCAGTGTTCCAGATCGTGTTATTGGGACTAGGTAGGGATGTTGATGGAGGGAATGATTCATTCTCCTAATCCAGTGGTGCTCAACCTTGTTGGCTGGCAGGCCAGATGAGCAGTGTCTGATCCTTTTGCAGGCCAGCTCTGTCGTGGCCCCATCTGGTCATGCGGAGGAGAAAGGTGAGGGGAGGAGGGGTAGTCCAGCCCTGATCCACCCATGCAGTGACAGGGGACTTGAGCTGGCCCTGATTTGGCCTGGTAGGGAGAGGTGGTGTGTCCTGGCTGTGTTGGGGAAATGTCATGGTTCATCTCTGCTCTGCAGGGCTTGGGATTTTGACACCAGGGCAGGATGGTAGTACTGCCATTGCTCCACTGCCACCAAATTTCCCAACCCATGGGGAGCCCTGTGGCTGGATTTCAAGGCTCTGTGGGCTGTGTCTGGCCTGTGGACCAGAAGTTGCCACCCCTGTTCTAATCAGATACTTAATTTCTTCACTGAAGTTCAAGTCTCGGACTTCGGAGCATCTAACCTAATGATTTGAGATCGTCTTTAATACTGGCCTAATACAGTTTTTGTATATTTTATTGTGACAAGTATATGTAGTACTGATCACACTAGTGGAGAAGCACTGTGTTTTGTGCTTTCTTTCCAGGTTGAAAGAGAAGAGAAAAACATTTGGAAACAAGCAGTAATATTCAAAATGCTGGAGTGTACAAGATGTAATGGTTAAGATCCTGAATTAGCACTTGGGAAATCAGGGCTATTTTAGTGCTTTTTGATCTTCTCTGACCTTGAAAAATGCTTAACCTTGGGAGGGTAATCATTATAAAGTGTATCAGGAACTGCAAATGAAAAGTGTTATATTGGATGGAAATTAATAATACAAACAAGATGTAAGCATATTATGAGTTTGCTGTTCCTAGTAGGTAGGAGAAGTAGTTCTTTGAGTGCATGCTTTTAGCTCTTGGTGTGTGTGTGTGGCCACTGCACTCTAACTGGAGAACTTCTTGCAGCTCCTCTTGAGGTAGTATGTGTGCCCTTCATTTCCTTATTCCTTCAAGTAAGGTATGAAGCATGGGAGTGTCCCAGCCCTTTCATAGATTTTTCTTACTTTGCTGCTTTTGTTCATGGTTGTTAGCTGTTACTATGTAAATACCTTGGTATGAATAGCTTAGTTAGTAACTCATTTCTATTTCTTATCCCTGAAGGAAATGTACTTTTTGCTATTCTGGGCATAAGATGCTCTAAGTGCTGGTCTTTATTATACAGAAATCTCTAAGCTTCAAATTTGGCCCATTTTACGAGGAAACAGTGCTCATCTTATGAGGAACCATGCACCTGCTAAATGATATGCTTGGATGAGGCCATCGTGGAGAGAAAAGCATTTGCAGAAGGTTTTGAAGAAGCCTCAAAAATTGTGTAAATTATGCTGCAGGGTATTCTTGTTTAATCTGTGTCGGCATTCTAATCCCATCTGCTTTTGAGAGTTGGCTTCATCTGTGATTGTTCAGCTCATTTCAACTCAAGTTGCAAGGCTGAACTGTGAATAGCATAGTCTTGGGATGAGAGAAGTTCCTTTGTCTTTAGGTTCTTTTAAAAAAAAATGCTAAAATGGTAGCTGCTGTGAATAAAAAATGGCTTCAGACATCAAAAAGGGAGCATAAAGGCAACCTGGGCTCAAAAAAAGACTTTAGGCACCATTGTGATGTACAGAACACTTAGTATGACTTGACTATTGCAAAATAGGAGCAAGAGAAGTTGCTTGACAGTTTCCAGGACTGGCTAATATCAGGCAGGGCATACTCATACTGTCAGTTCTGTGGTAGTGATGTTCTTTGGATATATTACTTGACTCCTTCATCTCAACATTAGCCTTCCCTGTCAATCAACTCAGACTTCTTTCCCTTCTTGGTGCAGTGTTGGAGGCTTGCATAGTCCTGGGGGGATTTATTGCATCTCTCTGTGCCTTATGACCTGTCTGCAGACAGGTATCCTTTCTGGCATTGGTAACATCAGAAGTATCATTGGTACAGACCCACTCTAACTTCTTTGGTACCAAGATTCTTGCATGGATTCGTGCTGATGGTGAGGACCTCTGATATTCATGTTAAAACTGTTTTTGATGCTGAATCTGGTACGGAAAGCAACACACAAACTAGGCTTTTCCACTTTACTTTTGCTGATGGATTGCTCTGTCCTATATTTATGGTTGTGTTTCAGTGGAGGTTTAGATTTAATTTTAGGTTTAGTCACTTAGCGTAACTAATAATCCTGATATTGGCAGCAGGTTAAGAGGGAGAGGGGGAATCAGGAAGGTGAGCAGTGTTAATTCCCTGGGACCATGTATGTTTGACACGGATTTTCCATGAATGTAAATTCCCCAATTTGTTGCAAATGTTCCAGAAAAACTAGGCCTACATTGAAGTGATGCATTTGAGGAGACTGCTAGAGGGAGAAAAAAAAGTGCACTTCAGGTAAGGTGATGCTTTTAAAGGAGTGGAAAGCTTGGCAAGTTTTGGAACACATTTGTCAGTATTCCCATGAAAAGTGCCAAGTTTGGCATGGAAACTTGTCTGGATCTTATCAGTCAATGGGTGGCTCCAAACTATCCCTTCTCCATAATGGAGTGTGTCCCTCTTGCATTCTTTTCTGTACTTTACCTTAATATCTCAATGTGGATTATATCTAGGGTGACCGTATGCCCTGGCTTGGCTAGGATAGTCCTGGTTTCATAGGTTGGTTGGTGAGAATTGAAACAAAAGTCCCCAGAATTGCAATGTTATGGGGCACAGTCTGGCCAGCAGGTGGAGTGGCATGGTGTGCCAGGGGGGTGGGGAGACAGGCACCACTGCTGCTGTGAAGGGAGCAAGGTGGGCGGACTGGAGCATGGTGCTCAGCTCAGTCTGCTGTTTGCCTCCAGCTACTGCTCAGGAGGAACTGAGCCTGGCACTTGTGGGTGGGGTGGCACCTGCCCGCTCCAGTCTGCCCACCTTACTCCTTCACAGCAACAGTGGTGCCTGCCTAGCACACCATGCTGCTCTGCCTCCTCACCAGCCAGCGCCCCAAGGCCCTGCCTGTCTGCCTCGGCCTGCAGCTGTGCTACTGACGTGTGTGGGGGGGGTAACGTCTTGGATTTCCTTAGAAATAAAATGGTCACCCTAATTATAGCAGTATGTTTTGTTAACATTTTTTCCAAACTCATGGCACTGGTAGATGGTATTTGCATCTGGTACCAACAAGGCCTACTTATAAATTGTTTACTAGTTATTCTAAGGCTGGCCTTGATCATGTTGTAGGGGAGCCCTGAAAGTGCAAAACTAAATTGTGAAGTCATATAACTATCTTCAGTTACTTATAAGTGGCTCTGTATGGTATGTGGGGTTGGGGGGGGTGTTCAATTTCATTCCAGCATTACGGGTATCTCAAGACTGCTTTTCTTTCCTGGATCTGAAATAGAACTATTTTGGCTATGTATGCAGGTAATGACCAAAAGGATGATGCATTGACAGATTATGAAATCGCTCCTTTAATAATGTTAGTTTCTGACACATGAGCATTTGGGAGCTGTTGACCAGAATAGCTTAATTTTTATTTAAATCAGCATTTGCAACACATTCTGAGGCTTCCGGTCATTTTGCAACAGAAGGATGCAATGTCAAAATCTCTCTCAAGTTTGCTTGATGCAAGCAAACATGTCAGACAGTTATCTTCCATGCTAGTGTCATATTGAAGGAGTGGCATCTACCGTGACATACATACCAGATGTTTTCGTAGCCCTCAGGAAGGGTTTGCTAATCAAGAAACCAGGGAAAGTGAAACTGATATGATAAATGTTGGACCTTCTGAAGAAGGCTTAAATTGTAGAGGCAGGAATTTTAATTAGACCATTTATTAGGTAATCTTAAAGATAAACTAAATGCTTTTAAGAAGGAGCTAGATGTGGGTGTTTTTAATGAAGGGGATCCTATGCTGGTGTTCCTGTGATGAGAGGGGCCTAGATTTGATTTCAGGAGGCCTCAGTCCTATGTTGTTATGTAGCAGTTGCTTGAAACAGTAGAAATAGCTGAGAACCTTAGTTTTCCTCTTAAATATTTTTCATACTGAATGCTTTGTCACCACTGCTACATTACGTAGTTTTTCTTGTTATTTGATATATTAATATAAAACATAAATATGCATTCTCATATTAAAAGAGTACTTTCCAATTTTAATGTAGATTTCCAAGTTGCATTATATTATTCCAGTTGCTTAGTGTCTCTTCACTGTACCTATTTCAAGAGCTGAAGTTCTTTGTGATGCTTGCTGATACTGTTTTGCTCAGTTATTAAACCTTATTGCATGTAACTTTTAACCAGTTGATGGACAAAAATGTTATATTACTCTAGTTTTAAAATGCATAAATATAATGAATTAAAAACCTGATAGCCTTTTAAACTAAGGGGCTTTAATGTGAGATGATGTTACAGTCATATTTGTAAAAGGCCCTTTTACACAACCAGAAAAGTGTTTAATGGGTATTAGAGCTTTCATATGAGTGTAGAGCAGGAGGTTCAAACTCGTTCAGCCTTATGGGCTGGATAAGGGTTGCTGTGCCAGTTTGCAGATCAGACTTGAACTGACCTCCTATGCAGCACTCGTGGTGCAGTGTCCATCACATGCTGGCTCCAGGGCTCACTGTGCATGTAGGGCTGGACCCAGAGCTGCAGGCAGCACTGGGTTGGTTTGAGGTGCTGCATGCAGCCCATGGTCTGGACCTCCTGTGTCCCATGTGATGTCAGGTTCAGCTGGTGCACTGATACGAGGCATTCATACGCTGTGTACTGTGAGCCTGGGGTATGCGTTGGATGTAGCACACGGAGCTGGACTGACTGTGCACCTTATGTGCAGCATAGGGGGTCAGTCTGGGGTGCATGCTGCATATGGTGCCCTGCTGGACTGGCTCTGCCTTCTGGCTGCATCAGGATCAGCACCAGAGCCAGCGAGCAGGGCACCACATGCACTCTGCACCCTGGACTGACTACTTTCTCTGTATGTAAGGCACATGGTACCAGGTCCAGCCTCTGTGCTGGTGCATGGCGGTCAACCCAGAGTCTTCTGGGCCAGATCATGTGGTTCCACAGACCACACATTTCACACCTCTTCTATGGAGCATGGGTGTCAAATTTGCCTTGTGCCCTGGGCCAAATCTGGACTATGAGGCTCCATGCAGGATGGATCCAACCCTCCCATGAGGAAGTGGCAGTAGTGTCAGCTCTTATTCTGAGCCAGAGCATGTGGTGATGATGGCAGCAGCAACAGTGCTGACTCTTGTTTGGATTTGGAGCACGTGGAGCATTCACCAGGGGTAGAGCCATCATGTTGGAGCAGCCACACCTGGCATCCTAAATTAGAAGGATTGTATTGTTATACCAGACATTCCATTCCACCTCAGTTGATTCAGTTGCCAGGATATCTGGGAAATGTATTTAAAAAACAAAACAAAAAAACCCTCCAAAAACAACCTTGGAGATCATTGGATGAGTATCTCTGAAGACTGGAGTTACCATGAGACTTTGCCATGATTCTTTGCTATGCCTTTTAAATATAAATTGTCAAAAGCAAGGGTTCATGAGTCCCCTGGAGAAGTTTTATATAATGTTTCTCATACTTTAAAAGTAAAGATTCAACAGAAGTTGCACAGTTCCTTAATATCATGGAGAGACCAAGTAGGTTTCTTAAAGGTCAGCCCATGCCAAAATAAAGGGGACAGTACTTGCGGAAAGCTTTCATGGTAGCCTACTTCTTTACAATGACATGGAAACTATGACTTTGGAATTACAATTCAGGTGATGCAAAGATAGTTTTGTCAAATAACCAAGTCATTTTATAATCAAGATGTTAACTGTGCAGACAAGGAGGAAGATTTACTTATTTGAGCAACACTTAGTTTTACCTCTCCGCTGGTGGTGAAATTATAATTTAGCTATCTTACATGCTCAGGCCCTTTTCAGCTTCTTACTTCTGTTGTAACTCCTTATGTTAAAAGTGAAATAACCTCGAAGTCCATGGGATGTCTTGTAATCAGATATTTACTTAATTGCCAGAATCTTAGCTGTGGAAAGATGAACGTTAACAAACAAAGATGCAAAAATGCTCCTTTCTTTAAAACAAGAAAGATTTTAAGTAGATCATACTGTATTATTTAACTGAAGTTAATATTTGTATACTTAAGCATTGATCTGTTGAACCATGATAGCTCACATTTTACATCACTGTAATGGTCCCCCTTTTGGGCTTGAAACTAGATTTGCAGTCCTCACAGTTGTGAGCACCCTCAAGGTGGATAGTGCTGGCTTTTCATTTTTCTACTCATTGTTAGAAAAGTCATAATGAAACTAGTTACTAGGTTTGGACCTCTTCTGATATTTCGATTCTATGCATAACCTTTATTCTAACAACATTATCCTCCACTGAGTTTTAGTTTTTCTTGTAGTAATTTTTTGTGGTAAAAGAATTTTGAGCTCTGCATCTTACCAATCTGGTACAACATGTTTTAGAAATGGCAAGGTAGAAAACCTAACTTGACCTTTTCAGTCTTTTTCACTGATACATTTCACAGATCCTCAGATGGTGTCTATTTTTTCCTCTCTCCAAATCTCCTATATACAAAACAGTAGCTTTATTCAAATCTTTATTAAAAAATATAAAAAGATAGACATTCTAGGAAGCACATTTACCCTGGAGTGCAATCATGTCAGAATAGAGTTGTAAAATCATCATCTGACATTATAGGCAGATGTCAGAAAGCATGCATTCTAAGGCCTGTAAAACAATAATTATTTTTCTGATTTTTGCTAAAAACTTTTGCACCTACACCAAAACTAAATATGTATTTTTAGAATATTGAGTAGTTAAGTACTTCCACAGGAGAACTCTGTAAAATTATCTTCACCCTAGTCAGATGGGTAAAAGTTAGCTATGTTCTTTATCTTGATCTGTTCAAGCAAGTTGCCTGCTAAATATAGCAGTAACATTTACTTTGCAAAGCAGTTCTTGTTCATATAGATGTTTACACACAATTCCAAGTTTGGGAGGCTAAATCACGGAGTGTGAAATACAATGCCACTACAAGCAGCAAGATATTCTATTTGGCATTTCATTTTTGGTTGAGCTTTCTATGAAGTTTTGTGAGAAATACAGTTCTTCCTTTTGAATGTACTATGTAGTAACTTAAATTCAGTTCAGCTCATTAGTTCTAAATTTTAAGAGGATGTTCTAGGTGTCAGACTATTGGATTGGAGCACACAACTTCTGGCTGAGGTCGTGACTAGTATAGTTTCACAGAACCTGTGAAATAGTCATGGGAGGGTTGCCTACAGGGAGCTTGTAGGATGGAAATGGAAGAATGCAAGGGTTCCCTGGTATGTGCAGTGAAAGGCAACCAAGTGTGCTAACTATCTTTGCTGAATCAAGCAGTGGCTGACTATTGCAAAACACAGTTTAGGTCCTCATCCAGAGGTTTGGCTAGAAAGTGTCTGTCTCACTTTTTTGCACTCTGATTGGCTGACAGACAGCTAATCAGGGTGTGAAGAAGCATTTGGACAGGAGGTGGTGGCACGCCACCATGGTGGTGGGGGTGGGTGAGGCTAGCACAGCTGGCCTCGCTTCCCCTGCCCTGCTCCCTGTAGGTGGCAGTGATGGAGTGGGGTGAGACCACTGGAGCTGGCCTCGCCTCCCTCTTGCTCCTTGGAGGTAAAGGTGATGGGGGGGTGGGAGGAGTGGGGTCAAGATGCCGCAGGGTGGGGTGAGGCCACCAGCAGTAGCCTTGGCCTGCCTCTTCTGTCACTACCACCTGCAGGGCTGATGTGGTGGCAGTTTGGGGAGGAGCAGACTTGATTGGGAGTGGGGAGGAGCAGGCAGGCAGTGGTGGTGGTGGCTGGTGGGGAAGGAGGAGTGAGCCCCAGCTGGGGTCAAAGCCAGCTTGCTGCAGCAGTGGAGGGGTAGCAGTGCGCCTCCTCCCACGCTTGGCAGTGAGCCTGCTCCTTCTGTCCCCCTTGCTGCTGCTGGGTTGGCCTGGGCTCGCTGCTCTTCCCCTGCACTGCAGCAGGCTGGCTGGCTTCTCCCCACTCTTGGGCCCAGGCATGCACCTTCCCTCCCTCTGCCACTGTGGTAGGGAGGGCTCAGACCCCAAGCAGCAGGAGGGAAGGAGAGGACGGTGGGGGGGGGACAGGGCTCCAGCCCAGCCCATTTCTCCCCCCCCTTAATTCTTGATGGGCGGTTTGTGTGTGTGCGTGCGTGCATGCGTGCATATATAAACTGTTCAGTTTTATCATTGATCAAATAGTATAGAAGTCTTTATATCCCGAATAAATCTCCCTTTTCTGCCCCAAAAGCCTATAACTGAATTTTTTGTAAGTTATAACTTCAGAACTAGATCTGTTTTGATCAAGAATAAGCTGAGTGGTTTTCTCTCTCGCTCTCTCACAAAAAAAAAAAGCTTTGTTTTGTCCAGAAGTTCCAATACTGTTGGAGTGTTCAAGGCTGCATGTTGCCTTTTGCCAAGTATTTCTGGGCTCTAGTAATGAGTGAAACTATTCAAATGCAGATACCTGAGAGAGAGTCCTGGAAGTAATAGAAATTTGCTTCACACTGCTGTTCCCAGAGATATTGCTTTGAATTGTAGATTTTGGACCCTTTGCTAAATACAGGGGGAGGTTTTATTGTTGTTAAATTAACTTGGTAGTAGCTGGTAGCAAGAGCATGCTGTAGGAACAAGAGCATACTGAAGGTACTTCAGAAATTTGCCAGACTTCTCTGAAGAATAATCTTTGATAATTTCATGTAAAGAAATCTAGTAGTAAGCACCATTGGATTTCCAGTATCTTAATTCTGCCTCTTTTGAATGGAATGTCATGGCATATCCTGTAGAATAAACTACTTCCTTTCATCATGCATGTAGATTTCCTGGATTTTTTTAAAGGCATATTGCTATATGCCTATGTAATTAAAAACTCTGATATATGAGCTAATGTCTAGTTAACCTGGATTCAGTTGAAAGGTGATTTAAATCCACCTTAGTAATAAGGAGCAGCCTTGTGTTGCCAGTGAATTTATCTTGTGTATTTTTAGGGTGACATCTTATCTACGTGCTGGTATCACTTTCTCAGCTGTTAACTCCTATAACCAACATTAGTTTTATGTAAAATATAAAAATGTGTTGTATACATGTTAAAGCTAAAAAAAAATCCATTTTTTAATTCTGCAGTAGTAGGTAGGTAAAAATGAAACTATAAGGTTAATTTGAGGTTTTGACGGCGGGTTTTAAAGAAACTGGGGTCCTTTTAAGAGTGAAAAAAATTCAGAGTGAAAATCTGAGTGAACTTAAGTCTTTGTGACTTAATTTCTTAGTTTGACATTGGTTAATTTCATATAAAAACTTGTATGGGGGGTTAGTTTAGGTGTGTTCAACTTGCAGTATCTGACAAGGAAGTTACGTTCTTATAGTGATTGTTGTTGCAAAGGCATGAAGAGACCTGTGTAGTATAATAAATTATAGTATTTGGTAACTGGAGGTTATAATACTGGAATTGCTGAATACTGTTTCTAATTTAAATATTCTGGTTTTAAGGGCTTGTCTATAGCCGTATTAACTTGAGTAGATTGGGCTAACTTCTCTCCAGTCAGGCCTAGCTAACCATCGAATTGTGGAACAGGAATTGAACAGCTCCGAATGACTAGATAGCAGGACAGAGAAGCTGGCTCTTCATCACACAAACAGCTCAAGTGTCAGCAGCACTCGAACATTTCACACCACATCCTTGTGAATGAAATCATATGATAGCCAAATTGCTTCAGTATTGGCTTGTGTAATATTTTCTCATGTGTCTTCTTTCTTTTTTGACATAAGACATACCAGCGTTGTAGATAGTTTATAAAGTGCGTATCTACTCTGCCTTCTACCTGACATCAGACTAATGTAGCTAACTGCCTCTTTCATACCAATATTACCCTTTTTTATTAGCATTAAGTATAGTAAATCAGTTAACCTCACTGGAGTAATGATTTCATGTTACTTATGAAGATTGTTTTGATAAGTTTTAGAGCTGGTAGAGGGCTAGTAAGTAAATATTTCTCAGAAAATAATGTGGAAGGCAGATTGAAAGTAACTGGACTTGGCAGGATTTGATTTTTATTGCTAAATGTTGATAAAAGTGGATTATACCTTGCACTCGCAGACTGATATTCCCATCAGTAATGATCAGAAATTATAGAAAGGGCACATAAGAACAAATATCTGGGACAGGGGTAAGGAAATCCAGGACAGGGGTGCCAGGGGCCCCATGGATGCATGGCAGCCATTGCAGGTGTGGTGGGGAGAGCCCCAGCTGCACCTCTTACTGTGCCTTGGGCAGCTGCTGCAGAAACTGGGGACTGTGCTGGGAGGGTGGGGGTGGGGGGGGAATGCTGCTGTAGGGTCCTGGCACTGGTGGGCAGGGCTTTTGCCAGGCAGGAGCCTGGTGCCGCTGGTCACCCATTCTGCCCAGGTCCCAGCTGGGGATTAGGCACTAAACTCCTACTGATCGCAACTTGGCCCCTGAGATCTCAGGGCAGGATGTGCAGAGATACTTCTGGGACCCAGCCCCTGCCCCTGGACTGCCTGAAGAAGCAGAAAGCTGTGGCCATCAAGGGGCCTGGCCACTTCTCCGATGGTGCCCACCAGGTAGAACTCCCCCCCCCGGCCTATATGGCAGCCAGGAGTCCCTTGATGAGCCTCCTCTCACAGCAAGCACTGCCAGGAGCTACGGTCTACAGCCCCTAACCTGGGCCTAACACCTGTGCTCCACTCTGTGAGAGCAAAAGCTGCATCCTGGTATGAATGTACTGGTAAATTAACAGAATTAGTTAAAGGAGGTATGCTTTTTGATTTATGGATATTAACTTTTTATATTTTGATGTGATTTTTCATAAAGCTGTTAACTGTATACTGGCATTGGGAGTGTGGGGGGCAGACAATTTAGTGGTTTTGCACAATCCTGAACATTTGAGGAAACAGAAAAATTAATGCTTAAAAGTAAACATTGATTTTTTTAGCAGTCAAAATTAAAATGAATTCTGCCAAGTCTAAAAATAACTTTAATAGTTACTAAATCTCCTTCCTATGCATGCCAGTTCATTGGACATTTTAAGGTAGCATGCTGTCAATGGTTAGCTACAGAGACAATAAAATATTGGATTCAACTTGCTAAATCATCTTTCCTTTCTTGTGTGTGTTTTTGTTTTTGGGGGTTTTTTTGTGTTTAGCAACTAGGCATATAAATACCATTTAAAATATTAATTTAACCTCCTCTAATTATATTGGTTAAATGATTAACTGATAAGGCAGCAGCTTGGACATGGCGGGAGGGAGAGAGGAGGCAAGTTCAGCCAGACAACACAGCTCTGGTGCTGGGAAGGAGAGAGCACCTGTGAGCTAGCAGCTAATCTCTTAATTGATGAGTCATTAGGCTGCTAGCTGTTTTCCTCTTATGCTATGGATAGTAGTCCCTCTTACCCTTTTCCCCCTCCTGGCTGCCCTGCTGCCTTCTGATCCTGCTGGGGCACTACATGTTTCCCTTTCCTTCCTTCCATGCCAAACTGCGCCCGCCCTGAGCAAAAGGATAACCAGTTAAACTATCTGGTTATCACTGTACTTTATTGGTTAAGCGATTAATTGTTTAACCTTTCACATCTTTATTAACAACATTATTCCTCTTAATGGGAGATCTAGATGGGTTTGGCTAGTAGTCCTTCCTTGCTCGTGATGGTTTAATTCTTTCCGAGTTCCAAAATGAGAGAGAACTTGAAATCAGCAAGAATATAACTTTTTTTTTTTTCAAGCAGATTCTACTTCCTGAGATAAATAGGTATATCAAACCTAACCTCTCACCTATATGGTTGTGACTTGGTTTAAAACTCATGAGTCAATGCAGTTTTCCAATTTCATGTTCCTCTTGACCAGATTTCACTTGTGGCCACTTTACAAGCCTGGCTAAGGATTCAGATAACATGCAACATGTTTATTTAGTGTGGTGAAATGAACCTGGCCCAGCTAAGCAACAAAGTCATTCGAATCTGAGGTAGCGTGATGGAGCACTTATCACATATGCTGTGGCGGTGCTTTAATTAGAGTGCCTCCGAAAACCACTCTAATTAAAGCGCTGCTGCATCTTGTGAATCGCCATCTTCATGCTTAAAAATGCCAGTGTGAATGCTTGAACTAAAACTTGTTCGACAAAATAACCCTGACATTATCATAAAACAGGTGGGTATGGAGAGTGCCACTGTTGTCATGGACAAAATGCCATCCATACAGGCAGCTGAAACCCAACTTCCCAACAGAATTTTACAAATTTCTGATCTGAGACCTCCCCCCACTTATGAAACAATACCAGAGGGAACTGCACAGCCTCTTAAAGCCTCTTTTGTTGAAATATAGGAGAGAATTTGCTTCTACACTCTAGGAACCCAAACCAGCTACCTTTTACTTATTACCCAAGATCCACAAACCTAACAACCCAGTATGCCCTATTGTCTCTGGCATCCACATCATCATGGAGGGAGTCTGTGGCTATAGTTAGTGACTGTATCCTATTTTGAGATGCTGCCAGTGTTGCTAGCTATTGGAAGGGAAATTCTTTTCTGAGGGTCAGAGTAGGAGGGAGGGAGGTGAGTAGAGCGGGTTGGGAACATGCAGCTGGGTACTGCTGATCCTGTAGGTTGCTGCCCTTGGCATAGTTTGCAAGCCTTCTGTTGCCAAATGACATACTTGCTCATTCTTCCTAACGTCAACACTTAGTACAAGCTGTAACTTTGGCAAGTTTCAGGATATCTTTCTACCTGAAATAAAGGTGCAAAAGTGGCAAAACATGGGTAGGTAACTTTATCTTCACTCATTAGCAAGTGGCAGGCTCCCTTGGCCTACCCTCCCAATTAGTCCTCCTTGATCATCTCTAAAAATGCTTCCATGTTCTGTTTGTGTGCATCCTACAATCCCATATCCTCCAGTCTGGTTGCATTTAGAGCTCTCGGTGACTGGAATTCTTTATTAGCAAAGAAACTGAAGGATGTTTGGAACCTTTCTGCCCTTCTGTGCCCTCATTTGGAAGGGGCACAAAGCTGTGGAAGACAACAGTATGGCCCCAGTGAATGCTTATTCCTTTCTAAATGAGTTTGTCTTTAAGGAGCCACTTTGCCTAGCCTACTGTCATGTACCTGAAACTTGTACACTTGAAATGGTCCATGCAAATAAAAACATCTTGAAGAGCCTGTTATTGAAAGTTAACAGGCCAGTTACCTGATTTGAGAACAATTTCTGTTCCGTTTCCCTCCTTCCTCCTTCTCCCCTGACATAAAATAGAGCTTCTAGATAGACAAAATTAGGTGCATTCATTTCTGTGAACACTAGATGAATAAGCATTGAAGTTTGAGGGGCTTGAAAATCAAGGTTAAACTCACTAAAAAAATCTAGTTCAGCAGAGCCCAACTTCTCTTCAGTGTTAGGTTTTGTAGTCCCCCTGTTGGGGTATATAGTCACAGCAAAAGAATGCAGAGGGCTGCTGAGGGTGGCCCAGAGGTTTGCAGCTTTCATTTCAAAGGACATTGCAGATCAGCCCAGAGGACTGCTTCTGTGCTCCAGCTGAGTAGAGAAGCCTCACACTTTAAAGTAAAAGCTGAGTGGCACATCCTTAATTTGGCAGTCTGTTCCAAATTACAGTGCTGTATTTACACAAATGGATGGTTGCTTTGGCAGAGGCTGGAGGGAGGAGCAGAGGTGGCATCAGGGAGATGTTGCAGGAACTCCAACTTGGATTCTGAACCTGGGTTTGGGGACAGAATTGAAGTTGCAGGGAACTTTTTTTTTAAAATGTGTTGGGTGTAGGGGAAAACAACTCATCTTGAATTTGAGTAAGTATGATAGGTATATTGGGAACCTTCCTGATGTGGAAAAATTGGGTTCTACTTCATTCCATGGAACTTTTGCCTTGACTGAAAGGTGTATGTTGTAGCTGTTGCTTTATTTCTTGCAAGCTCTCCAGTACCAGTTGAACAGCTCTAGAGGTGTAGAATGCTATCAGTAGTTTGAAGTGCAGGTTCAGTAAGTAATGGTTCAAACAGTATGCTTTTTCCTACTTTTTTAAAACGAAGGGAGATTTTAACTATAAAATCTAGCATTTAACATGACATCAAGAAGGAAAAAGTAACTTCTTCAAGTCAGGATTTTTCCTACTGTTTGAGGCAATTTCAGTGTCCTTTCGTTTTGAATATAACCAAGCATATGTTGGCATTGAGCAAATTATACAGAAGTTCTGATATGCATATGAATATAGCAAAGTACATAAAAATAACATAAATGAAGAATAGCATAGGTAAAGTAAGGAGCAGTCACTTTTAGTATAATATCTGTAATATTTTGGAACTTCTTTTACCCTCAGGTGAATTCTTGTTTTCAGTTCGGTAGTCTCTTGCACTATGACAGTATTGCGTTCTTATCCTGTTTTGGTGTGACACAGTGTTGAATGACCTCATGTTTTCATTTGGTTACGGATTTGTAGCAAGGAATTGGTTTGCTGTTCAGCTTGAGATTTACATAAAAAGACAGTGCTTGACTACACAAATGAGGCAAACTATGTAATTTAATAAGATGTTGCAAAAATAAAAACGGTACATTTATAAGTGTCACTATGTGGTCCGGTAACCTGTAATTGGGTTGAATGATGTTGGAGCATTAGAAAAATAAATAAAAGCAGCTGATGCTTCAGTCCTTGGAGATTTCAGTCCCTGGAGACTTGGGATATTAATATATAGCTAATTTGTGAGTCCTGTTGAGAGTCAGTCTTGCTCAGTTCATCATCATTTGATAAACCCTCCCTTTTGTAGAATAAGATCTAGATTCTTCTTGATAACTTTTTTTTTTTAAAGCAAATTTGAAGACTTGCCTTAGTTAACTATATTTTTCTTTTTAGCTCTACGTATGAGCTATCAGAAACTGGATTTATTTTAATATTTTTTTTTTACTTTGATCTGCTAAGATGCCCGCAACTACCAAATATGTAATTTCTTGGTGATGCATTTTAATTTTCTAAGTATTTAAATGACATCTCCTGAGAAATTATTGGAGGAATTTCAAAACAAAAACAAATCACCTCTTGAAATCCATTCACTGTGAAGGTGTATTCAGTTGAGTCTGTTTATGACTTTCCTTATGTATGGTTTAATGGCATATCTGTCTCTCAAGCAGAGAAAGGAATTAAATTCTCTCTCCTCCATCCTGGGTGAGTGCCTTACCACTGTTGGTTACTGAATAGAAGAGGGGGACCACTTCTGTTTCCTATCTCACAGGGGAGGGCCTTAAATACCATGCTGATTTGGTCTCTGCTGTCTGAATAAATAATTAAGCCATGTGAAGCAGCGGCTGGAGTCCAGGTTCCTGCATTCCATGTGTGGCCTGATCACCAGGCTAGTGTGTCATTTTTTGTTTCTTTCTGTTTCAGTGAATATTTAAATATTTTACACAGAGTAAAAACAACTCTCACAGGAAGGAGGAGGAAAATGCAGTTCAGGATTAGTATGGTGGTTAGGACATTCCCCTGAGGTAACAGAAACAGCGAAAGAGATTGATAGCGCCTTTCGAATATCTTTATAGCAGGTCATGCCAGTCTTTTTGACATGCATGCCACAAATTTGCCATGCACTCTTCCAAGTGCCACTCTCCCACCAGAACTGCTGCTCTGCTTTGTGCTCCAAACTCTGTGCTCCCTGTTCTGTCTCCTGCTTTGCTTCCTGCCCCGGTCTCCTGCTGTGCCTTCTGCTTCTTGTCCTACTTGCTGCTTCTGTGCTTCCTGTCCTATCTGATCTATCATGAGCTTCATAGAGGATGCCCATGCCACTGGTGTCGCTCTTGTTATAGGTGTTTTGCAGCTTTGTGGTTATGGCACTCTTTTGAGAGGTGGAAGATGCTGGTTCAAATCTCTTCAGGCAGAGGAGTGAGTTGAAGTCAGAATATCCAAAATCCTGGTGAACGCCAAAATCAGGCATCACCAACTTCTGTTAAAAGTTGAAGGCCAGTGTTCCTGCCAGCAGTTCTGTGATTCTGGCCCCCTGTTAACATTCTTTTCCTTACAGATGTTCAGAAATAAATGTCTTCATGTCAAGTGAAACAGTTTTTCAGGTTTCTTGAGCAGAAATTTTGAACAAAAATATTTCATTTAGAATTTTGTTTAACCACCTACATTGACTAAGCAAGTAGAGTCCTGCTGGAAGTTGTTCTTTATGGTTAGGGCTGCCAGGCTGTGGAATGGGTTCCCAAGGGAGGTGGTGCTCTCCCCTACCTTGAGGGTCTTCAAGAGGAGGTTGGATAGCTATCTGGCTGGTGTATTATGATCACAGCGCTTGTTCCTGCCCAGGGCAGGGGATTGGACTTGATGATCTGTTCAGGTCCCTTCCGACCCTAGAAACTATGAAACTATGGTGTTACTTGCAAGGTGTAGGGTAGAGAACTTTCATGTGATTTATTTATTTATTGTGTGCTGTTGTTATCCGTTGTGAACTATCAAGCATTTTCTATCCCCATTAGCAGGGATGTACCGAAATAATGATTTTGTGATTTTTCTGGAAAATCTTCTGTGAAAATTGGAGAAATCTGCCAAAAGAAAAAAACAAAAAACCTGTGGAAAAGTGGGGCTCTGGGTAAAAATGAGATTCCCCCCCCCCCCCCCCCTGGGCAGCAGTCAAAATGGCTGCTCCCCCACCCTGGCTGCTGATTGGGCGACAGGCTGCCCTTGTACAGCTTCTCAGCCCTGCAGACAGGGACAGGCGCAGCCCTGTTTGTTTTTTTTTTTTCTCTGTAGCCACAGCTGTCTGGCCTGGCTGGGCCCATCCTGTCATGAGTGGGTGCTACAGAGGGTGGGGGCCTAGGCCAGGGTTGTGGGGAAGTGGGACCCACCCAGATAGGCAGTGGGTTGGTGGCAGCCCTTTCCCACACCCATGTAGGGCTGGAGAGGGGCAGGGGGGGCAATGTGGCCAAGCTGTGGCAGTGGGTGCAGGCCTGGGGCAGGAGAGGGAGCATGGCCTGGCCTGCCCAGTGGGGTGGTGGTTGCCTGTACCCATGCTTGTCCAAGCCCAGGGAGAGGCAAGGGAGGCATTGGGGTGGTGGCAGCATGTTCCCTGTGCTCATGCGGGGCCTAGGAGGGCTTATTTTCCTCCTCGTGCAGGTCAGGGCTAGGTGGGGAATGGAGTGAGGCCAGGCCAGGGAGCAGTGGGGTGGTGGCAGCCCATGTGTTGGCTGGCTATTCCAGTCCATTGGAGTCATGGGAGGGTGGGAGCTGCACTCTGCCCGTGAAGTTGGAGCCTGGGGCCTCAGTGAGCCTGAGAAATTTTGCCCCGCCTTTGCAATTTGAGTACATCCCTATCAATAGCCAAAACATCTCCCTTCCAGGATCTTCTTGTAAATTCCTGAGTATGCAGGCAACTTAAGTAAAAAAGGTTGATACTCTGGGCTAGATTACAGCTGGTCCTCTGAAGGAATAAGTCTTAAAGTGAAGGTGGACCCAGTGCTCTGAAGTGGCACTGAAGAGCAAGGGCTGGGCAGATGGATCAAGGACCCCATGGTGAGGGAGGGAGTGGGGCTGGGACAGGGGCTTTGCAGCCAGGGTGGGGTGTGGGATGGAGCCGTGGATCAT
>NW_017728943.1:55134483-55143178 GCF_001723895.1 Crocodylus porosus | reverse complement strand
AAAAAAAAAAAAAAAAAAAATAAAAAATCTAGCCTTAAAGTTCTAATGATGCTTTTCATACCAGTCTGTGTACCTAACTTCTTTTTCTTTGTCTGTCTAGGAAATTTAAAAATAAAGCAGATGTTGTAATGCATTTTTATTAAGGTTTTTAAGGTCATTTTATTCTGTATTTGTTGGCAGGAGGAATGTAAACCTAATGTTCTAGATCAGTTCTGGAGGATTTGGCAGGTTACAGGTAAGAACAAACTCTGCCGATTTTGGGGACAATGGGGTGGCAAGTACTTGAGAGGGATCTTTGGTGTTGAACATGAATCCTTCATTGACTTTTAAGATTTATTTCTTTTTTTAACAGTTGGTATATCTTCCAAATAGATTAACTCTTAGCTAGACATCTTTTAATAAGTTACATTTTTAACAAAATTTTTGAATGGAAAATTAGATTTTTAGAAGTTGGAAATCATCATTTTTCAACATCCTTACATTTACCAATAGAAAATTGATGGTTGCTTTGTGTCCGACAAAGATAGTAATGTACTGGTAGACAGAACTCTTGAAACATCTTGGCACCATCAAGCTAAGATCAATTTACTGTCTCCTTTCTCTTTCCCTTAGGGTCTTTTCTGCCTTACGTGAGGCAATAGCAGCAGTACTACTGAACTTTCCTTTTTAATTCTTTTATGATCAGCTCTAACTCTTAAGTGTTCACAAGTTCAGTGTAGCTTCAACTTCTGAAAGACTTGTGCTTCAGGGTTTTCAGTCTTCCCCAAGTCAATGTCTCAGGTTCTGGTGGCTTCATTTCTATCCATTACTCTGCCTAGCAGGTTGAGAACTGCTGGTGAAGAGGATACAGATATCAGTTTCCCCACCAAATAATAACTCTCTCAACCACTTTTTTTCTGGCTGTTCTGTTTTATAGCAATACTTTGTCTTTTTTTTATTTTTACTAGAAAACTGCTTGTGTTAACTAATGTTTTATGCTTTTTGGTAGCTGCTTCTCCTTTTAAAATACATTTTGCGGTGGGAATAATTTTTTATAAAATCAGTTGCTTTTCATTTTATTATGGTTCAGTTGTAGTACTATCTGGTCAGTGTGACCTTTTGGGGCGGCAGGGAGGGGAGAAGAATGTAATTATTTCCAGATATTGGTATCTTTGACAACACACAAGTTCTTTTTGCCCTGTGAATGGTTTTCATCATTAGTTGTAACACCAAAATTCTGACATTTTTGTTTCTGAGCTGCGTAGTCCTCATATAGTGATAGACTTATTGTTGAAACTCATTTTGGTTTGTGGTAAATGTGTACCTAAAAGTGGCCTTTAAAACATTCCAAAGAGCACAGTATTGATGAGCATTTAAAATAAACCACTGTACAGCAAGTTCCTTCATTTCTGGTTGCTATGTTTTCTTGGTCCAGCGTTTACATTTCACTTTGATCGTTAGTGCTGTTTGCATAGCTCATCATTCTAGCAGGAAAAAAAAGTATTCTTTTTTTTATTGTGTGTATTAGTGATGTAGCAGGGTTACCCTATTGTTAAATCTACACTTTGTTTCCACTGTGAAATGTCTGTTATAACTATTTACATTAATATTTTTATCTTGGAGAATATAGCAGACTCTTAATAGACAAACATTCAGCACACCACCCAGCAAAAGCTTACTACTTGATATGGTTGTATGATTTGTTTCTTTGGTAGTGTAATGCTTCTGAATATTTTACTAAGTAAAACTGGTTACAATGGGTCCAATTGTATTTTAAAACTAATTAAGGGTAGTGCTTTAACTCTGGGCCCCTGGCAGATCATTTATTTTCATGCCATAAAAACACTGTACCATATGCACAGCTACACTTGCAAAGAAGGAAAAAGTGACATGTCGGGTTGCTTTGCTACTGCTTACCAAGCTCTCTCAGCCCAGCGCTGGTTAGTAGAACCATTGTAGAAGCTCTCCAGGACCCCCGTGCCAGGCAAGGGAGATGGGTGAGGGGAGAGGGTGGGGAAATCCCTGTCCTGCAGAGCCAAGCAGACTGCTAATCCCTTCCCTTGGTTCTTGGCAAAGCAGGGAGAATCCCTCCTCTGAGTCAAGGAGGGCTTTGGCTCTGGGTAAAGGATGCAGGAGGTACTACTCTTAGGACAGGCTTCCTCCTTTTCCCCTTCTGAGCAAAGTAGAAGGGGACGGAGGAATTTTTCCCCTGTAGTCAAATGTATGGGGTTACCCCTGTGCAGCACGGACTGGAGGTTCTCATCCTCTCCCCAGCCTTCCCCCTCCCCAGCATGAAGCCCAAGTGTCCAGGGATCCCCATTCCCTATGCAGACAAATGGCTGTGCATTCCCTCTTCCCTATGCTTTGCCCAACACAGGGAGGAAGAGAGGAAATCCCCAGTCCTGAGTCCTGCTCTGTACTGGGGAGAGGGGTTTCCGTTCACACCTGACCTCTTGTTCTGGGGGTTATCCTCCTTGGGGTTGGAGCCAGGCATGTAGCCTTCCCCTCAGAGGGATAAACCTGTGGCAGAAAGGTTAGGGAAAGTTCAATTAAGTGCAGTTTCCATGCTTAACTGATTTATTTTTCCCCACACCACGTGATTGAATTTTCCCCCTGCCCTTGCGTCCTGAGACCTCTCCCTGGGCCAGGAGGGTTTGAGGGAAGGGAGGGATGGATGGTGCTGCTGTGGCTTCCCTCCTCTGCTGCCTGCATTCCTGTCCGGAGGTGGGGCAGAGGAGAGTGGAAAGGGCTGGAGCACAGTGCCCGGGGAGGTTCCATGGTCTTGCCGAACCTGGGGAGCTCTGCGCTGTCAAGGGGAAGCCAGAACAGAGCTGTCTGGATTTGGGATCATGGACCCTGGGCCGAGAGGGACTGCAGGAGGTTCAGGGGAAAGCTAGTTAGGGTGGGACCACAGGGCCTTTGTAGGATTTGTTACTGGCACAGAGCCAGCTTGCCTGAGCTCAGCTCAACTCAGGCTCAGCTTTTGTCAGCTCCACCTCCGCCGCCAGCGAGGACACGAATGCACAGCTCCGTGTGTCTCAGTCCTGCCCTCCTAGCCTGGACAACTTGCCACCCTCCTCTTTCCCTGAAGGAGGCAAGTACCTGGGGCTTGTTGGAGCAGTCCCAAACTGGCTTGCAGGGCCAGTGAGCTGGGTTTGGCTAGGGGCTCCCTGGGGTACAGTTCTCTCCCATCACGCACAATTGATTAACACGAGAGTCTTTTTAATTTTTCTTTTCTTTTTTTCGCTGCTTCAAATAAAAATGCTTTACACAACCTTTACATAGAAATGATTTGCATAACCCTTTAAAGGATTTTAAGGAGACCAAGGGAAGCCAAAGTCCCCATGCCTCTGTTAGTCTACCTCCTGACTCCATGCCACAACCTTCCACTTCCCCTTGCCCTTGGCCCCAGCCCCCAGTGCAGGGAGAGCCCAAGGGTCTTGGATCCTAGACATGCCCCTGCTTGTCAGCCCTCTAATGTGCATGTTAGTGAGGGTATTATCCCTTAATGTATGATTGCTCACAGAATGTGCCAACTTCAACATTCCTTAGAATTAGCAGGTGCTAATTGTGACACGTAACCTCACTCTTGAAGTCCCATTTATTAGGTTTGCTCCATCTGTTTACCACATTCCTTTGCCACTTTTCCTTTAATGTACAGAAGAGTGGACTAAAGCAGATCCTCTTGCCACTGATGTCCAAGTTTGCATATGGCCACAATGTTATAGCATATCTTTGCAAACCCTTGAAAAGATTCTGTTCTTCCTCAGACCATGGTAGTTGTATATAAATTAGCTGTAGAGAACAGGGTCAGTTACTATATTTGCTCACATAGTACATACACCTTTTCTCCAAACATCAGCCCTCCAAATTTGGAGTGCATGTCTTAAGTGGAAGCTATTTTTTTGCCTGGAATAGAATCGCAACTGTGCTTCATTGTGCAGCAGCAGTGGCATTACTGTTCAGGCAGCTGACAATCATTTGACTTAATATCTCATTGTTCTTTGATCTACACATGATGATCTCATTTTTAATTGTCTTGATATTTTACTTATCAGGCTAACATTTTCTGGCAATTTTTCTGTCTGCTCTCTGCTCCTGGTCTCTCTTCTCCTATTCCACAGCTGTAGAGACTCTTTAGCTCTTTTCAGCTTACCAGAGTCCATCTCTAGTCTTATTTCAACCTCCTTTTTTCCCCCCAGATGTGCCTATGAACAGAATTTCAGTTAACTGTGTCCAGTAGGGTCAGTAGTTATTCTCTTAGTTTATATGATATAGCTGCACAAAGGAAAACAGATTTTTGGGTTGCATCAAAAAAAGCATTAGGTGTAAGATGTATATAATATATGGTAGTGGCTCTTTACTTGGCACTTGTTGGCCTCATCTAGAGTATTATATGCAGTTTTGGCTCCACATTTTGAAAAAGAACATGGCGAAGTTAAAGAGGGTTCAGAAGTGGACATCAAAAGTAATAAAGGATGTGGAAGGCAAGTTTATATGAGGACAGAATGAGGGAAATAGGCATATCCAGCTTGCAAAAGAGGCTATTAAGAGAAAACATGATAGCAGTGTTCAAATATTTGAAGGGCTGTCATAAAGAAGAGGGAGGGCACCTCTTCTCTCTTGCGGCAGAGAGCAGAACATGAACTAATAGCTTGAAGTTTTAGCAAAGTAGGTTTAGATTGGACATTAAGGAAGGCTTCTTGTTATGTCTTGTGGTTGTGTGGGGTTGATTAGTTTTATTAATAGTTTAGGCAGTGGATTTATATAGAATGGTTTGGATAGAGATGATTCTGTCTTTGCTTCAGGGATAGATAACCTCTGAAAGTTCCTTCTCACCTTACTTTTCTATGATTCCAGAAAAAAGAAAAGAACAATGAATTTAAGAACTTAGGCTGTAATTCATTTTAATTAATGAACTAATAATGGCTTTACTTTGCAGGTTCTAAGAGAATTCATTCTTATACCTTTCAGGTAAACCCATTAATAAATGTTGTAATTTTGGAAGAGGCATTGCTTTTCTCTTAGAAAATTTGAATCTCTGTAATAAGCACAAGTTAGAGCTCTGTTTTAACTGTGGAGTCATGACTTCACCTCCTTATTTATTTTTCATATTGAATATGGGATAAATGATGCCTTCTTTTGTAAAGTGCTTTGAGACCTAGGCTGAATGGCAAGATGTTAGAATTATTTATCATTACTGCCACCTAAAATATCATGATGTGTTATAATTAATGTAGCTGGACATCTTATAATAGTAATTGTGCAAGATCAAGTAATTATTCAAAGTTTCATGGTTTGTTTTGCTCAGTTGAAATACAGACTGGAACAGAACTCATTTTTCGAACTAGGATTTGGGAACAGAGTGGAAGCTGTCTGTCTGTCTGTCAGTATGTTCTTGAATTGTGAAACAGTTTGGACAAACCTTCTGGTATAGTACAGCAATGGTTTTCAACCTTTTTTGACCTTTTTCAACTAGGACCCACTTGTAAATATTGATGACCAGTCCTGACTCAGTGCCCCTCACTCCTCATCCGCTGCCCCCCGCACCCAGGCTTCAGCCCCGCAGTGTGTGGGGTAGGATGGGGCAGGGGGACCCTGAGCAGCCCCTCACAGGCTGGAACTCTGCAAGCCTGCAAGGGAAAAGCCACTGTTTCCTACTTTTTTCCCTTTTAAAGGGGAATCCATTTTCAGAGTTCGTTGATGCATTTTTAAAGTTTGTTCATGACCCTTTCATATATTCTTGTGACCCACTTTTGGTTCATGCCCCACGGATTTAGAAACGTCGTAGAGCACAGCTTGTAGTAGTAACCTTAAGGCAGCAATTCAGTTGTTCATTTAGGCCTGGATGTAATTATTATCTTTCAAAAGAGTGCTTTTACAGAGCCCTTGGAATGAAGAAAATAATCTAAGATGTATTTTGTGATTACAGATACTTCACTCTCTTGGTTATTGCTTTCATCTTCAGTTTCTTGTGTTGAGTTTTTTCTGTAGAAACGTCATCCTTTTTTATAGCAGGAACACATGTGCCTTGTAACAGGAAACTTTGGCACTATTTTTTCTTTTCCACAGCAGTGCCTTTTTAAAAGTGGTGAACCCATGGAGTGATCTCTTTGGAGAAAGAAATTAGCAATATACTTTCATAGTGTGTTTCTAAAAGATTGAGGCTGGACCACCCAAATTATTTTAAGAGATGGTTTGCTGTGCTTGTATGGATTGTCAGATGTCAAGGCATTGGTTTACTCATGAATACCTTCATTGAAACTGACTACTGATCTGCAGATTGGTAACAAGTACAGTAAACCACTGATACTGGTTTTAGACGTGATTTTACACTGCTTGTCTTACAGTAAAACAGCCAGCAAACAGGATTTTCAATTCCTAATACTGTATATGTGGGAAATAACTTGGTAGGATTTTCTGCATCGAGGTTAACCCCTGTATATCAAAACAGAATATAACCTTATCTCAAAATATTTTATTGTTTTTTGTTTGTTTGTTTGTTTTTTATTAAGACCAACTGGAGTTAGAGTATAATATTTTTTTTTACTTTTTTGATATCTTTCCTCAAAGAATCTCAAACTATTTTACAAACTTCATTTTGTATTTACACACTTGTAAATAGCTTGTGTTTACAAACTTGATTTTGCATCAGTATGCCTGATAATAAACAGATGAGGATAGTTTTAAGGAGTTTAGGAGAGTAGAAACTGGAAATAACTTTTTCAGTTAACATGCAGTTCATAGTACAAAATAGATGTTAACTATGTTTAGACACATACTGTATAGTGCTTACTGTAGTATAATATCCCTATGTATTTTGGCTTCCATCTCAAAATCTTGAGAGGCACACTTGTTCTCTTTTTGGAAAAATGGGATTAGAGTGATTGCAGGCTAGATGCACAAAGGGTTGGGGGTGGAATAGTCAGTCCTTAGTTTAAATACATGGGGCAACTTTAGTTGCTTTTGACTGGGGTTCACATCAGCCTCTGTATTGAGCAGGGAGCTGCCTAAGCTAGTCGGTAGAAAGTGCAGAAGATAGATGCATCTGAAACTTGGCCCGTCTCCTGGTTTTTATCACTCTCTTGGCCTTAAGGAGGTGCCTATCTCCATTTCAGTTTCACAGTCCTGAATCCTTTCTTGTTCTTTGGTGGTGAAACTGAGGAGGTTACTCCTTTTTGTGAAAAATGAGGCTGGAAGAGACCGGGAGTGGTGCTTTTATACAGTAGTCTGTTACAGGATCATGATGTGGGAGACTAAAGTTCAATTTCCTCATCTATTTTTAGGAGGTTCAAATCCAAATCTGTCTCTCAGGAGCCTTAACCACCAGCACTTTCCACCCCTGTTGGAGCTGCACCACTTTTAATAACATAATTAAAAGATTTCTAGGCTGGACAGAGATAATAATATGACTTCAGCATAATTGCTTGGAAAGGGGGGAACCTTTAGTTCCAATCCCTGCTCCAAGAACTACATTTTTATCAAGTGAGTAAGTGTTTGTTTTTTGTTTTTTAAATACTTAACAAAATTTTTAGGCTTCTTATTTCTCTGAATTGCCTTCACTTGTGTGGCCATTAAGCATCAGGTTTTACTAACCAAAAAATGAGGTTCTGAGATCCCTGTAACCTTGCTTAGTGGTTTCTGCATGTTTTTAATATGCCAAATAGTATTGTCATCTACCTATGAACATTCATTATGTGTTTGGCAATCCCTGTCATATTTGATTTTATTTTATGATAACCCCACATTTTATGCCAAAGGTTCTTGTATCTTGTTTGTGATACCTAACTGTAATGTAAAGTTACTGGGGAAAATGGGAGGTTTTGCCAGGTATCTGGTGGATATTTGGGTTTTCTGGCATTTGAAAAATTGTTGGAAGCCCTGTAGAATTAAGGGATAAATTTGCTGCATATGTTTGCTAGACTGAAGTAGTTAATGTTGTCGTTTTGAATGGTCACCTTTTCGGTGTTAGCTAATGCCTGTTAAAATCAATAGGATAGTCATACATGAGTACACAGTGTTGAATTGGTTATGTGGTGCTATTCATAGCCAGAAAAAGTAAAAACACATGTTCTTAAAAGAAGATAGCTTGAAGTCCTGTCCCTTAAGCCCTGCCCTTGCCACTGGAAGTCCTTCTCATTTACTGTACTTTCAGAGGCAAAGCTGTGTTATCTGGCATCTTACAAGCCAGCATGTTCTCTATGCCAGCTTGTAAGGTAAAGTGAAACTGGAAGTGCCCACCGTGGCATTTCCAGTTTCTCTGAGTCCCCATAGCAAAGCACCCTGCGCTGCTGAGCTCCCATAGCTTGGGGGCATAACAGGCTGCGCGGGGCCCACCTCCCTGTCCCGCAGGAGGGGCGGCGATGCTGCGGGAGGGGCAGTGACACCCTGGAAGCGGCGGCCCGAACAGGCAAGGACATCTGTTTGGGCTGCTCAGTTAACCGGCATATTTTGTTATCTGGCATTCCCCATTCCCAGGGGATGCTGGATAAAAAACCTTTTACTGTACTTCTTTTGGCAAGGGGGTTTGCCATCTTGGAACTGGAAAAAATCCCCCAATTATGTTCTAATAATCAAGCATTGACTACAACATAAATTAATTTAATTTCAAGAAATATTTTTGTCTTGATTTATGTGTTTGCATAGTGTACATACAGGTGATTGCATAATGGCTTAAAATAAAGTCCTACTTTTGTATATTGTGGGGGAGGGATGT
>NW_017728943.1:55114109-55134383 GCF_001723895.1 Crocodylus porosus | reverse complement strand
GGGGGCCTATCAGTGTGTGAGGTGGCTTGTGGGGGGTGTGCTTGGTTGTAAGCTGGGGGTATGTGTGGGATGGGGGTAGGTATGGAATGTGTGGGGTGTGCATGGGGGCTGCATGTGTATAGTGGTACGAGGGCAGAGGTGTGGCTACATGTGTATGGTGGGGTGTGTGGGGCCCCGTCTCCTCCCTTCCCTCCCCATTGCACACAGCTCCTGCCACCAATGGCAGCAGCAGGTTGCAAGGCCTCAAGGTGCTCACAGCCTGTGGCAGGCAGAGACCCCCAGTAGCGCACTGTCCCAGCATGGATTGCATGTAGCTGGACTGCCAGCAGGAAGAGGGGTGGAGCTGGCCCAGCTGCATAGACCCCTGGTGTTCCGACTACCCTGCACTAGGCCCCTGCCAGCCCTGGCCCCTGGGCACCAGCGTGGGTCCTGTGCTCCCACCCAGCTGTTGCTGGGCTCCTGCCTGCCTGCTTGTTTGCTGCCACTTCTTTCTGTCACTGCTGCCACCGCCACTTCCCTTGTCTGCTGCCCTTCCCCTTCTCTTCTCTATCCAGAGAACCCCCACCCTGCCCCCCAGTGTTAGGTGGGGCCTGCAGTGGGTGCAGGAGGGTGAGGAGAGGGAAGCAGCTGAGAGAAGCCAGGGTGGGCTATGCCCCCACCTGGCTCCTACTTCGACTAGCCTCCCAGGGAGCAATGCTACCAGAGCCTTGTGAACAGAGCAGGCAAATGTGCATTCTGGACTGGCACATGAGGGTGCGTGGGAAGGCTGCCAGCGGGAACTCTCAGCCCTGAGTTGCCCTCCAGCTGTCCCATACATGGCATGACACCCTCCGGGGATCCATAGCCCCTCCACACCCAGAAAAGTCCTCCTGGTGCTGGACGTCAGGTAAAGGGATGAGGAACCTTTCCTGGGAATCCCCCTGTTGCTCAGGAAGCCAGGGGATCCTCCCCACAGACAGCTGCTCGAGCCTGCCTGATAAGCTGCAGCAGCTGCTGATGAGAACCACGTGTGGACCCACCTGGTCACTCAGCCATACAATCACCTACACAGACACCTAATCAGGGTCACCTGCAATATGGTGATGGGTACATGCCGCATCCCTAGGCTTCCTGGTCTGGGTGGACCACCCGCTTCTCATACCTTAGATGCCTTCGCCCAGACTAAACCTATGGTCCTAGCCTCCACACAGACAGAGCCCCTGACTCCAGGCTGCAGGGGCTGCCTTTCATGCCTGCTGGTTGTTGGGACCAAGAACACGAGCACTCCCACTTGTGGGATGTGCTTACTGCTGGTGACTCCGGAGGGCAGAGTGAGAGAATTATAGGAGAAAGTGGCAGGCTACGGATCATTAGAGAACACGAGGCGGAGATTGACGCCTACTACCAGGCTGTGCATCTGGAGAAGGATGCCACAGTGACCAGACAGAAAAACAGACCCCAACCAATGGGGAGTGGAAAATGGTCATATCAGGACTGAAACCATAGCAGGCATCAGCTGCCACACCAATAACCCTTCACAGCAACTATGCAGCCCTCTCACCATTGGCTGCCATTGCATCTGTGCCATACCAGCCAATGACATGGCAGTGAGGTAATGCAGAGTGATAACTGTAGGAGACACCCTGTTGCAGGGCATAAAAGGAGCTATCTGCTGCCCAAACCTCCTTGCACAAGAGGTCTGTTGCCTTCCAGGAACTGGGATCAAAGACGTTACAGAAAGAATTCATAAGGTGGTCTGCCCATTACCCCATGTTCCTTGTCCATGTGGGCGCTAATGACACAGCAAGAAGCAACTCCAGAAGGATCATGGGGGCGAAACTCAAGGGTGCAAGTAGTCTTCTCCTCAATCCTCCCAGTTAAAGGCCATGGCTGCCGGCAGGAGCAATTTATTGAGGTGATATGAAGGCTTAGAAAATGGTGTTTCCGGATGGGCTTTGGGTACCTCGATAATGGCACACAGTTCTATAACAGGGATGGTTTACATGCAAGGGATGGCATTCATCTTGTGAGCAGATGGGGGAAAAAGCTCTTTGCTATGAGAGTAGCTGACTTGTTGAGGAGAGCTTTAAACTACACAAGTTCAGGAGCTGGGAACAAGGGTCTGCTGCAGTACTCGAAACCACTTGCCACAACAACTTGTGAGGGGGTGTTCAGGAAATGGGCAACCAGATTGGTAATAACATCTTGTGACACTAGAGGCGGATTAAAAAACCTGACGTGATTAGAGGGAGACCTCAAGTATCTTTATGGGAATGCCAGAAGCATGGGAAACAAGCTGGGGAAACTGGCACTTCTCCTGCCTGAAGAGGATTTTGATTTGGTTGGGTTAACAGAGACAATGTAGGATGACACACGTGACTGGGCAGTGAATATTAAGGGCAATAGGTTTTACAGGAGGGATCGGATTGGGAAGAAGGGAGGAGGCGTGGCTCTCTACATGAAAGAGCAGTGCCCCTCCCTGCAGACAACTATAGACAACAGGGAAGAGTCCCTTGTGACCCTCTGGGTCAGGATGCAAGGGAAATCAGGAGAGGGATCCCTGATGGTGGGAGTTTACTAGAGGTCTCCCTCCCAAGAAGAGGAGTGTGATCAGGCAGTCTCCAGAGAACTGACTGAGGCGCTAACACTAGAGACCTGATTATCATGGGTGACTTTACTACCCTGACATCTGTTGGGAGGACCACTAGGCTGCCTCCAGCAGGTCAGCCAACTTCTTGGCAACAGTACATTACGTGTTTTTGATTGCAGGTTGTGGAAGGGCCTACCAGGGGTAAGGCCACTCTGGACCTAGTGCTGGCCAAAGGTGATGACATCATAGGTGACCTAAGGGTGGGTGGTACTCTGGGGGAAAGTGATCACGACCTGGTCAGGTTCACCATCCACTGTAAGACTGGGAAACCAGACAGCACAATAAAAGTGCTGGGCTTCAAGAAGGCAGATTTTGCCATACTTAAGAAGCTAGTTGGAGACGTCCTCTGCAGTCAGCAACCGGATGACTTGGGGGTTCAGAAACAGTGGTGCTTCCTTAAGGAGGCAATTCTCACTACTCAAAAACAGGCCATCCCCATGTGGGCAAAAAATGGGAAAGGAGCCAACAGATCAACTTGCCTCAACAGGAATATTAGAGAGCTTCTAAAAAAGAGAAAAGAAGCATACAAATAGTGGAAGAAGGCCTTAATAATACACCTCCATCGCCAGGGCCTGCTGATTTATGAGATAAGGAAAGCCAAGGCAGGCATGGAGATCAAGCTGGCAACTGGAATAAAAGAAAACAAAAATCCCTTCTACCAATACATAGGGAGTAAGAAAAAATCAGGCTCCACTGTGGGACCCTTACTAAATGTTCAAGGGCAGCCCACAGTCGATGCCCATGAAAAGGGGGGGTGGAAAGCTCAATTAAGTTCGCGGATGGTACCAAGCTGTGGGGAAAATGCAGGTGCGTGGGAGGATAGGATCAGGATCCAGGAAGATCTCGACAGGCTGGACACTTGGACAAAGCAGAATCAGATGGGATTTAACAGGGAAAGTCCTTCAACTGTATAGGAAGAACCCTTACCACAACTACATGATGGGTGGTGGCCCTTTGACTGGCACAGAGTCTGAGCGAGACCTGGGGGTTATGATCTACTGGAAGATGAATTTGAACTAGCAGTGTGATGAGGTCGATAGTTAAGCAAATATTACTGTGGCGTTTATTATCCTCAGTGTGTCCAGTTAGATCCAGGGAGGTGCTCCTCCCTCTCTCTTTGGCACTGGTGAGGCCTCAGCTGGAGTACTGTGTCCAGTGTTGGGCACTGCAGTTCAAGAGGGACATGGATAAGCTTGAGAGGGGACAAAGAAGGGCCACCCACATGGACATAAGCTTTTAGAGGGCAAATTCAGGCTAGACATAAGGAAGAACTTTCTCCATAAGGGTCACTAGAATCTGGAACACACTTCCACCGGAGGTGGTTCAGTCACCATCATCGGAGGTGTTCAAGAAGAGGCTGGACAAGCACCTTGCTTGAGTTTGTCTAAGCCCAATAATTTCCCACCTACAGGAGGGGACTAGACTTGATGATCCTATGGGTCCCTTCCGGTTCTACAATTCTATGATTCTACCTTTCCGCCTGCTGCTCTAGCAGTGCGTGGTTCCCAGCTGCGTGGCTGGATCGCAGAACACAGCAGGAGCCAGCCTGGTCCCTGCAGTTCCCAGCTGACTTCATGTCGTGTTGTGTGGTCTCGGCCATGCAGCCGGGAACCGTGTGGTGCCGGAGCCAGCATGGCTTAGCCAGCCCCATGTGGCTCCCAGCTGTATGGCCAAGACCACATGGTGCAGCAGGTGCCAGCCAGGAACCATTGGGGAAACAGCCCCATGGTTGCCTGGCCAAAAGCCTCTATTAGGCAGAAGCTTCTGGTTGGGAGCTTGGGGTGGGGAGGCTTGGAGTGGGGCAGAGCCAGGCGGGCCTTGCTGCCACTGTTGGGTCCTGCCACTGATTCCTCCTGCCACTGGTGCCTCATCAGCTTTTAGACAGACAGCCATGGGTAGGTAGTAATTTTCTGAATTTTAGAGGGGCCCCACAGGTTGGATAAAATGTCCTTGCAGGCTGGGTCTGGCCCGCAGGCTGTGTTCTGCCCACCCCTGTCCTAGGGAGTGGAGAGCATGTTCCCTATAGAGTATTCAGATATTGTACCAGCCTGTCTCTAGCCAGTTCTGTTAACTTGTACAAATAGTAATTTTTCAGAGCATGATTTGGCTAAAGCTGCTACAATTTGGTGAGGACAGTAAAAAGCATTACTTGGCCTCAAGACTATCCCTGTGTCAAACCTGAAGTTCCAGCTTCAAAACTTGAATGATTCTCATTGGCATCAGTCCACTGTATTTGCAGACAGCCTAAACAGAGCATCTAAGGCAGTCAATCTGATTATTTTGGCCTGAGCAAATTGGTATTATATCAGTGCTTGAAGAGATCAGTTCCCTTTTTGCTGTTTCCACACCATTAACTGTCCATTTGTAGCCAGTAATTCTCAGCAATCAGTTAGTATTATGGTCTTAATAGATGGGATTTCATTAAGTAAACAGCTCCCCACACCTGGCCTTGTTTTTGTTGGCCATGTCTGTACCAATTGTTGATAAACAGCTACTTAGGTACAAGCTAATTGTCCACACATACAATTTGGTCAATCCAAAGATGTGCCATTGTTTAGCCATGCCATAAAGACCCACCTTTATACCGCCTTGCTCTGGATACTTTGTTAAACCATCTAATCCTTTGAAGGGGACACAAGAAAAAGTGGACTTAATTTGTTGTAAATGTCACCTGTACAGTGTCTGAGGGCCTAGGCTAGTGTATCAATATAAAACTATATTGATATAAGCTGTTATAATGAAATCCATGCGTTTCTGAGGTAATACAAGTGTAGCAAAACTCTTGGAACTTTACTCTTATTTCATTTATGGTTTAAGTTCATGGGGATTTATCTAATGTCTACCAGTCTACAGGAGCATGTAGATGTAAGACTTGCATCATAAAGCTTGTACACTCCTGAGTCGCATAGTTTCTTTTGTTTTTTCTAAACTGGTTAAAAGTTATTTTTGTCCATAGCTTAAATATCTCTCCCATAAAACAAAATAATAAGCACAACCTTATTAAACTTAACCTTTGTGTGGACCTTGATTCCTTATTGCTTCCAGAATTGCTTGGTCATGTTGTCAGAGGCTTTCAGGAGACAGGAAACAAATTGTTTGTTATTAACTTGTTCTATTAGCACACTGCCCAGGTAGCATGTCAGAAAACTGATGTCCACCAGGATACAGTGGAGGGTCACGTGATTGTTGCTAGGTACAAGCTGAAACGACTCAATTTTATTAAACTAACTGACAGGCTAAAGCTGTCACAAAGTAGCCAGCCATATTTGCATGCCCTGTTTGTAGTATATCACTAATCTATATGAAGCACCTCCTGTCCGCTGAGTTTGCATCTTGATGACAATATCAGATAATAGAACAATATTTCAGAAGTGCAGTAGCTTAACATAACATGAACCGGAATGCAACCAATCATCTTCTCTGCTACTGTTTCATAGCTAAATGAACAAAATTGATTCAAGAATGTAACCTTGCTTCATTCTAATGCTTAGATTACTGTTTGCCCCTACTGTCATGCACTCATCGTAGAACTGATGCAGGTCCATGAGGAATTTTTGAGGTTCCATTTTGAGAGTCCATATTAACTGATGTTCAGAGAATGTCCTGATATCAATGAAAATGATGAAGAGATTTGAAATTCTGTTATTGAGATTTTCCTTATGTCTCATATACAACAAAAAGTAATGTCTGTCATTTTCTGGCTCACCCCGAAGCTACACTGAGATACACTGGGAGTTTGCCATTGGCAAGGGTGTTACAGCCCGTAATTTCACAGCAGTTGCCAACAAGATGTTCCTGATTTGTTTCTAGCTTAATCTCCTTTGTAGCTTTTAATTCTGGTTGCATCTTTGAGTACTTGAAGGACAACCTTCTCTTTCCAGGTTTGGCAAAGGAGCTTATACAAGGCTCTGTGTAGATAAATACACTCACTTGTGCTGGAGATTTGTTACTTTTCAACACCTGTACAATCATCATCTCTTGTACTTTTTCCAGAACAGGGTAATGATTTAAGACCTCTATACACCTTGCCTGGTATATGTCAAGCAACATGTAATCACCAGTGTTAGATGGAGTGCTCACCCTGTCTGGCTGTTGTCACTATAATTGGACTGTAGGGCTAGTCAGCAGCACCCAACCATCCCCATCCTTTGTTGCCTTGATGTATCATGAGCTGCTTTCAGACCCGTCATAGAATTGTTGCTTGTCATATGTCTGACTCACTCTGAAGCTGCATTGGGACTCTCTAGGAGCTTGCCAGTGGTGTGCTGCTGCATTTCATGTGTTTTAGCATTGAACCAGTTGTCCTGCATGTGGCAACCAAACACTCATTTCTCAACAAATCTTAACCTATGGATGGGCAAGGGGGATCAGGGTTCTTAAGATATTTGCAATGGATTATCCTCTTTATAATCTTAACAGCTTTTGGATGGCATTATTTACATAAAAAACAGTGATGGTGCTTCTGAGTCACAAACCTAATGTTATATTTCATGATCTTATACTGTGTCTTGGATGTTATTCCACAGCTAGACAAAGCAAAGGTCACCTATTCATATAATTGTGTATGAACCTGTTTGGCTTGTCAGCTGATAAGTACTAGAGTTTAGTGCAAACTTAGCGGTAAAAATGTGGAACTCAAACATTCAGAGTTATCATCAAATAGATCATTAGATGATATATCAAGGAGTCAGTTCCTTGCATGACTGGAGTGATCCTGACATCATTAAGGTATCTGCTGCATGGTGACATAATTAGGTGCCAGTAATGGGATCACAGATGCACTCATGCTATTCTCTTATTTGCTTACTGAAAACTGTTCATAACGACCAGCTCATGAATTCCACACAACTGCAGCAGCATGTATGGCTGTTGTCAATGGCAGGTCCAATGCTATCTGCCCAATATACTATAGCAAGTGGTAGAAAAATCATTCCTGATGTATATGTTAAAGTCTTCCTCCAGGATAATTAGCTTGTCTTGTTTCAGTATGCATTGAAACTTAAAAATCTCTTCCATTTTGATTCTATATGCTCAACAAGTTTTCATTAAAAAGACCCTACTTGAGTTATCATTTTGAAAAATCTATCTGTGGAATTTGGTTTCCTGTAAATACTATGCACAAATTCCTTAGTTTTATGAATGGATGGCAAAAACACCAGTGCTGACTGCTTATTCTTGAGGAGTTATAGTCTTGGTGTAAATTAAATGATGAGGGCATAGACTTGTAGGAGATCTGTGTTGTCCTAATTAAGTTGCTGTTGGAAAATCCTCCCTAAAAACTTCCCTAGAACAACTGTTTTGCCTCTTTCAGATGCTGTATGGTACTTCTAATGGGTGCATCTCGCTAAGTCACTCATCTTAAACCTTCATTTATCGAGAGGTAGGTGTGAGTATAGAAGAAATGCTTCTGCTGTTGGCCAGTCCAACAGTGTGCCTTTATCCAGGAGCACCCCTTCAGTGCTGTGTAGTCACTGAAGGTACAAGCTGTGTAAGTACTAGCTATATAAGACGGGCTGGCGTTATTTGATAGTAAGCTGCTTGTGTAGCTTGCTTTATGGTATGTTGAAGGTGTGAACTTCCATTGCATCCACTGTTCTGTGGTAATTGCTTGTGCACAAGCATTTGTCCCTTGATAAGTGTAATATAGCTTGCCCCTCAATAAAAGTGGGGTTAAATTAGATTTTATTTACTGCAAGATATGAGCAAGCACAGGAGAAGTTACTGTGGATTAGCTAACACTGTGTAGCTGTATCCTAGCTTGCCTCCTGGTACCTTGTGACATCAACACTGATGCCCTAGCATTCAGTTAATTTACAGTAGGAGTGTCAAACTCAATTGGCTCCATGGGGCTGAAAATTTGATGGTGGGACACAGTGCTGGTGTTAATTGCTGTGGCTGTGGCCAGATTTCCACCCTCTGGGCTGAATGGCACTGGCCTATGAGCCATATCTTTGCCTTCCCTAGTTTAGAACCTTTGATTACTAGAAACCAAACTCTCTTTCTTACTAGTGCAGTGCTACAGAGACTAGGTTTCTGTAGACCTTCAGTCAGAGTCTGAGCTTACTGACATTTTTGTGCCTGGGATTACTGGTTTAGCACAGAGGAGTGCATTCAAGTGTCCTTTTTTGGTAAAAGCAATTGGGTTTCATAGTAGAGAAATCCTTTATTTCACCAACAAGATTTTTGCAAAAAAAATTCTCTAATTGCAAGCTTTCACGCACAAACACCCCTCGTCCAGCATCAGAGTATAAAGATTGTAAAAGTTCTCCTGGGTAGAAATGAAAGTTCATATTTCGTAGGATTTTACAGAGGAGTTAATAGATGGAAAACGCCTCCAGGCAGTCATCTTATAGCTGGTATGGTGTCTATCACCTTTATGTGAGGTTCTGTGATGATCCAAATTACCTTGAAGCTAAGGCAGGGGCAGTGTCTTAGGTTTTCAGTGGTCATGGTTGCTTCTTGTTTGGGAAAATATAAAGATTTAATTTGGTGGTAAATCATTCTATCGGGGTTGGGGTCCATCTCAGTTTTGGCAGGTGTACTGGCACATTTAAAGCTGGTCTGTAGTTCATACAGCTGAAAGTACTGGTTTCCTGTGCCACAGTAGTAGCCTGTTTGTGCTGATGCCCTTTGCTGTGCCCGCTGGTGCAAAGCCAGCAAATCAGTAGCTGGGGGCTTATGGCACCGTGGTTTGCAACAGAACAAATCCTGCAGCCATGTCAGTAGGGCTATCAGCGGGACTATAATTTGGAATTGCCAATAACATGTGACATCATTGGTAAGCTTCCTTTAGCACTCCAGGGGTTGATTAGATTGTGGCAGTATTTGGGAGAGTGTACCTGGAATAGCAGCAGCTGGAATCGTTAGGGTTAAATCTCCACTATCGTGTCTAATTTCACATCGTGTTGACATATTTTCTTCTGTATACGACTGTTTTTCTGCAATAGCATATGAGATTGGTATGAACTTTCTTTCGCTTCTGGTAGTAGTGTTTTATTGCCTGGTTATCTGTTTTGTATGCATCAGAGCTCTAATATTTTGCTGAATGGACATAATGGCAAAGCCTGTCCCGCTTGGCCTGCCCGTTTCAGTTCCTCAGTCCCAAAGGAGTTTATTTCGCATGATTCAGATCATGCAGCTGAAACATTGGTTCCTTCAGGATTCTTATAATTTTAACGTATTCTGAACGTTTAGAATTGAATCCTAGTAGGTTTAGCTCAGCTTGGATTCCTGGCTTGTATCATAGGCCTTTGCTAACTTTTTTCATCAGTGCCTTCTCTTGACAGCTTGACTTAGAGCAAAAGAGGATTGTATCCATAATATCTTACAGGTGGTCCAAGTCATTCTGCCCTTTTGAAAGCAGTCTACTAGAAAGGTTTTTCAGTGGATTCTAAGTGGGCCTAGGCAAGCCATGTTGCTTGCTGAACTAGTAAGAGCTGTGTGTGTTCCATTGGAAGAGCTGTATGGCTCCTTCTGTGCTGCCACGAAACAGGATGAGCTGCCTATTAGATAGCTAATGTGTCTTTTAACAAAAATTATCAGGAGAGTAGAAGTTTGAACAGCGTGGATTTTTGTGGAAAATGGCAGGGAGATCCAGAAGTTTCTGAATGTTGTACAGGTGACCTCCCTCAAATAACCCTACCCACCTTTTGGTCCAGTTGGTAGAAAATATTTTTTCTTTTAATAGAAGATTTTTCCCAAATGTGTTTCATATTTGATTTCATACTTCATCTTAGAAAGTCAGTGACTAAATCATAGACTGCAAAAGTGCAGGACTGGAAGGGGCCTTAAGAAATTGTCTAGTTTAGTGGAGCTCAGCCTTTCTTCCTGGTGGGGTGAATGGGCAGTGCCCCCTCCATCCATGGGTCAGATTCTGCCAGCGGTCCCAATCTGGCACCAGGACCGGCGCAGTGAGCACCGGCCAGCCAAGTGGAGGGAGTCGGGGGGAGGCATGGCTTGGCTTGGCCCACAGGGGGAAGAGGTGTGGCTTGGCCCCTGTGTATGGGGTGGGGAAGGAGCCATGGCCCAGTCTCAACCTGGTCTTGTGGGGGTGGGGTGGGGAGGCATCCCCTGGCTCTGCAGGGAAAGGGGCATGATCCACTCCCAAACCAGCACAGGGTGTGAGGGAGAAGGCATGGCCTGATCCCTCTCCAGATGTGGGGGAGGGAGCATAACCCAGCTGCGACTGGCAGTGGGGTTTGGGGTTTAGAACTTTTGGCTGGGGGAGGGTGACTGGATTTGTGGCCCCTGCTCCTCCACCATCAAATCTTCCCTGCCATGGAGAAACCTGCAGACCAGATGTGATGGCTCTAGAGGCAGGCTGCATTTGGCCTGCAGGCCAGAGGTTGAACACTTCTGATCTAGTTCATCTCCCTTCACTGAGAAGAGGGTAGTTATACTTGGATCATTTCTGACAGATGTGTGTGAGATCTTCCTTTTTAAGAACAGGTTAGACAAGACTCTCTAGCATAGCCTGTTCCATGATTTCACTTCCTTTATAGTTGAAAAGTTTTTCCTACTAGCTTGTAGCAAAGAATATTTAGGCTGGGTAAGCTGATTTCTTGGATACAGTGTACAGCTGATGATTACCTTTTCCTGAAGAACATTTTATGTATTGGAAGACTGTTATCTGATGTCTGTTTTTCCAGACTGTACAAACCCAGTGGTGTTTTTGTTTTGTATTTTTTTCTTTGTAGGTCACTTTTCTAAATTCTTTATTCTTGGTGCTTTTTTTTTCTGTACTATCAAATTTGTCCACTTCTTTCTTTAAATATAATGAAAGTCTTGAGCTGATTTTATTGTACCAGTTTGGCACAGCTAATCTGTGTGATTGAAAAGGTGAATGTTATCTCTCACCGCCTATTATGTAACTTTGCTAAATGGGATTATAATTGGCAAGATAAGCTGTTTCCCTTGACCTCTTTTCAGGACTTATAGAGTATTTAGTCTAAAGGCTATAAAATGTCTCAACACGTCTTAATGTGTTCATGTGAAGATTCACCATAGAAGAAGATGTGTACTTAGCCAGTGATTCACCCTCTCTTCAAATCCATTGGAATCTGGTAAAGGTTAAAGAGAGATACCATCAACATAAATAATATATATAGTTAAATGGTCAGTGGTGACAATTTAGCTAGGATGATAAAATGCTGGTAAACAAACTGGAAAAAGAGGATTGCAGCAATATCTATTAGTTGCTTATGAAAACTTCACTTGCATCCATATCAAAGATAGAAACTAGAGGAAATATGAATGCAAAACACCCTGGGAAATTAAAAAAAAAGAGAGCTTGGAGGTAGAAGGGGATCGTCAAGGGTATGGGTATTCTAGAACTTCACAAGTAGAGGGATGGAGTAAAATCTGTTAAGCAAGCATATTTCTGACACTACTTTTTATCATTATTGTATTATTTCCACATGGCGGTGGTAGCCTGATTCTATTATCTTGTCCCATTTACATCTGTGTAGAGAAGAAAGTTTATAAAGTAAAACTGCAAATGCTTAAACTGTGTTAGAGAGATGGGAAGAGAATAGCATCAGTATGATATTTTCATCCCCTCTACACACAAGTGCTGTGTGTTGGATCCATATGAGGTCCGATGGCATTGGTGCAGTGGGGGGCACTGGAGCAACCAATATTTTTCATGCAAGTATTCTGCATTATTAAATCCTGGGAAGATTTGAGGTTAGCGTTAGTTTCTACAAGCTTGTGTTTTTTATATGGCCAGTTTCACGGGCTATCACAGGGAAGCTGGTCTTGACAGAAGGGGATCCAAAAACCCTTTCTGTGGCTTTTTATTGGTTTTCGGGTATTCTCAAGTAATAAGGCAGGCTTCACTTCCCTGGAATTTCATCTTAGCTTTGGATATATTTTTTTCTTCCAAGGAAATTTTAGCTTTCTCTCGTAAGGTATGCTTGCTTGTTCTTTGTGCTTGGAATTTGGTTTCAAAATCCCTCATGAAAACTGAAGTTTATATACATAATTCTTTAGACAGCTCTCCTCTCTTGCATAAGATAGTAAAATAGAACCTAAGGCCTTACTTTTTTTATATGGCTGGTGTGACAGTTTCTGAATATACCATAAAAATGTCTAAAGCATTTAATATACAAAATAAAAGGTAACATTCTGTGGGGACAATTCATTCTAAAACACATAAAACATGCCTGATAAAACATTAAGACTACAGTGACATTTGTCTCCTTTAGCCATCTAGTACAAAAATGTCATAATACCACTGGAGGTATCTATTTTTCTCTTACCAGTATATCCTAATTGTCTGACTAATGAAAAAAAGTTATTAGTTTAGCACCGTGAGAATTTTAAGTTACAATGGAATATTCAGAAGATTATACAATTAAAAAGATAGTCTCTGGGGTAAATTGATATATTAATAACATAATATCAGCTAGGTCATGATTCTGCCTTGTAGCACAAAATAATATACCTCTAGAATATTAAAGATGAAGGTGCGTGCAAAAAAGGGCACTTTTGACTCTTTAAGTTGAAGCTTGAACAAAGATGTTGCTTATTGAACTTTCCATTCCATTTCCATTTGTTCCTACAATAGATATACTGTCATTTGTACACTGGAGTCCTCAGGGGTGATTCAAGAAAACTACGAAACTTTCATCTGTCTGTTTTTCAAATCTGATGGCCCCCTCCTGAGGATGTATAGACCATTTTAAGAGAAGGGCAGAGCTGTATGTTGGTTCCTATCAACTCTGGTTTGACCCTCCTTTAAACATGAAAGTTGCATGCTGAAGGGAATATTAATAGAAATGAGAAGAACTAAAATAACTTTGAAAAGATTCATAAAGATCAAGGCTGCTACATAAACTAAAGTTACAACAGTAATTAAAGTTGTTTCTCAATGCAGCATTAAAATTCATAGTGGAAATTAAAGTTAAAGAGCCTTATTTAAAATAAGATGCATGGATTTATATTAAAGGAATTTCTTTTAGTCCAAGATTTGGTATTTTGGGTAAATTATTTGCCCTGTTTTTTTAGAGTTGCTTTCTTCATCTCATGTAATTATTTTACTTTAAAGAGCTAATCTCTAATTGGAGCTGAAGATCTTTGTTCTGATTCCTTTACTTTTTTTTTTATCCTTTTATTATAGTAGTTAGATGTTTGTGGCGTAATTTTTTACCGAGGATGTCTGTCTGTCTGGCCCCCTCTACATGTGCAAGAAAAGGCATGATGGCATATAATATGCAAACACACAGTTATACCTCCTGCCATGCCACGCATGCATGGCAGGAGGCGCGGTTGTGGAATCATGCATTAGATCACATTGCACCTTATTGCCGGCGCAGGGAAAGCCTGATCCTGGGGTCGCCTTGTACTAGCAAGAAGCAGGTTCCAGCAGGTGGGAGCCCCAGGCGCCCCAACTGAGGGGCTCCAAGCCATGGGGCATCCCATGCACTCCTGGGGATGGTGGATTGCCACAGGGCAGTTTTCCTCCCTTTTCCCCTCTGGGGCTGTGGGAAACCTCTGGGACCAGAGGATTGTTGGACAGGTGATCAACTGACAGGGATCCCAGCAGCATGGGAGATCCAGTTACACCTGCAAATTAAAGCTCTGTAGCAGCCAGCTATAAAGTTAATACACATTTTCAAGGTCTAACTTTGTAGGTGATTGGAGCTTTCTATAATGTGATAGCTACTTTGCATGTGTAGCTGGTCTCCAGGTAATTGCACAATACCTGGAATGTGCAGAGGGGTTTCTGTCTGTCTCCAATTTCTATCTCTTCTTTTTGAAACATTTCTTTTAAAATGCACCTAATACTGTTGGCTTTGGCTAAGCCAACAAATACAATTAGTAGAGTCTTAAATTATATTAATTTTTAAACTTAAGTTGTTAGATGTATTTTAAAGAAATGTTTCTAAGATCTGAATTGTAGTTTATACATTATGCAGGATAGGTTAGACTTGTCTCCAGATTGTTCTCTGAAGGATCTTTTGTTAAATATTTTCTTGTACAGATCATATCCATTATCCTGATGGTAGGTGAAAGAGAGATTTGAAGTTAAAGACCTTGTAGAAAAGCTGCCTTGTACTCTATTCAGGAGGTGCATCTTCCTTTTTTAACAGTGTTGCTTTAAGTTTGCTATGTTACCCAGGATTCTAGAGGCTGCAAGTTGCAAGGAAAACTATGAAATACAGGCAACACTGCCCCTTGCTGTATTAGTTTTTCTTTGCAACTGATATGGAACTGGAAAAGGTCTGGAGGCATGTGACTCTTTTCCCTTCTTCAGTGTCGATTGAATCTGTCAGGGAATTCACTGAATTAGATGACAGTCTTTATGGCACCTGAACTGCTCTTCCTGCTTGGGAAGACTTCCATGTGCATATGCAAGGTGTGTGAAATAAAGCTGTGACAAAGAAAAGAATACTCGCATTGTAAACAATGGTGAGGAAGTTGTCAAAATATCTTATTTGACAGGGTAACATTAAAAAAAAAAATGGTATGGGAGGAAAAAGGTCAGGATCCTTTGCAGATTCCATGTAGATGTACTTTGTACCATTGTTAATTGAATGTATTGAAAGAAACAAATGCATGAAATTGAATGCAGATACTTTTGTTGGATGGCTTATAAATAAGATTTTTCTTTTCTGTTTTCCAGATTCAATACTAAATAAACATGGGTGCATTTTTGGATAAACCAAAAACTGAGAAACATAATGCTCACGGTGCAGGGAATGGTTTGCGTTATGGCCTCAGCAGTATGCAGGGATGGAGAGTGGAAATGGAAGATGCTCACACAGCTGTTGTAGGTATTCCCCATGGTTTAGAGGACTGGTCCTTTTTTGCTGTCTATGATGGTCATGCAGGATCTCGTGTGGCAAATTACTGCTCATCACACTTATTAGAACACATCACTAACAATGAAGATTTTAGGGCAGCAGAAAAACCAGGATCCGCTCTTGAGCCTTCAGTGGAAAATGTCAAGAGTGGAATCAGAACTGGCTTTTTGAAAATTGATGAGTATATGCGCAATTTTTCAGACCTCAGAAATGGAATGGACAGAAGCGGATCAACAGCTGTGGGAGTTATGATTTCACCTGAGCATATGTACTTTATCAACTGTGGTGATTCACGTGCTGTTCTCTTTAGGAATGGACAAGTCTGTTTTTCAACACAGGATCACAAACCTTGCAATCCAAGGGAAAAGGAGCGAATCCAGAATGCAGGAGGCAGTGTAATGATTCAGCGTGTTAATGGTTCATTGGCAGTTTCTCGAGCTTTGGGGGACTATGACTACAAATGTGTTGATGGCAAAGGCCCTACAGAACAACTGGTTTCTCCAGAGCCTGAGGTTTGTGAAATTTTAAGGGCAGAAGAGGATGAGTTCATCATCTTGGCTTGTGATGGAATTTGGGATGTAATGAGCAATGAAGAGCTCTGTGAATTTGTTAAGTCTAGGCTTGAAGTATCAGATGACCTGGAAAAAGTGTGCAATTGGGTAGTGGATACTTGTTTACATAAGGTAGGTAGTTTTCCCCCAAAAGATGCTATGGAATTGACCTATAATTTTTTTAGATGAATAAATTATCCTCTATAAAGCAAAAGTATTTGTTTTCATTAATGTAATTCAGGAAATCCAAATAACTTCTCCTCCCTCCTTGATACTTGGAGAAATTTCTACCTCTTGGGTTTCCTCTTCTTTTGGGGCCTCACTCTACTGGAGAGATCCTTGCTAAGTGATAAGGCACTTCAGAGAAAAGTGTAGTAACACTTTCCTAACTGTGACTAGAAATGGAATATTGACTTTCTGTATAAATATGTCTACTTAGTTACCTGAGCAGCCTGCCATTTTAAGAATGTTTATCCAGTTAGAATGTTTTATTCTAAACAAAAACCAAAGTACAGCTAAGCTCTTGAGACTGTCACAACCAGTAACATGTATGGGGTACATGTATGTGTCATCGTTATTATCGTGCACTTCATACAAAATCAATCTCCTCTCCTCATAGGCAAATTTTATGTGTATGTGGAGTGCAGAGCAGAAGTAGGGTATTTGTATCAAGTTTCATGTAAATAAATTTGCAGCGTTTTCCAGTTTTGCGTTGAATTTGAAGCTTGGCCTCAAAGGTTCTACAGCTGTGGATAAGGGAATCTTCCAACAACTATTTTTCATTTGGCTATATATAGAAGGTAAGAGTCCTCTCTAGCTTGGGACAAGAAGAGATTTTTTCAAAACAAAGGTAATCAGGCTGTGCCTTATCCTCCAAACCATTGAGTCCTGTTTTATTTTCTGTAGTAAGATAGTTAGTGGTGATGGCTTGTAGGAATTGTCCCAGGGAGGAGGCTTTGACAGGCAGAGGGTATGGAACTATCATCACTTGGCTTTTTATTCTAGTTTAGTTAAGAAGCTTTTGGTAACAGTTGTTTCTAAGTTCTTTCTGAACATGCAAGGAAATTTCTCAATCATTTTTCAAGTTTTGGATAGAAAAGAATTAAAATATCTAGTTGTCTTATAAAAGAGTTTAGTAAAGATACAAACTTCACAGATGACTTTAAAGAATTTTACCTAGGATTATGCAAGTGTGGAAGGTGGGAGAATTGGGATGTACTGAGGACAAGAGCATAGCAGAACACTAAATTATGATTGGAATTATAATTTTCCAATTTACAATTGAGCAGTAAAGAAAAGTACAAAAGAGGTGACTGGCCTGAGCCCCTGCATTTGAATATCAAGACAGCAGTGTTGATGTGCTGCATGGTAAAATTAGGTAAAATGTACCAAGACTCCAGCTGTAAGAAAAAAAAAAACAGATTAGAAGTTCATCATTTTGCAAAACAACCTCCATTACTAATTTTATTGAAATTTACGGATCATCTAAACATGCATCACCTTGGTCAGGCAGAACATTGTGTTTTGGCAGTATGGAATGATTTAATTTATTTTTTGGAAGTTCTCAGCATCAAAAAATGAAAAGCAACTTGGGTAATGGCAGAGACAAATTAGGATGAACAAATAATTTGAAATGAGCTGTAAAGTCTTAGCTGAATAGTCTCTAGTTGAACTGCTAGTGATAGTGATGCAGTTGTCTCAGTCTAGCATTAACATTCTGCATTCCAGACTTCAGAATATATGTAAACTTTAGTTAGTTTTAGGTAACATTAAATTATTTTTGATGTTTGACCTTGGATCTTCTTGGAATTTTTCAATGATTGAGGAAATATTTGAGAAAGTGGAAATAAATATTTACCATGGATTTGTAATATTTAAAAAATTAAATATGTCCAGTTAAAATTAATTACAGTATTTATTTGATGTGATTAATAGCAAGGGAGGAAAATATGGGGTTAAGATAAAAATTCATATTCACATGCTTTTTTTTCTTTTCTTTTCCTCCTCCCTTTCCATTATATAGGGAAGTCGTGATAACATGAGTATTGTGCTAGTTTGTTTTTCAAATGCCCCTAAGGTCTCAGATGAGGCAGTGAAAAAAGATGCTGAGCTGGATAAGCACTTGGAATCACGGGTTGAAGGTAAGAAATCAATTTTCTGCTTCAGAAATGTCATCTTTCTTGACTTTAAAATCCTAAGCACTATTAATAGTTCTAAGTAACAGTGGCCAAACTTATTTAATACGAAGGTTCAATTCTATGTGGTTTTTTCATAGTAACAGGTAGGATGGGGTTGGTTAGGTTTGGTTAATCCTGACTTAAATGATAACCATTTACTTAATTTTCATTTTGGTTAGCATCCTTTGTCTATATTTGTCTAACCAAGTTTAACCATAGGTTTCATACTAGTGTTTACCTTAGGTCAGTAAAGTTGTGGTAAAAGTTTTGATCTCTATTTTTGCTAGGGAAATGTTTTCTTAACTTCCTGATTTAAACACTAAATCTTCACCTAACTTTTACATTTTTCATTGAATTCACTGGTGATGAAATTCTTGCACATAGTCTATTATATTTGAAATATGCATACTACTGAAGACAGTGTTTGAAAAATTGTACTGAATAAATAATGATCTAATTTTCTTCTTCCCATTTTTTGATGTCCCATATATTTTTCATCTACTGAGTATTCAACACAATTATTAGGGTGCATATTGTTACCCTCCTTCTGTTGGTAGGACCATTTACATGCAAGTTATTCTTTTGCTTATACGCGTGTACCGTATCAGTCATATTCTACTAGAATATGTATAGCTTGGTCATTTCCACTAGTTTTGCACCAAAAGCAATGTTTGAGTGGCTCAAATGAGTTTTATAGCTTCAAAATTTTGGAATATTAGGATTTTTCCTGTACAACAAGTAAAAGGTAGAGTGACTAAACCAGTGATTCTCAATCTTCAGACTCAAGACATCCCTTGAAAAATGTTAGCTATTAGTTTTTACTCTCTTGGACTATGGCAAAATACTAAAGCAGTTATTCTTTTGGAAGTACTGGGAGAGCCCATAAAAGGTTAGAGTGTTTTTGACACTCCACATTTCTATTTCAAATCTCCGGGTTTATCTTGTTAACCGTGGGTGCATCAACACATGTAATTAAGGCAAAGCAAAATCTTGGGACCTGATTTCTCTGGAGTGTGTTGCTCCTGGGTATGCCGTTTGAACGTGTGCTCTGGACTGCAGCACATTGAGTTGGGTCAGAGCGGCTCTGGCTGGCAGGGGGCCCTGGGGGTCAGCCTGCCAGCCTGGGGCAGCTTCCCTTGGCTCAACATGCTGCCAGAGGGGCTGGCTGGGGCACAAAGGAGCTTCAGAGCAAGACTCGCCAGCAGGCAGCCCCTGCACTGAAACACCCTCATTGCCCAGCCAGCCTCCTTGGCATCTACAAGTGCACTGCTGCAGAGCAAAAAACAAACAAACAAAACTCCACAACAGGATAGTACTTGTATTTACAAATACTATCCTACTGCAAAGTGAATTAGTTTACTCCATCCTAATAGGGATGCATATGTAGACACGTTACATTTACTGCAAAGCTAATTATTCTGCTCCATGGTAAATGTCTTGTGTAGATATGGCTCACGTGTAGGCGTTTGCACACCAATGGTGCTAATACTGCACAGTGCCCCATGACATGTTAAAAGGATCTCAGTGCTGTGACACCTTTGTTGTTAAACACTGGTCTAAACACTTTGCCAGTATTTCATATTGAGTGTGTTGGTAAAACAAACAAACAAAAAATCTCTTTTCAATGAAGAAGGTTCTTTCATCCTATTCTCTCTTTGGAGTATGTTTCATCATGACTGATTGTTAAGGTGGTTCTTAATATTTTGAGTTAAAGCATTTATCTTTATGGTTACAGCACAAAGAATGAGATTTTCACACACTTAATTTTATTTTGATATATAAATTACTTAAAACAGTTTTAGGTTTAAAAATTTGTAATACACACACAATTCTTGGTGAAAAATGTTTTGCTAAGGCTTTAAAAATTACGGACAACTGAAGGTGTATGTCAGCCAAAGAGTATAACTTTTCTCCTTAAAGTTGAAACATATGTCAAGTTCAAATATTATTACACATGTAGGCACGCGTGTATTTGTTTGGATTACTTGGGTACCTTCTGTTCATCTGTAGCATCCCAGAGATTCCCTTCCAGGGAAGGAAAAAACATTCCCCACAGTAGAAATACACAGTGTGGGGGCAAGATTAGACTCCTGGGGTTAAAAAAAAAAAAA
>NW_017728943.1:55111924-55114009 GCF_001723895.1 Crocodylus porosus | reverse complement strand
GAAACAAAAGCAGAGCAGGCAGGGCACAGTCTTGGACTGTGCCCTGAGGCAACTGGAGGCTCAGTCCTCCACAGAGATACTCTGTTGCCCAGCCCCAGTGCATGGAGCTGGAGCTGGGTTCTTCCCAGTAAGTAGGGAGTGGAGAGGGCTAGGGGAGGGGACCATGGGGGGAACCCCACTGGCCCCACCTGCTCCCCCAGCCCCTGGATTGCTGCCCTGCCTGCTCCCTGAATCCTCCTGATGGCTGCCCTGCCCGGTCCCATTCCCCACCTGCCCCTGAGCCTCCTCCCCCAATCTCTGCCCCACCTTGCCCCAGCATCCTGTCGATTTTAAAAAAAAATCCCTGCACTCGCTGGCAGTAGCAGCTGCCATCGGGGCCACTGGGGCCTCGTGGCAGAGCCCCCCCACACACAGCGTGGAGCCTGGGTGACAGCTGCAGCAGTCCCAGCAGCCCGACAGCACATGGAGCTGAGCAGCACCCTGCCAACCCTGGCCACAGCCGTGCCATGGGGCAGTGGTAGAGCAGCTGCCGGGCAGCCAGGGCTGGGCTGAGCCCCGCTGCCCTGTGTTGTGGGGGGGCTCTGCCACGAGGCCCCAGTGACCCCGATGGCAGTTGCTACTGTAGGTGAGTGAGAGGCTTTTTTTCTTTTCTTTCTTTTTTTAAGTGCTGGGGCTGTGGGGGCAGCCATCGGACAGGGTCTGAGGGAGCAGGCAGGGGATGGGGCCAAGCAGGGCAGCCATTGGGAGGCCTGGGGGAGTGGGTTGGGGATGGGGATGGGGATGGGTGGTGCAGCCATCAGGGAGGCTGGAGGTACAAGTGGGGGCTGGGTGTGGCAGCTATGGGGGGGCTGCAGGAGCTAGCAGGGGATGGGGCCAGGTGGGGCAGCAATCTGGGGGGCTGGGAGAGCAAGTGGGGGTGGGCCATGTGACCCCTGTTGGGGGAACTGTGGCCCTGTGGGGGTAGTCCGTGAGCTGTGTAGGGGGGCTGTGTCCTGCGGGAGTAGGGGACCTCCCCATCCTGAGCAGTCCCCCCACAATCCACACACACCTACCCACACACCCCACGGCCCCCCACATCCCTCCGCCACCGCCCACATCCCCTCATGCCCCTTCCCATCTCCCTCTTGCAAACCCCACATCCTCCCATCACACACCCTGCTTGCCCATCTGCCCGACAAGATGAGACCTGCTGACAGGAGCTGTGGGTACAGGGGCAGCTGTCCCCACATCCTGGTTAGTGAAGGAGTCAGGGGGAGCTCTAACTGCTCTGTGGTAAGAAAACCAAAGGCAAACAATAAACATGGGTATTTAGAATTCATTTTATTATGATGATGGAGACACTGGTAGGCTTCCAGAGTGCTTTAACACAGTAGATACATCAGTAAAACAGTGTCTGTGTGTCTGTGGTGGTCTTTTGTTTTAATTGTGGAGGAACATGGATTTCAGGGTATTTTACACAGTGACTTTGGTATTTTTTTTTATCGGGGATTTTTCAGTTTCAGACGGGGAACGCCAGAATTCCTGCTTGGGAGGCAAGTGGCAGGACCCAGGTAGAAAAGCCTGCTCAGACCTGGCACCTTGGACCCAGCTGGAGGTGGCTGACCTCCAGCTGGGGCCAGGAGGACATGCTTTGACAGTTCAGAGCAGGCCACCACAGTGAGAACAGCTGCCCAGATGGCTGGGCAGGGGGCACACGTGTCAGTAGTGCTTCACAAAGGCCAACTCTGCAGCCACAGCCCACTGGCAGCTGACCCAGAGGGACAGATACTTCTACAGGCTTGCAGTCCCTGTCCAGGTCTGGCAGGTGTGCAGCAGGTCACAGCCAGGCAGCAGCCCCCACTGCCAGACTGCTGTAGTGGGTAAAGTGTGCAGGGAACTCTCAGGGCTGCTTCAACAGTCCAGCTGGCACAAGGGGTCATGTTCCCAGGTACCAATTGGCTAGGCCTCAGAAGCTCCTGAGAGCAAGTAGCCCTGAGCTACTTGACCAGGTCAGCTTTTTGTTTTGCTGGGGCCAGGACAGGGCAGCTTTTGCACTTTAGCTCCCTCTGGCTGCAGATCCAGGAGGAGCCAGGCAGGGTTATTTTG
>NW_017728943.1:55083925-55111824 GCF_001723895.1 Crocodylus porosus | reverse complement strand
TTGAGCTGCTGCAAGCTCACGTGCCTGCATGTGTGCCCCCCTGAGTGTATTTTCCTTTGGGGTTTCTTTTGGCTGCTTTTTTGTCACTTGTCTTGTTTAACATGTGTGTGAGATTCTGAAGAGGGCTATTAAGGTGGCATGCATTCCAGTGTCTGTATTTGCACTGATATAGCTGGAGCTGATGATTTCATTCCTTAGCATCTGGGGATGAGATTTTTAGAATAGAGATGAGGGTTAGCTGTCTGAAATCTGAAAGCAGGAGTTACTGAGGTGATGTTGGTTGGCTAGCATAAGCGACTGGAAGGGACAGAATGATGTTGACCAGATGTGATAAATTGGGGTCTGGGCAGGCTGCTAATAGGTTTAGAAGATAACAGCCACAACCATGTCAAGTACTTCCTGATTATTGACAGGTAAAATATTTTCCATTTCTTTTACCCTTTTCTTGCACCTGTTGTTCATAAGTTTGTTGTATTAAGATTAGAGTCCTATAAAACTGAACTGCTCCCTGGGGCTGCTACTTATTTCTGTTTGGAGAAATGTAGCCAGTGAGCATTGCTGAGCATTTTTCCCTTGTCAGAAGCTTATCAAAAGTGCTCTACAATTTGCCCTAGTTTTTTGTTGCTTTTGACCTGTAAAAATTTAAATGGGTTAGGGGAATCAGTCTTAAGAGACAAGCTCTCCCTCCCTGTGACATATTGCCATAATTGAAGTCACTGGAGATGCCTGAGCTTTCAGTATGAGAAGAAATGTTTGGCAAGATGCTATATACCTGGGAGTTGGGCTTTTCAAACATTTATCCTCTTCAGACCTGTAACAGTATGTGTTTGTTAGCTATCTGAGTGCTGTGTATGTACGTGGCACTTCTTTCTCTTTATGTCTTTTTGGATATGGATAGCATGTGAAACAGGGTATTACATGAACAATTTGAGTTGGTTATTGGGTTTTTAATGCTATTTCTTGATTGTTTGACTTGAACTGATAGGCTTATTTAGTGCTTTTAAAACATTGTCGGGATGCTCAGGATTGGATCCACACACTTGTAGTTTATTTAAAATCAAAATATTATTTAAAATTAAATAAATATGATTAGGTATAACAAAGAAGTAGTCCTTTCATCCTAGGTACAAAATATTCAACAGAAATAAGTTGCACAAGAAATTTGTCAGTTATATTTCAGCTGCTTTTGATTTTCCCACAGGAGTTCCCCCTGTCATTCAGTATTCTGTACGTTGGATAAAGTGTAAGACCTTTAAGTGACAAATACTTGACAAGGACTGAGAGTTAGAGTATTCAAGGATTTTTATCAGGACTAGAAGAAAATAAAGAAAATGGAAGAGAATGCAGAAGAACTCAGTTTTCCCTACTCATTTTCTCCATATATTTCCTTTTTTCTCAATAAATTTATTGAATCTATGGCATTTTGGCAAATGTCTATTTTTATTAAGTGACTATGCAAAGAGAATGAGGGTCTGTAGTTTTATCATTTAAGTTTGTGTATCAAGTATTCATAGGACAAAACCAGATTTGGGAAATCTTGAATAAAATACTTTAAACCATTCAGCTGATCAAGAATGGAAACTGCTTCTGTGAGAAATGGTTTGCCTCCATTGCACATTTCTTGCATTCGGGTAAATTTTTTAAATTGTCCCTTGTGATGCATGTAGTCCTCAGTGAGAAAATTGATGTTAAGTTTGGGTTGAGAAGTGAGAGATTTAATTGAACAGTGTTTTTCTTTAGAATATTCAGGCCTTATCTGATGCTGTATTAATATTTTGTGCACTGTTTTGGGTAGAGTTAATGAATGGGCACCATTTAAAGGGGATTTTAGCTGATTTTGCATTCTAATAGACTTTGCAGTTAAACCTTTCATCTGAGAGTTGTTACTGATTTTGAAATTGCCATTTAACCTAGTGTTTAGGCTGGTTTCTGCTAGTTGAATCTGTGTTTTCTTCAATATATTTGTGATGGAATTTATTCTGTAAAATGCTTAGTGACCTTTGACTAGAGCAGTGTTTCTCAACCTTGTTAGACTTGAGGCACCACTTGGAAAATGCCAGCTTTTAGTTTTCACTCATTTCTTGATTATGGAAAAATATTGAAGCAATCTTTTTCTGAGTTCTTTGCAATAGAAGGACCATGATAGGTCAGAATGTTTTTGACACTATGTATTCCTATTTGAAATTGCTGAATTAATCTTGCAAGTCATGTTTATACACTCAATACTATTAATGTTGAGCATCACCCAAAAAAAGATTTCATGGTTCCAGAGGATGCTGTGCCCTGCTTGGTTGAGAATCACTGGACTGAACTGTATTGTCTATAGACTGTAGTCACTGCAGTGATCAGAAACAACATGGTAGTGTTCACGCCCTGGGGCTGTAAGGAATAACTGCTACTGTGGAGGGAGGTGCCAACAGCTGTGGGGCCAAGAGAGCAGGTTAAACCCCCTTGTTTGTGGCCATGCTGATACCTGACCTTACAGCAGCAGCATCTCCCACAGCTGGAGCCTCATGTGTCTTTTTTTTCTTTTTTCCATGATCTCTGCTGCTGTGCCCCATTTACCAAGTGCCTGGGGTTCATGCCCTGTTCGCTGGCTGTTATTTATGCTTCTGGTAGTGATTAATCTCAGACTTTGGTTCAGTAAGGTATTTAGGCAGGTGTTGAAAGTTAGGTTGTGTTTAAGTCAGGGGCAGGCAGTTCTTTTGGGCGGAGGGCTGCATCCTGAGTTTTGGACAGCTATCGAGGGCCACGTGACACGCAGTCAGGGGCAGATGAATATAATTTTCTAAATTTTTTTAGGGGCCCCTTGGGCTAGATAGTGGCCTAGCGGGCTGCATGTGGCCCACAGGACGCATTTTGCCCACCCCTGGTTTAAGTGCTTTGCTAGATTAGGGCTTCAAAGAGTGAATTATAATTGACCTTATGAAAATAAATTGTTAATTGATAAAAATTCTCTGCATAAAGTTTTTAGCATTAGAGGGCAGTGGTTATCATGTAGTAAAAGGATGACCAAGATAGAGCCCACAGGCTGGATCTAGCTGATGAAGCAGTGTCATCTCAGCTGCAAGGCTCTCCACAAGTCTGGAAATTTGGTAGTGGGAAAGTAATGGTAGCATTAATTGCTTTGGCAATTGAAACTGCTGCCACTCAATCTGTGAGCTTTTTCTTTGTAGCTTTATGAAGACAGTGCTGCAGATGATTCGGAAGTTTACTTTTACAGCCGTAAGAACTAAACACTTGAAAATCAAAGGTTGGATCTAGTAGGAGTTGTAGATGGTACTTGCTCTGGAAAACTTCTGTTTGTTCCCAGTAGAGTGGATTTTTCTGTTCTACTAATACACCAGGAATCAGTTTGTCAAGAAAGTAATCTTGTGTTCCCAAAAAGATTCAACCAATGAAAGGAATATCTTGCAGGACTAGATGAGTCACAAAAATAGATATACAAACAGATAAAGGTGATTGTTACAAAAAGACTTCAGGATTTACTTGCTATGAATCAGATTTTTCAAAATTTGGGAAATGCAGAATGTGCATATAATTGGAATGCACAGTTGAACAAAATGCTAATGACTTTTGTATTCTTTGCATATACAAGATCTTGTAAACCTGTCCAAGGTACTTATTTTAGTCAGCTGATGCATAGGAACACCCTCCTATGGTTTTGAGGCAAATGTAGGGACAGGATAATTACGTCCTGACATATATGCTTGGATATTTTCACTCAGAGAAAATGGTTGGGCAGCAAAAATCAACCACCAGAGAAGAATGTTTAGCTGTATTAGAGCTTCTGCTAATGACTTCAGCCTCTATCTTTGATTTCTCATACACAGAAGTATTTGGTCCCATTTAGCTACTGTTCAGCCTCTTTGTAGCTAGGAGCAGACGTGATGTCTAAGGTGGGTTAAGGAATGTATTTACTCATTGTGATGTTGACTGATTGGAGGGATTTGTTACAGCAGATGTTGTCCTAAGTAGAGAATGGAGAAGGTATGGGAAAGTTTATGCCATGTAGCTGGTAGGTGGAAACAAAATGGTGGAAAGGAAGAGATGGTGGGTCTGAGGGTTCTGTAAGAGGACCATATTAGATAAGTAATAGTATTTGGAGAAAGGAGGAAGGAATGGAATGACTCAGAGCTAAGAGTGAGCTCATGAGAAAAGATAGAGCATGGTAACTGCTGAGCCCTCCCTTCTTCTGCCCACCACCCACTTCCCCCCAAACCTCCCCAAAAACAGATGAAGGGAGGCCATGCTACTCAAAGCAATGGTAAAAGAAAAAAAAAAGGAAAAAAGAAAGAGTGAAACAGGAAAGGTTAAAAAGAAATGCTATCCTGTCTGTGGAGCTCATGAGTTTCAAAAGAAAAGGAATTGAATAAATCTAAGAAAAGGAAAGAATGAAATGTGTAGTGTAGGGAGAGATGAAAGTTGAGCTTCTAGAAAGATTTTTTTTAAATTGTATTCCTTATTTTTGTTTTCCCTCTGTCAGGTGGATGCAAAAAGAAAATTATGCATATAATCTTTTTTCTAATCACATGTGTAACTTTATTAATGTACTTTTCATAGCAGTAGTATGAATATAATTAATAGTATGAATATACTTGCCAATATAATGGCAAGAATGTGTTAATTAAAACAACAAAAAAACCCTCTTATTTACCCAAAATGTTGGGTGGAAACTGCCATTGACATCCTGGATGGAACATATATGTTGCCTACTCATACACTGTATTGGCTCAACAGAAAAGTTAAAAGCAGTATATTTTCATGTAGTATGTTTCCTTATGCCAAGTAAGAATGATTCACCTTTACTATGAAATTGTTTATTTATGAAATACTGATGTTAAGGGCTTGAGAGAGACAAAGAATGAGGAACAGAAAGATGAAACTGTTCTAAATAACTAAAATACAGACTTTTTGTTTGGCTCTCGAACTGCAGTTCTTAACAGGTTATGAAAATGTCACATGATTGTTATTGTATTTGACATAGGGGTGCCTTTCAGTAAAAGTACTTTTAATTAGAAAACTTGTCCTGTTCTTCATTTCAGAACCTTAGAAGAGTAGTTGACTGAGAGATTTTAATTATCAAGGTAGTTGAACTGGCAATTTCCATTCCCAGTAACTTACCTCTTAATAGAGATGACATTCTTTTGAAAAACTGCTCTATAAAGTTTCATGGGATATTTTAGTTAGGTTTAATAAAAAAAAAATTATCTGTTTGTACACTGGAGTGTACATAGTACACAGAATAGCAATCTGGAGATAATCTTGTATTCTGAGGTGAAAGTAAGGGTGCTTGTTAGATTTGTTCATATTGTTAAACAGTATGAAACATCAAGTTTTATAATCAAACTATTTTAAGGTTTACTAGTAGAAGTCATTGACTGTGTGCTGCTTTAATTTTTTTTATATGCCTTTTTCAAGTTTGTTTTTTTTAAGTACTGTTTAGAAGTCACTCAGCAGCTGGGTCTGTGAAGCTTGTTTTTTAAAGGGATGATATAGTCTAACTCTTACAAAGCTAGTTTTGGATCTTGACATCATCTACAAAGTGTACTACCACATTCCAAAGGCATCAGTCACAAGATTAGTTCTGAAATATATTTGAGAGGTTGCACTTGATGGCTCAAGGTCAATAATTCATTTATCTGACAGTGAACATAATTGTATCTCCAGGTTGAAGAAATCTACAAGTGGTACATTCAGAAAACAATCTAAGCCATTTGGGTAGACAGATGATGAGTAAATAGCACATCACTTTGGGTCAGTAACTGTCTAAATTTTCAGTGTTGTTAATTTCTTATAAATGGCTCCATGCACCAGCCATACTTTTTCTAAAAGCTCCGGATGGGTCATACAGAGAGAAATAGGAACACGAGTCAATATGACTCGGTTTTATTGGAATACTTTGAGTAATTTGGAGAGAGATCATAGTAGGCAGAAAACTGGTTTTTCAAAATGAAAGAAAGGGAGTATTTCTCTTAGATGGGGACAGTTGTACATGACTTTAATATTGCTCTCAAACTTGTTTCCTATTGGCTTCATTAGTGTAGTATGTTGTATTACTGTTTATGCTTTTTCATGGTGTGTAAACTCTTTTTCTGTACTATGATACATTATATGAAACAGTCTTCGGCCATTTCTATGGTAATATACAGATTTATATGGCAAAGTTTCATCTCCCCTCTCTGTGTGCTTACATGGCACAATGTAGTACTTTGCAGAAACACCAGAGCTAACTTTGAATGAGTACAACAAATAAGCCAGGTAAAGTGGCATGCTAATTAGCCTTCAGGACCCCCAACTAGTATGTTCAGACATGGCTTTAGTCTTTTTAAAGCGTTGTGACCTGTGTAGAAGGAAGTTATGTGCACAATAGTAAAACTACAGGTTAGTAAAGGTGTTCCAGCTGGACCATCTTTTTTTAAAATTAAAGATGTTAGCAGAGTTGTGTTTGTGAGAGCTCCAGGAATCGAGAACTTGCCCCATTTTGGTCTGCCCTGATCTGGTTACCTTTCTAGATGCACCATGTTTTAGTAAGGCCTTTAGACAGGCCTTAGAAAGGAGTTGAGTATATTTTCTAGACCCACGGTCTGCAACACATGGTCCACAGGCTGGATCTGACTTGCACAGCCACTGGATCTGGCCAGTGGAGTCAGGGGGCTGGGCTTTGAGGAGCTGTGCCAGGGCCAGGTGGAAGCTGTGATCATATCACCACTCTTCTTCCTGCCTACAGCACAGGCACAACTTCCTGCTGGTAGGAATCTAAGCAAGGGCTGGGTAGCTTCCACACTGCTCCTACAGCAGTTCAGCTATTTTGCAGGGAGAAGCAGTGGCAGTGTGGACTCAGCTTCCTGTTGCTTGGTCCTGGCTCAGTTCCTCACAACTGAATGCTGCACCTGTGCTCTCAGATGCCTGGGCTCAGTCCCAGCCCTGGCACAGTTCCCCATCAGCTGGTAGCTGCACTTGTGCCCCAGCAGTTGAGGGGACTGGGAGGATTGGTGGCAGTGCTGCTTGAATCTCATTATTTAACTCAAAACAAGTATTTGCTTAACTTTTAATATAATGTTATAATCTTTGGAGGTCATCTAGTCCAACCCCTTGCCTGCAGCAAGATCATCCGTGTCCAAAGTAGCCCATAGAAATCCTTGTCTAAACAATTATTTGAACTACAGACAACTACAAGGCATAGCAGCTTAACCTGCCACAGGTACAGCAGGGGAACGGTGGTGGTTGGTGTCCTGCTATTTGAAGGGGTTGTTAAAATAGGTTCAAGAGAGCCAAGGAAGAGGACCAGACCCGCTGCTACAGAGCAAGGCAAAAAGCCTCACATTCCATACTAATTTAGGACTAGGGTAAAATTCTTGCCTGACTCCAAATGTGGCAGTGCCTTTAACATTGAGCAGAAGGGAAGATCCTCTAGCTAGGAACAGCAGGGTTTTAGTCTAAATAGGAATGCTGGTACGCCTCACTCAGAATGCCCAGCGTTGGCAGTCACCCAGTGCTTCTGAGGAAGGTGAAGTAAAAAATTCCTTCCTTGTCCCATGTGATAATTAGCAAAGCCCAGAAAATGCCTATAGCATAGTTCTTAGCTGCTCTTAGATCATCCCTGAGCAGTGTTTATCCAACCTCTTCTTGAAGACCTCCAGTGATGGAGGTGCCACAACTTCCTTTGTGAATCTGTTCCACTGACTCAGTGTTCTAACAGTGAAGAGGTCTTTCCTGATATCTGGTCTAAACCTGCTTTGCTGCAATTTTAAGTCATTGCTTTTGCAGCAAAAGAGGCCAGGTGTGTTCCTTCTTTGACAGCCTTTCAGATATTCAAAGGCTGCTATCATGTTCCCTCTTAATAAACCTTTACGCAAGCTGAAGGTGGAGACACAGTCTGAATTTAAAGACTATCTTCACATGCTTTTGTTTTTAAAAATGGTTTTCAAGAATAGCAGACGTCTAATTTCACATAACTGCTTTTTAAAGCATGGCAGGATGCATACTGTTTGGGACAGGGCATAAAATTCCCCAGCCTGATTGTTATGCGATTGTCAACGCTGGTGGGGACAGCCCCAGGTCTGTGGTGTATACCATGCATTTAATTTAAGGTGGCGTACAAACCAGTCAAAATGATGTTTCACAGATGTGTATTTATACGTGAAACATCTTTGTGGCTGGTTTACCATTTAATGGTGCCATGAATTGGTTGAACGTGTGGCCTGTTACAATGTATGGCATGATTAACATGTTAATCACATCAAAAACTTAACATCTGCCAGAGCCCTTATAAAAGTAAGGTTGGAAGGGACCTCAGGAAGTTTAGCCTAACCTGCTATTAAAAACTTCCAAGCATAGGGATTCCACAACCTCTCTAGGTATGGCATGAGTCATAATCATAATACCTTCCAAATCTCTCGCCCTGAGGTATCTTGGCTCTGCAAGAGATTTTAGATCCTATTTTTAATATACACAAGAACAACGGAGTAGGATATTACCTTACAAAGTCATTTATCAGATTATAATATAGGTATATATTTATGTTCGTTAAGTAGTTCTGCTATTTAATAAATCACATCTTTTCAAAATCTATATGCAAAGCTGTTTTCTGTAGCTTGAATTTGACAGTCATAAAGCTAAAGCTTGTTCATGTATTGTAGGTTAACAGATGTTGATGCTTCCTGTTTTTTGGGGTTTTTTTTTTCTTTTTAAATTTTCCTTTTCTAAGATTTACCAACGCTAAACTGCCTGTGGGACGAAAAATGTTTCGCATACTAAATATTGTGGATTATATTATTCAGATCAACAGTGGGGAAGGTAGCAGTAGGAAATTGATTTTACTAGGATCTTCATGAGTAATGTTTGAGTTCTTTAATTAGATTTCTAATGAGAAGATTTTGATTTCTTATAATTATTGGCTGGTCAATAATTAGCCATCAGCATCGGCCCAAAAATCTTTCTCGGTGAACCCGTACGAAAGACAGAATTATTACAGACCTTGGTATGATTCACACTTGCTGCTGAGTGCTTCAGCTATAATACTTAATCATTTTTCAAGCAGTTCTGTAAGACGAATGGAAGTTGTTATCCAAGTTTTTCAGTTTGTGAATTGAGGCACAACAAGATTAAGGGCAAAAATCTTCACTGGTTTTGGATGCCCAATTTGAAATGATTGAAACCTGTTTTTGAAGAGTCTTTGGCAAGAATGCTGATAAAAACTTTGTTAAGAAAACGCAGTTGGGTTGTTCCACTAACTTAGGTTGCAGTTCTGACTGTTGAGCTCATCGGACTCTCTCGGATTCCATGGGGCAACTAGAAAATGAGGAGCGATTGATTAGTGACTGAAGTTTAGTTTAAGTGACCCATCTAACTAGATTCTAGGGGCACATTCAGCTGCCCTAATTATGAGAGAGTCATTTCTCTTCCTGCAGTTCTCTGCTTAATTTGCTCTACTCCTAGCTTTTGCAACAAGTGAAGCAGGAATCCTAAAAAAAAATCCTCACACAATACTGATTTTCCCAGACTAGTTCTTTCCTGTATGCTGAGTGAGGTAGGTGTTTTCTGGGGGAAAACATAGCATGGGAACATGCAGTCAGGTGGTATAATAATACATACATGGAGGCAGGGGGAGAAGGCAGGGATTAAAATTAAGCAGGCAATCTCAATTGTGGCATTTCCGTACTTGTTAGTATTTGATTTTACAAACTTCATGGTTTGTTTTCTAAGAGTAATTATTTGTAAATAACATCCTAGGTGTTTGGGGCTGTGGAGATGGGAAGAAAGACTAACTGGAAACAAATTATGTTGTATGGCATCATGGTGATCCAGACAGGTCATCAACAGTCTGGAACCTATAAATTGTCTTTACAGTTAAAGCTAAAGTTGACCTTTTAAGGTAATCCTCAAGTTCATACATGGTTATCTTTTATACCTTAACTCTTAAGTGCAAGCCATAGTGACGGTTAGCTCTTTGGCTAGAAATTCTGATAAACCAGGTATGAGGTGGACCTTGTCCCTATCTATCTCCTAGCCTTTCTGGTTCTTCAGTTTCTGCCAGCATCAGTCCCACATTTCTCTATACCTCTTTTTGGCTCTTATGCACCCCATTTCCCTTCTTTACTACTCATAAATACATAGCTGGAAGGAGAAATAAGGAATCTGCACACTGATTAAGGTTCTGCAGGAAAACTGGGATACATCTTAGTGCTGTTCTTGACTTGTAGTACAATGTGGATAGCTTTGGTGTGGGCACAAAAGATGGTATAGATGAGGAAGGATAGCTCATATGGTTTAGGTTAGCTGGGGTGACCTTAAGTTGACGGGAAGTACTTCTACCATATACCTCTGCCACTTGAGTTAACCAAGTAATTATTGGTATCTTGTCCTCTTGTACATTGTCTTTTCTGTCCTTGGAGAGGTAGTTAACTGTTAGTTTGGAGTCAGGCAGAAGGCAGGCAGGCAGGCACCTTAAGGATTTAGTTGGCTCAGAGAGGCATAAGCCTTCACGGGTGACCGTCTACTTTATTACATGGCAACATGTAGTTTGTTTATGAAAGTTTATGCCTCTCTGAATCAAATAGTCCTTAAGGTACTATCCTGCCCTTCCTTCTGTTCTTACAGAGTGACCCTCTGTGATTTTTGAGGCTACTTCTGGGTAATCTTGCCTGAATGGAGGTATATATATACATTTTTCTCTTTTAGAGATTAGTGTTGAGCTTTTAAAAGATACATTTTTACAGAGATTTGCCACCTATTATAGTAGGGCTCAACAGTAATTTATTTTTGAGAAACCACAAACATGTGCAAGCTGTAGAATATTTTCAATATATTTTATGAAATCCAGGTTTCCAGGTGCAGTGACACTCTCCTGCTTTCTCTGATCTCTTTTATCCATGATACCATTTTAGCTGTACTGACCTCTCAGTCTCTTAAAATTTAGTGCTTAGTAGAACTTCAACCTATAAATCCTACCACCTCCCCCTTCAGGCTTCCTTGTACGGTCTGAACAAAAAATATCTGCCACATACAGCAATATTGTGGGGCTCCCCTTCACTTCTGACAGAGTCCCAGGACTGCGCAGCAGGGGGCAGGGAAGGCAGCCGGCTCCAGCATGGGGCTTCCCCTAGTGCGCTCCTGGGTACAGGAGCTGTAGGCATGCTGTGTGGAGTCCCCACGATAGAGGTGGGCTGGGCAGGCTGTGCTTCTAGCTGCAGTGCACAGTGCTGACTGGAGTCATTGGCTGCCCGTGTATGCTGCTGCTCATGGTGGAGTCTGTGCGCCATGGGGTGGAGTGTGTACGGAGTCCCCGCATGGCCCTACCCTCCCGCATACCCCACAGACGGCACACACTGACACCCTGCCTCCACTATCCCCCACACATATACCCCCCAACACGGCCACATCCCCTCACAAACTACCACATACACCTCACCATACACACGCCTCTACTCCCCCTTGCTCTTCCCAGACTCTTCCTCTTCTCTTCCTCCCTGCCTTACTGTCAGATGTTGCTCTGGCTTACCTGTTCCCGAGCTCAGCAAGTGGAAGCTCAGTCCTTGCCTGGCCACGCAACAGTGGAAGTGCTGCTGATTGGTTGGGCAGGCAATGCAGCAATGTCTGCACTGCTGTTTGGCTGGATAGAAGAAGGAGTTTCTAGGTGTTCTGTGGTGGGAAAGACCCTAGGTCCAGCCAGAGGTGAGCTGTGCCTGACATGAGGTAGGGAAGGGGGTTGAGGGGGGGCAGGAGGCTGTTGCAGGTTTGGCTCTGCCCCCATCACAAGCTCCAGGCCAGAATCAGAGCCACAGCAGATGAGCCACAGTTCCTGCATACCCCCTCACTTCCATTCCCCACACCCCCGCTGCCACTTTCCCCGCTTTCCTGCCTTCCCGCCAGCTGCTCTGCACCATGTGGCTCCCATCTGCATGGCCAGACCATGGGATTCAGCAGGAGCCAGCCTGGCCCGGCTCAGCCCTGGCCAGAGAACTGGGGTGATCACTTCACGGTCCTCCCTTTCCTCGTCCCCCCCACCCCTTTTTACCTGAATTTCCCGCTCAGGTGCAGGCAGGCACAAACAGCCCCATGGTCCCTGGTGGGGGAGCGTGGCTGGGGTGGCCTAGCTGTTCAGAGTCCTGCTGTGGCTTCCCCTGGGTTCTATTGCCCCTGGCTCCTGTTATCTTTCACAGGCTGCCTGAGGCAAATAAACATTAATTTTCTAAATTTTTTAAGGGCCCCGCGAGCCAGATAGAATGGCCTGGTGAGTCATATTTTGCCTACCCCGGGCTAGGATCATCCAGCTATTAACATTTTTGCTTTAGTTTTTAATAAGAAGGGCTGCGGAACTTCTGCTCTAGGAGAAGGCTCAGCCTAGGCTCATTGCCTGATGCTTTCCTTGTCGAAAGGCTAGCTTTATCTTGCTGCCTCTTAATTCTGTGAAAACTTCTAAAGATGAAGCAAGACTTGAACAGTTAATTCTACTAGTCCCAGCCAAGCCAAGATGGTGAGGAGCCTGAACCAGATTTTCCAGAAAGGTAGAATAGGGTTGTCCAACTTCAGCACCAGTCAGGCCGGGATAGCGTGCTGTGCAGGTCACACTGCAGGGCATCTCCCCTGGAATCTGTTTCTGTTTACGCAGGCTGCACCAGTGTAAACATCCCTGCTGGCCTGCCCTTCTCCACACACTAGTGGGAGAGGCAGTTGTAAGGGCTCACAGGCCACATGCAGCCTGCAGACCACATGCTGGGCTGCTTATATCTCACAGGCCTCCAGTTGGGCATCCTTGAGGTGGAATATCTCATCTGCAACTTCATATGTTACATCAAACAGCCTGGATGCTGTATAGCTTTTGATGATCAATGGCCTGCTGTCATCTTTTGGAGACTTCTTCATTCATATTGGAAGATGTCAGACAGGCTAAATGGACTAGGTTATTGGCCTTGGTGTTGTTTAACATTTTTTTAAAATAAGGTTTTGTTTAGATTTAATTTAGATTGTTTAGACTCTTTTTTAGATTACCTGCTAGAGTTGAGGCCTGATGACTTGTTTCACCTCTTTCCAAGTGTATGTACTCCCTGTCGTAGGTCATCATACACCCTGAAACGTCAGTCTATCTTATTTTTCTAAGCAGTATTGAATATCTTAGTTGAGCTCTTAATGAACTTCATTTTGGCTTGAAGTCTGGTTCCTTAGTGATACCTATACCTGGGCCCTATCTAAACTGACCTGATAGGTGTCTAAACAAGATTTATGTGAAATTAAGGTGCATAGACATAACGGTTGTATTGCTGTCAAAGATGCCATGCAAGCTGTGTAGTGTTGTAACTGTTGAGTCTGCCTGGTTCTGTAGTTATATAGATGTAGCAACGCTGCTCCAAATTCAACCTTGCTTTACTCGGGGTCAAAGTTAGATCAGTTTAGCTAACTTTGTATCACTACAGGATAATTCATCCATAATAATTATGTTTGCAACAACTGCTGTGCATTCCTGAGCAGCAATTCCTTCTCCCCTTTTAAAGCAAGTAATATACACTTGTTCATACCATAAGTTACAAATGAACACTCCTCAGCATCCATATATCTGCTGAGATACCTAGTTTCAGTAAGTGTTTCCATTCAATTAAAAAGGCTTGAAAAGATTCTTAGGTGTTTAGTTTTGGGATGCTGTGTGTACCCAGATATGAGCTTCTAGGCGTCTGTCTCAACTAACCTTTTTTTTTTTAAATCGAGATGACAGCTGGGAGGCATCTCAACTCCACCAGATTCTTAGGGTGAGGTTAGAGTGTACAGACTGTTGGGTTGTATGCGTGCTCTCAGCATGCATATACAAAGCACAGGGGTTTAGATTATTCTTTTGGAGAAAAGTACCTACATTTTAGTCAGTGCAGTGTGAGACAAAGTGGCTTGGAGATCAGTAGCTCTTACTCCTACAACCCTTGCTTGGTATGCTTTTGACATTGATAAGAAGCTTCTTGCCACTCCATCTGTGGCCATCATTTTGACAAGGATGAATTAGCGATTTAGTGTAAGCCACCAAATCAGGAAGAGGAGCTGGATGAGGCATTCTTCAAGCACCACCACCCCCTTCAGGTTTCCTTGTACAGTCTGAACAAAAAATATCTGCCACATACAGCAATATTGTGGGGCTCCCCTTCACTTCTGACAGAGTGTCAGGACTGCGCAGCAGGGGGCAGGGAAGGCAGCTGGCTCCAGCGTGGGGCTTCCCCTAGTGCGCTTCTGGGTACCAGAGCTTCAGGCATGCTGTGTGGAGTCCCCATGATAGAGGTGGGCTGGGCAGGCTGTGTTTCTAGCTGCAGTGCACAGTGCTGGCTGGAGTCACTGGCGCCCATGTGTTCAAGAAGTATATCCAAAAGCTAATTTCCTGTTCCAGAAAATGAAGGATACAACTAGGATGTCTTGGATGTTGTCCTGACTAACAGGAAAGATTTGATGGAGGATGTGAAGGTGATGGGTAACTTAGGAGGAAGCGGTCACAGTATGATAAAATTCTAGATCCTGAGATAGGGAAAGTGTGAGGTCAGCAAAATTTAGGACCAGATTTAAAAAGGCAAATTTCATCCAACTCGAGGAGTTAATAGGCATGGTGCATGCCATGGGAGCATAGATTGAAGGATAAAGGTGCCCCGAAGGGCTAAGAGCTTCTGAAGGGCACAGTGTTGAAAACCCTAAAACAAACTGTCCTAACACAAAGGAATACCAGTGTGGCTGCACAAGGAGCTTCTAAAATGCTTCAGTGCAAAAATTAAAGTATGTGGTCAATGGAAGAATGGACAGGTTGCCAAGGAAGTGTACCAAGAAATAGCAGGAACCTGAAGGGACAAAATAAGGAAGGCAAAGATAAAGAATGAGCCACACCTGGCAAAGGAGGTTAAGGACAGTAAGAAGAAGTTCTATAAATAGGTTAGCCAGAAAAGAACCAAGGAAGCTGTGGGTCCTCTGTTAACAAGCCAGGGGGAACTCCTAATCAAAGATGCAAAGAAGGCAGAGCTACTCAACAGCTACTTTGCCTCAGTCTTTACAAATATTTAAGTTGCCAGACACCTGATAGGGATTATCTGGATAAGGAAGGGGGCAAGCTGAAATGAGATAAGAGAGCTTTTGTTGCATCTGGATGAATTCAAGTCAGCAGGGCCAGATGAACTTCATCCCAGGGTGCTGAAGGAACTGGCAGAGGAGCCCTTGGCAGTGATCTCCATGAAATTGTGGAAGACAGGCCAGTTACCAGAGGACTGGAAAAGAGCTAACATAACACTCTTCTTTAAAAACGGCAAAAAGGAGGACCTAGGGAACTACAGACAGGTTAACCTCACTTCAATATTTGGGAAGTTACAGGAGCATATCCTAAGGAAGGCTTTTTGCAAGCACCTGGAGGAGGAAAAGCAGATCACAAACAGTCGGCATGGATCTATGAAAAACAAATAGTGTCAAACTTGATCCCCTTCTACAAAGTATTGACATGGGTGGATGAAGAGAAAGTCGTGGATGTAGTGTATCTAGATTTCAGCAGGTTTTGACAAGATCGCACACAGTTGTCTCATAAATAAATTGGAGAAATGTGGGCTGGATAAAAGTACTACAGGGTGCACAGCTGACTAGCTGAAAAGCTGTAAGTAAAGGGTAATTTTTAATAGGCCCATGTCAGAAGGGCAGGTTTTGATTGGAGTCCCACAGGGGTCAGTCTTCAGCCCAGGTGCTGTTCAATGTGTTTATTGATGCTGTCAGAGAAAGTTTATTGGGCAAGTTTGCAGGTTACACAAAACTGGGAAGGATTGTGAACATGGATCTTGATAGATTATAAAGTTGGGCTAGAGCTAACAGGATGAAGTTTAATTGCTGACAAATGCAAGGTGATGCGCCTCGGGAGGAATACTCCAAAACATAAATATAAAATGGGTCCTTGTCATCGGTGTTCCTTCATGGTCAAGGTTGATCACTCCCATGGCTCACAGGCTTGCAGATGATTCCACTGATGGCTAAGAAGGTTTGTTCTAGAGGCACAGACTCACTGGCAGACACTGCACGTGGTGGTTAGGGGGAGGGGCAAACCATATATTTCTCAGTCTTGTTTTCTTTCCTTCTGTTTCTGTCATTGAGCCATTGAGATGTATACATTCTGCATCTACCTGCTCCATCATTGATGTCTCTGTTGTGTTTGATTGCTTTTTGTCTGATGCCTCACCTTCGACCTTGCCACCATGGACTGACCTCCTACTAAGAGTACAGGACTCCTGACAGTGTTACTCTTAGAGCATCAGTACATGCATAAGCCTTTCCATGGTCCCTAGGTCCAGTCAGAACTGTCCTTAGCTCTGACTGGACCTTGGCAATGGTGGCACATGGTGTATGTAGCGGGGCCAGTACGGCACTGTCAACAGGGCCCCCTAAAGCACAGGACCCAGTGCAATCGGGGTCTCTCAGCCAGTCAGCAGTGAGGGGTGCTGCAAAATAGTCTTTGTCTCACCCCAATTTAGGTTAGTCCCTACTTATGTAGATTTTACCTTATGGATTGTGTAGGATGGCTTGGATAGAGATGATCCTGCTTCAGGCAGGGGGTTGGCCTAGATGGTCTCTGGAGGTCCCTTCCAGCCCTCCTTTTTCTATGATTCTATGAAATGTATTACCTAGACAAGCTCTCTCTGTAGGCCCCAAGGTTGTAGCTAAAGATATCAGAATTTCACTTCAGTAGTTTTCCCTAACAGTATTCTTCCAGAAAACCTTGTATTTGAGTTGTCTCATTTCCACACATGCTTGAGATTTTGCTGGGGGGGGAGGAGTCTTGACTTTTACCTGCATATAACTCAGCCCTTTTCAAAACTTCCTAAGATGTTTGATGCAAGGTATTTGACCTGAAATATCAAACGGTACAGTGACTTGTATCCAGAGATTGCTTAATTGGATCTAAGATTCTGTCAGGGTAGGCCACAGGGTTACAGTAATGATGACTGCAACTTTCTGCTAGAGTCCTAGCAATCTTAGTCGCCCCTCTTTGGGACGTCTCCAGTTCAGACCTCAGGAAGACAGCAGCCTGGAGCTCCATATGTATCTTTGCCAAACATTGTCACTGTGGAAGCTTCTACAGTGGATGTTGTATAATATTTGGACCTGCCCGTACTATATCAAATGCTGTTTTAAGTCAGCTGTATATGGAAAAACACTTGAAAGAGGAAGAAATTTTTTGCACGTAATCTGAGTTCTTATAGATACACTGTTTATTGTACATATCCTGCATTCTCTTCTGCTTCCCCACTTCCTCACAGTCCCTGCCATTCTGGGTATCTTTTGTTAAAAAAAGTGGGCAGAGGGATGTCCTTGGCATACAGTATAAGGCAAGGTTATTGCAGGATAAAAATGTATCCAGCCGCAAGTGCTTAAGGTGCATGTGCACTCCCTTGTGGTATATGCATATTGACAATACGTCTTGAACTCCAGTTACTGGTAAGTAATCACTCTGTACATAAAATGGAGAAGAAGAAATCTCCCCCCCCCCTTTTTTTTTTAACTCTTAAATATTTTCTGTGATGTCGTTCTTGTCAGGGTAATAACATCCTGCATTTTACTGTTAAGTTGTGTTTACTGTTGGTTAATTTTTTTTTTTAAACTAGAAATTATGGAGAATTCAGGAGAGGAAGGAATGCCTGACCTTGCTCATGTAATTCGCATTTTATCTGCGGAGAATATCCCAAATTTACCACCAGGGGGTGGTCTAGCTGGCAAGTAAGTACAATACTGTAGTCCTGGCTTTCTTTAACCATGATTATTTATGTAAGTATACATTTATTTCAGTTTAGTAATAAAGGTTTGAAGAAACATTTAACTTAGCTGACTTTTGGATATTAAACTAGTTCACTTTTTTGTACTATAGAAAATATACATGATATAGTATATCTTGCCACTGACCTCTCCCTTCCTCCCAAAGGGGGTCATCTGAAATTAATGTATTATACTGCGATACATAAGATACTATTTTACCTTCCCATATAGCTATGTTTTAAAAGCATAAAGCCTGGTTTATTTGATTTTTATTTTTTCATGTTTGTTCACAAGCTACAGAAATTATTAGTAGAATCATGATAAAATAATAGACTCATTAGGCAATTTTACATGCTACTCTTAATTTCTGGTGTAAAGGCCCAGTGTGTCTTAGGATCAATGCCAGTTTATTTTACCTGTTCAAAGGAAAGTTACACTCATTTTGTTTAGTCTGTTAATTTGAATATTTGACAGGTTGGAAAACTTTCATGATCTTGTGCACAGAAATGCATGCAAAATCAGTTTTTTAAAGCATTTAAAATGCCTCCTGGTGTGACGGAATGTTTTTGTTTCATGTCATTTTGTTTTAGTGGCAATACAACATTTCTGAAACCAATAAAATTTAAAGGAAAGTATTTCCCTTTCCTTCTCTCATCCCCTTCCTTCCCCCTCCCAATTGTTTAAGCACTTACTAAACCAAGAACTAAGGCTGTTCAAAATGTCTTACACTTGGACTCCATTTGACCAGAGTAACCTGTTGCTTAATTTCTGAGCAGTAGGCTCAAAATTGGTGACTTTAAGGACAGATGTAAAATTTTCTCATTCCATAGCTGGTTTATGGCAAGAAATGCAGCTCACATTAGGAACTCTTGGACTGCTGGGCTAAACAGAAAATGTGTATTGAAGAAGACATTACCAACTCTAAAAACCCAAAATAAAGTGAGAATTTCTTAAGTGTTCAGCTCAGGTGTAGCAGGATAAACTGTGAGGGGGAAAAAAAAAGACAGGAGAGCAAAAATTCAGAAGAAAGGAATGTGGGTATCATTAACCTAAGCCTATAAATATCCTTCATTACTGTGTATCTGAATACTGTGTTTAAATCCCTCAGCATCTTTTTGAAAACCTACATAAGCATATGATGCTGACATTTAAATGACAAAATTAGTCTTTGGTTTTATGGTGTAGTGCTTGAATTCTTAAAATATTTTTCTACTATATTCTTTGCTTTATTTTTAGGCGTAATATTATTGAAGCTGTGTATAATAGGCTGAATCCACACAGAGAGAATGATGGGGTAAGTTTTACTTTTGAGTCTTAGACTTTGTTGGCAAAGAGCAAATCTTAGTATTTCATTACAGATGAAGTACACCAAACATAATTTGAGTACCATGTATGTTGTTTGTATCTACATGTGTTTTATGTAAACATTATGAAAACAATTCCAATTGTGTACCATCACTGTCAATAAAATAACATGATACTTTAAAAATTCATTCTTAAAGGGACAGTGAGTTTCTCTGTAATGCCCAGTTGTGAACAGTCAATTTTTAATATAATTTGCTGCTGCTGCTTTTAATTCAGATCTCTGGAGCAACAATATAAGCCATCTTTTAGATGTTTGTAATTTTGTCCTTGTTTTGAAATAAGAAATAAATGCCCTTATAGGTTATAATTTTAGGTATACTATATCAAAAGTATAGCATCAAATTTTGTCTTTCTAATAATCTCATTCCAGTATAAAATGAGTTTTCTGTTGAATGTGTATTTGATGTCAAGGCCACAATAGTGATACTGAACACACTTTTTTTTAGCATGTAAAACAGGTAACAACAGTTAAGGATAGTGTACCATTGCTTACTTCCGAAGCATGTTTTTTGAAGTGCTCTAGAACCAGTGTAATTTAGAATTAAATAAAGTGATAGTTCGTCTGAAAACTTCATCTAATTGTTAAATGATTTTTATATACACCTATGTGTTCAACTCCTGGAGATCTGAGTTTTTAAACCTTTGAACATTTTAATTTAAAAAAGAATTGTTAAGTGAGTTACTGCAACTGTTTAAATAGAAATACTTCCTATTATTGAATTGATTAAGGAATACATTTGTAATTTATAAGTTACCTGTTATAATAGCTGTTCTACAGAATAATGGTAAATGGCATTCATGTTAGTCAGCAACACAGATTTTTCTAAAAACAGTGTCTAGGAGACGGAAGTTAATTATATATTTTTTTTAAGGATTATTTAGTAATTTATAAAGAGCTGATGGCGCTTAGCCTAATGTTGTGTTCTGCCCCAGGGTTCTTATCCTGAACTAATTTGTAAAGCTGATACCACGTCCTCTTATAAGCCTTTCTAATCATGACGCTTTTTACAGAGGCCTATAAGAAAACCATCCACAAATAATAGCTATACTGAGTGTATGTTGGATTTTAAATACTTCAAAATGTAAACTTCAGTTTTATCCATAACTAGTTTCTGTACTGATACAGTCTTATCACCATTAACTTTGTTCTCTTCCCTCTGTATTCTCTTCCCTTTTGCCAGTTGTGTTTTTGGTTGTTGTCTTAAAATTGCAAGGTCTTCTGTGAAAGGGCTGTTTTCCTGCATGCCTGTTTGTTTATGCGATTTATATGCCACCTTTCCCAACAAAGGCTCAGGGCTCAGTAAAATATTTAAACAGAGACCCATAAGCAATATCTTGACTTAGGGTTGTTTATTAGATGTCTGCCCAAATAAGTAAGGACTTACTTAAATTGCACTTACGTGATTTTCACAGAAACTGTGAAAACAGCAGTTTCCACAGTCACTGTGAAACACGGCATTTGCTGTGATTTACCATGGAAGCGCCTAGGGAAAAAAAAAAACTTACTAAAAATAAGATGCTGGCTCTCCGGTGGAAGCCGGTGGAAGCCAGTGGTGCTCATGGCTGTGGCTGCTGGGTCTCACAGCCCACTGTAGGGGGGAGGTGCTGGCTGGTGGAGCAGCATGAAGGAGAGCAACCAAGATGATGGTTGCCACTCATCCCTCCTCCCCTGCTGGGGCCTCTCTGCCAATCCAGTGGTGAGGGGTGGGACCACATGAAGAGCAGCCCTCTCCACCAGTCAGAAGCAAGGGGCAGGGCCATGGTGAAATGTCTGTGACAGTGGCTCTGCATGGTGCAAGTGGATTGTGAAAAAATCTTTGTCTTCCCTTTTTTGGTAGGTCCCTACAAATAAGAAATTCTTGCAGTGCAGAATTTGGTATGGGATGGTCCTAAATTCTTGTTTTGATGCTTGGCTGCATTTGGATAAAAATAAATAGATAATGTTTTCTTCTGTTGCAACTGTTTATAAAATGTAGTTTTAATTATTTATTTGTTTATTTTTTAAATTTTGTCTTGCATCCTAATGGGTTAAGTTTTTAATATCTCTAATCCCTTCAGATCATTCCAGTCTCCTAAAGCAAACATGTTCCCTATTTTATGACCCACCTTCATGTCCTTGGGCATCTGCTGTCTTGTCTCCTTGCTTTTTTAGTTCTCAGGTAACTGCATCCATCCAACCCACCATGAGTCCTAACAATAGGAGCATTGCTTTTTTTTCTGTGCCCCAGGATGTCTTTTTATCCACTTCCAAGAATTGTAACTATGCAGGCTCAATTATAGCACCCAATTTAGAACACTTTCAATAAAAGGAAAAATCTTTCTCTTCTGTCTTATTTTTCCAGAAATGCACCATATTTGTGACACATTCTTCTAAAGGAAACCTGAAAGGGCCAAATTTGGCTATATCTAGTGTTGCTCCACAGAAGTGAAAGCTAGCTTAAGTGCAAGTGTGCAGTGTTCTCTAAGCTACTGGGTGCCATGAAGTATTTTTGGACTCTTTTCATTATTGCTTAATTTTTTATTTGTTTTATTAAACAACATGTGCAAATCTTAGACATGCATACCTGATATAGCTCTGGTGGGCATTCTAAATGTAAATGGAGGATGGGCTTTAACCTTAATGATTATATTTACTTTTGATATGTTAATAAACTTTTTTAGTACAATAAGTGTGGACAGTTTAGCACAGTATGCTTTTTGATCTTTGTAAGGTGAATTTTCTTTTTTGCTAGGCTGTAAGTAGACATTGTATTTGACCCAGTCCTGACTGTCCCAGGTTTGATGTAGATCAAAATAGGGGTGGTACACTGCTCTTTCTCTGCCAGTTGGCAGCTAGCCAGAGCAAATGTCCTTGGCCAGCTTGTTAGGAAATGACCTGTGATAACCTTAGAGGTGCGCACCATGGTGTCCTAGGAAAAAGTGGTGGCACAGTTTATTCCACATACTTTGACGGGACTTGAAGTGGTACAGTAGTCTTGTATGGCTGTGGGACCCTACGCATATATGCTGTCTCCCAGGACAAGTGTGTCTATTGCAGCCCTACTGTTTAGTACAAAATCCTGTGTTAAGGAGTACTCCATGCTCAAAGCTCACTGGAGATTAGGGATGGCGGGCAAGGAGATCATGTAAACCAGGGACAGGCAAAGTCTGGCCCATGGACTGGGTCAGGCCCATGGCAGACTCCATTTCCCAGTAGCCCTTGCCTGCATTGCTGCAGCTGGTTTCCATGGAGACTACAGAAGTGCTGCTGTGACAGCAGGGGGCCAGGGTTTCCATGGAGACCAGCTCCAGTGGAGCTGGCAGGGCACACAGCTGGGCAGGGAACTGCTCTGTGACTGGGGCTGGGATCTTGCAGCAGTGATAGCGTGGTTCAGAGTTGTCAGAGCCGTGATCTGCTGCCCTGGCTCTGGACCATGCTGTCACCACTGCAAGATCCCAGCCCTGGCTGCAGAGCATGTCCTGCCAGTGGTGTTGGAGCCAGTCTCCATGGAAACCTTGGCCCCATGCTGTGACAGCACCACTGCTGCTGGTGTCTCCATGGAGACCAACCTCAGTGATGCAGGCAGGGGCTGCTGGGAAATGGAATCCAGCCTCTGGCCAGATCCTCCATATTGCCACCCCTGATAGAAACATACCAAACCTAGGAGTTAAGTTTTATGCATCAGCTGCAGGAGGTTTGGTGTTGGGATCCTTGAAAGGGGAGCATGTTAATGCTCACACTTAGTGAAAGTCCTGAGTACTGCTGTTTTTTTGTTCTTTAGTAGATGAAAGGTGCCTTAGGCTGTCTGTATACGTGCTTGGAGGCGGGACATGGGGTGTGTTTTAATTAGAGCAGTTTCCAGACAGCCACTCGAATTAAAACAGCTCTCCATCACATGTATTCAGTCCCTCTGTGTGTTAAAATGGCCACAGGGCACCTTACCTAAAGCTCATTTAGTGAGGTTTAGGTGGTAGAGTGGCCCTGAGCCATTTTAAAGCGTACAGGGGGACCTAATGTATGTGATGGTAAGGTGACACTGGCGCGTTTTAATTAGAACATGAAAGAGCACATGTATAGACAGCATTTGTTTTTAAACAGGGACTTTGTCTAATTCACAAGATCTTGTAGGTCAAGGAGCGGGCCACACAGTCTTTCAGACATACTTGCTTCTCACTGCTCTAACAGCCAGCTGAGTTCAGGAAAAAAACCTGAGAAAAGATAACTCAGCTCATTTTAGCTAGTAACTGAATTATTTTTCAGACCTGAGGTCAAGAAAGTATGTTTTCTACTCCTTGACAACCTCACACCAGTGTACCTGATTGGTGATGGTCTGGAAGTGTTCTTCAAAGTGAAATTGGGACTTAAATTAATGTGCTCCTAATACATTATATGAAGCAAAAGCAGAGCTTTATATTAAAAATTATGGGCTAAAGCTGCAGCTAGTGTAAAGCTATGTAGCATGAAAATGCACTAATTTTATACTTGAGAGTTTGTCCCTGTATATTTTTGTGGGTTGTATTCTTGTGTAGATGTAAAACTTTAAAAAAATCTTCTGTGTCTAATATATTTCTGTAACAATCTTTGAAATGTCTGTCTTGTGCTAGTCAAATTTTCAATCATTCAATGATGCTATATCTTGTCAATACTGGATATTATTTATGCTACCTTGATAAAGCCATTTTTTTATATATATATATATATATATATATATATATGATTTGGAATTTCATATTTATAACACACAATCAGCTAAATATTATATACTGTGTGTGAAAACCTGCACTGAAAAGATGATGAAGATACTTACATTAAGTTTTGCAAATTAACATATGTCTGATTGCTGGTACAGAATATATGGCAGTGTGAACAGCTTAATTAAAAGCAGCATAATTTGAGTGTATGTGTGGGCAAATAGAGCATTATAGCCTGATGAATCAGTTCTAAGTGTATTTAATCAAAATAAGGAAAAATATTTTCTCATCATCAGATTTAGGTTTTAAAAATATATAAATAATTTGTAAGAAATCACAGATTTGTCATTTTCTTATGTTGCTTTTTACTACTTTTTAATATGCGCTTAAATAATTTAGAAAAAGGACTTTGATATAAACACGATATCCTTTTTTTAAAAAAAAAAAAAAACCTGTTGAAGAGGGGATCTTCCCTATAATACTGTAGAGCCGTTACAAGGCTGCTCGTGCAGTCTCAGGGATGTAGTAATCACTTCAGGCTCCTGTACACGTGCTCAGAGCCTGCTTCGATGTGCTGGAAATCCCAATTAATTGAGTCTCCCGGAGCATGGAAATTGATGCGCTTCGGCAGCCTTCTGCATCACATGCATCAGTGTCGCTTTGCGTCTCCATGCTGAAAAAAATGGTGGCAGCACTTTGAAATAAAACATGTTTAATGACCTTTAGTTCAAAGTGCCCCACCGCCATTTTTTTCAGCTTGGGAGCGTGGGGCGATACTGATGCAAGCACTTTTAATTAGCTTAACTCGCTAATTAAAGTGCCCAGCGCTACATCCCACAACACAAGTAGAAATGCTTCATGATGTAGACCATGAACTCTGGCTCGCTGCAGACTCCTGCTCAACAGATAACCTTCCTCTGCAGTAAATCCACCTGTCCTGTCTTTCAGATGAGGCAAGGTTCCTCATCTGAAAGACAGGACAGGAACTTTCCCTTTATACTATAAAAGTACATGGGTGCAGAGTAGTAATCAATGTCAACAAAAAGATGCCAGTTACTAATGGAATCTCACTGTTTTGTTTTTGCCCTTCTCACTGTTATCAAAAGAGATTTTCAGAAACAACTTACAAAAAATTAAAGTAAGCTACTGTACAACCAAAAATTAGTTAAAGCTGAAACAGCAGGCAGAGAACTAGTTCTGCTGATTCCTTTAAGTAAAGGTTATTCCTGAAAATGTTCTAGGCTTGTTTATGAAGTGGCTAAACTTTTCAATTTGTAGTTACATGTGTAAGTTTTAGGACCCCAACTCTGCCAACTCACCTAGCTTTAAGCATACAAATAGTGTGTTGAAAACAATTGTAATAGTGTGCTTTACATTGGGCTTATGCTATAGAATCTGTCTGAATTGAATCCCAGATCTTATGATTTTTAATCTTAAGCTTTATACAAAAGATTGGGGTGCAGTAGTTCTGCAGCGTGGAAAATATCCTCCTTGGATACCTGTTTCCTTAAGAAAAGGCAGTTAAAATGAACCCTCATAATAGCAGCCCTTCATATATTCACCTTGACACATGTCTAGCATTAAACCAGGGTTTGAGGTATTTTTGCTTGTTTGAGCATATGCGTTAAAACCAATGCTTAGAACCATATATTAGTTCTGGAAGAGTTCATATTGGCTTGCCAAAATTTCTCTCTACATGACAGGTCATTAAATGAAGGGATCTAAAGGATTTGTCACCTAACTAAATATTAGCAACGTCACAAATAATTCCATCCCCTTTTCAATTTTGTTAAGTCCCACAGGCCTTTAAAAGCTAGTATCTTTGCCTCTTAGGTGCTGGTTAGCTCAGATTTGAAAAATGCTTGCATGTGTTACTGGAGAACTCAAAATATTCGTGAGATGAGGTTCTTAGCCTCCTGCAAAAGTGAGGCTTGGAGAGCTAGCTGGGAGTATATATAATTGCAGCATCCCTTTTGCTGATGTCCTCAGATAAAGCTGTCTTTTTCACAAGGAGCTAAAATATATCCTGATTACACTGAAAATACCTAATTGTCATGCTCAGAAGTCAAATATCTTGGCTACCTGAGCCACTGAAATTGTTCCTGGTTATGAAAATATCAATTAAGTCAGAAATCACCTAGGACTCAAAGTCTCTTAGGCTTCACAGGAACAAGAAACTGCGGTGGAGGTACAAATATTATTCTAAATTTTATGCAATAAAACATGTCAGACACTTCAATAATAAATGTGGAAGAGAAAAAAGACACCCGTACTATGTACCCCATGCTTTTCTAATTACTGGGTTTTTCTTGTGTTGTTTAGTTTCAGCAATGTCAGGGCAGTTGGTTCTTTTAACGATAATGCTTTTTAAGGTGGGATTTCAGATGGATTAAAGCTCTCAAGCTATAGGCCACCAAAATTAGTACAATATTGGAAGAGGTTAAGAAAAAGGAATAAATGATTATAATGAGTCAGATGATTTGCCTTTTATGTCCTTTGTCATGAGAATTACCACCTTCGAGTGGTATCTGACTTCTGTTTCTAGTTTGACAGCCCTGCTAGACTTCATAATTTACAATGTCTCTGGTTCCTCAGAGCAACAGTGCTGTTTTGGCTCCAGTACGGAGCTTTAAATAGCCATTGTGGATCTCAGCCCAGTGCAACTTTTTATCTTTGCTAATGCACACTAGACCCCATCATGGAATAATAAACATTAGTGTCATGCTTTTGCTTTTTTGTGGTGTGTTTTTTTTTTTGTTGATGTTGTTGTTCTTTTGATTCGCCCATTTGGTTGAAGTGGCTTGAAGTAACTCATGGCTCATAAGATTGGATTCCTTTCCACATTGAAAGCCAGGATTAGATTGAGTGCTTTGAGTCACTTGATTTAGTTTTAACATGTATTTTAGCTATTAATTTTCCTGGGCAGTAGTCAAATTTGACGGTGGCTTAGGAAAGGTTGCTAGCTTGTTGCATGTTTGGGGAATAAGTTGTCTTTGGAACAGATTGGTGGAAATTCTTTTTCTTGGCAGTATTTTTACACAGAAAGAGGATCAGATTGCTAGTGTCCAAAAATGTATGATTCTGAAATGAATATTAGTTTAGTGTTTAATTCAGAGCTTGTTCATAGCTTTTAGTTAAGCTGTTCGCAGAAGTGCATTGCTACTGATTCAGTAATGGTTTCCATTTGAAAATATTTCAAATATTGCTTTGGTTTATAGTGTAATCTTAAGTTGCATTTTTTTCAGTTGTTTCTGACACTTATTGGAAGTAATCCATGTACATCAAAAATAATTTCAGTCAAAGCATGAATTCATTATAGAGTCAACAAGTTGACATTATTTTTGTGCCTCACGGAAAGTAGACTGAAATGTTTTTCAATAACATATATATTTGAATGCGTGATTTTAAATGTACAGCATTTTGTAAAAAGAAAAAAGAACCATGAGTAAAATACTTTCATTTTAATGTGCATGTTACTAATTTAAGAAGATGGTATATATTTACATAAGAAGGCATAGAATGTCAGCTCTTTCTTAATCAGAAATGCCTAATTTTATAAAATGCCTTAAAAAAATTATATGTATAACTATAAAATATTCTAGTTTAACTACTGACTTTTGGGGTCTTCAATCTTGAAAAAGGACCCTGGCGAAGCAGAGGAAAGTGGAACGCAGGGAAAATTGGTGGAAGCTCTCAGGCAAATGAGAATTAATCATAGGGGGAACTACCGCCACCTTCTGGAGGAGATGTTGACTAGTTACAGGCTAGCTAAAATACAGGGAGAAGAGAACACAACTGAACCAGCTGCAGCGTCTACTTCAGATAAACATGCTGGACCCAGTGACCCAGCTGCAAACACCCAAACAGAATCTGAGAATCACCTTGCTGAAATACAGAGGTCTAATGAAGATTCAGGGATGAATGAGATGTGATAAACAAGCATAATATCTTTGTATTTCACCCAGCTGATTTGATAATTTGATTTTAGCTGCTCTGTTTATGGCTTATATACAAAAAACTAGAACTCCTGGTTCCAAAATGATACCTGTGTTTATAGCTTAGCATTTTGTCATATTAGTTCTAGAAAAGTCAATTTTACTTTCACTTATATGTACAGA
>NW_017728943.1:55071755-55083760 GCF_001723895.1 Crocodylus porosus | reverse complement strand
GGGGAAAAAAGCCTGTAATGCTAGTGGTAGGAGTTTGAAATTTGCTAAAGTGCAAAATGAAAAGAAAGAAAAGGGTTTTTAATTTTAAAATAGCTGAATTCTAATGTTGCACGTATGTTTATTATAAGATAATTCACATCCTTAATCATATACAACGTTTGCTCAAATTAGTGATTTATAGAAGTATTTTGACAACTTTTTCACAGCGTGATTATGCTACATATTGCATGTTTGTATTAGATGAATTGTATATAGTTCACATTATCACAGAAAAAATATTCATTTAGATTTTAGGATGTGTTAAGCCACTCTTTTTCTAAATGTTTAGTCCTTTCAGCTCGGACTGTATCTTCTGTTCAGTATGACTATCTACTTATTTTCTAGTAAATTGTATCTTTCCAAAAGTTATAGCATATTGTATATCCAGGTAATAAAGTGTATTTAGAATTTAGTGAGCAGTGTCAAGTTCTTTTAAAAAGAAAAGAAAAAACAATATATGTTTTAAGTCCCAATAAAGAATCTGAAATGGAATACCTGTATGCATATTGACTTTATTTAATTAATTTTGATAATGTAACCGTGTTTCAAAAACCCTTTTGGAAATTCACTTACAGTATTTATTATGCAGATACAGCTTTGCATTTTTTGTAGCTACAGTTGTAGCAGACAACAAGGATTATGATCTTTCCATAACTTTTTTTCTGAAAGTGTTCTGGTGACTTTTAGTGTGAATAAAAATATTGTAAATATAATCTGTGCTATATCAATATTTCATAAAAGCTTTTAAGTAAAATATACTGCAATAAAAATGAAGTACATGTGTTGTTTTGTTTAGGTTACCTTCTATCTGTTAGTGTGATGTTCCCTTGCATTTTGTGTGTGTGTACACACATCCATATTCAAGTAGATTAGTGATATAAAGTATGAAACTATCACCTCAGTGTGCATCTAACTCCTACATGGTTGCTGAAATGCCATTATTAGTAGTCTGCAGTTATTAGTAGTGATGTAGGTATTTTGGCACAGTATTTTCTGTTTATTTGTACTACCACTTAACCCCCCAAAACAAAACAGCTGCTGTTCATTCAAAAAAAATTCACTACATTAATGAAATATGATCCTGTGGGAACATCTTGCTAAATCTGGATTAGCTTTCAAGAGTGCAGGAATCTCCATTAGTATTCCACCTACTTTCATATTTTAACCAAAGAAACTATGTAATTGGTTGATTAGAATAATTTTTGCTTTTGTTTCATTTTATGTATATTTGCTTTTGTTTTATTGTATGTATATTCATTACAATGCATTGTTTTTATTGCATTAATATTGTATGAGATAAAGGCATAGCTAAGTTTTAAATAACTGTATTGTGTTTCCAAAAAGACATCTTGAAATTTGAGGTGTGAGTGACTTTGAGCAAATTAACATAAAAAGAGGTGGCAGTTTCTTCTATTCTTTATGTGCTCATGTTCTACTTCTGTTGTGCTTTTAGTATTCACTACATTTTGGGTTAGTTTAATTTGTATTAGTGAGTAGTAATATTTTTCCTCTTCTTTTCCTGTAGGGTGCTGGAGATCTAGAAGATCCGTGGTAGCCTTACAAATCTACTAAAATGCTTTTGATTCTGAAAAAAAATGGGGGAAAAACTTTTAATCAGTTTTCTTCAATACAAGGGAAAAATTCTGGTGGATTTCCAACATTTTGTGAAATGGGCAGAAAGATATTAGAATTTTCCATCATTTGTTCACTTTTCTTTTGTTTTCTGATATTGCCACTCTTAGCATTGCCTGTACTACAGTATTTTTACCAGCCTCAGGCATACTGATTACATCTGTATTGAACTTTAGCCTTAAAAAGGAAGGAAAGAGTGATTCTTTCAGCAGATCAATATGTACCTGAGGTGCATGGGATTGTAGCTGTACTCTGAAGAGACATTATGGTTTAACTAAACTTACAGCATATAAGCATGAAAGAGTACAAATAATTGTATGAGACATTTACTTACTTCACTTAACCGAGTTGGAAGGATTTTGCAGCTCTGTGGCTTGGAAGTAACTTCAAGTGGGCAATATGCTATAGAATGTGTGTGGTTTCTTTTCTTTTTTTCTTTATTTCCTTTTCCTTTTTTCTTTTCTTTTTTATTTTTCCAGTTTTACCTGTGTTACCAGACTGTTAGGTTTCCCTCCAGTGTCCAAATTGTGATATGTTGCCTACTGCTTGCTTGCAGATAAGTGTATTTGGCAATAATATAAGAAGATTCTAGGCATCTGAAAACAGTAAGAATTTACGCATGTGTACAACACATCCTTAAACTATTGCTAGGAAAAAATATTTTAAAAACCAAACTGATTTAATTTATGGTTAGTTGCAATTTGCTTTGACATCACTCACTGCTGCAGGTTTTTGGGTTTTTTTTAAAGATGCTGAATATTTGCCTTTATTATAATGTAAATTGTGATTTTTGTTCTACATGTGGTTTTCTATAGTTTTCTGATTTTTTTTTTTTCTTTTCAGCTTAAGATACAGACATAAGTCTTGTGTAATATGGGTATAATTTTTAATTGTTTGCATTATTTTCAAAGCTCAAATTATCACTTTGAGATTACTATAAATACAGTTAAAATTATCTATTTTAAATTAAGAAAATAGAGATATTTTCATGGGTTCAATGACCTTTCATTTTATAAGCATTGGGCATGGTACAGAGTGGCTGTCATGTAAGGTACTTGAAGATTCTTAGTTTAATTCTATTTTTGCAATAACCTTGATTTTTTTTTTCTGACTTCTTTTGAGTTGTGCATGTAATGAATCCAGTAAATGCTGGAAATGGAGAAGAGTAAAGTATTTATCTAAAAAAAAAAAAAAAAAAAGCTATTGGGGAGGGGAAACAATGAATGTATCCATCTGTACATGATTTACATGCTGTGGATGCCTTGTAAACATTTTCCTATTTGTTTAAACTGTGTTTCAGCGAGGATATAATTGCCCTTGTGTGTAGTTTTAAGCTAATGACAGTCATCAACTGGTTTTGTGTGAAATGGAATTCATGGTATTTTTCTGTAACTTTATCCCCTTGGTGAGTCTGTAAACCCACACACACACTTACATACTGGTGCCTATGGCCAGCTTTCCCAGTCACTTTGATTCATTGTGTATCTGATTTCTTTTTGGTCTAGAGAGGATTATCGCCACAGAATATTTTATTTATTCATTAGATTTTAGCCTTGTAAGTTAAAGTGTTCTAAATGATGATGTTAACAGGTATTTGTCCCTTTTACTGGGTTTTTGAGGTTGTTAAAGATAGGGAATGAAGAATGCAAAATGGTTTATTGTTCAGACTGTCTGCTCTGGTCCAACCCTGTACTGATAGTACCTTCCCAGTATGATATTGTGATGTTTTCATACAATACAGTGAACATAACCAACTTGTTATCTTCAATAAAGGATTGCTAAAACAGTGTGATACGCCGCAATTTTTGTAAAGGGGATTTATCAAGAAAAGGTAGCACATTCTGTTATCTTTATTTATGTGTAATATCACAAGGATTTTGTTTCCTATGCATAACAGTTGACTGTATAAAAACTTCAGGGTTTTAGCTCCTGACGTGCAAAAATCTCCAAACATCCATACACTATGCAGTACAAACAATTAGATGAATTCAATTTATCCCTTTTACTATAAGCAATAATTAGCTTTATTTTAGTATGGATTTATTGGATGTCCTAAAGGCTGAAGCCCATGGAATTGGTTTAATAGGAGTGCCAGACAGAACCAAAAACTAGAGTCTAAACTTCAAAAATGCTTTTTCCCACTAAGAACTTTGACCCCCACCTTTCAGTTCTGCCCCCACCTTTGCCTGCAAGACTGTTAGAAAGATTCAGTCTAAATGTAACATCCTGATGATATCACTGTAAATCTAAAACTTCCTGTACTGTGAAGATTTACAGCCACAGTATTCATGAATGGTTCATGGCAAAGACTAGATTCTGGGCCTCGTTCCAGAAAACCATTTTGCTGTTTTTGTCGACTTTTTGTCAGAGCTGCCTATGGAATTTAATCTTTGCCCTCCACTCCTGATTAACTAGCTGTTTTAGTTCCTTGTTAAGTGATACGTAAGCATCTCTGTTGCACTGTAAAGCCAGATCCAAATCTATCTGGTAGGCACTTTGCCCTGGGAGGGTGATCCAAGTAGATAGGGCTTAACCCCCTATGTTTCTTGTACAGGAAGAGAGAGATGTTGGGGCCTTCCAGTGGCAGTTAAGATCTGTCCCTCAGGAAAAGGCATCTGAAGGTAGCCAAAAGGAAACGTTAGGGATCAGGTGTCTGTCTGTTCCTCCTCAGAGCTTGGCTGTGAAGGAGGCACTTCATTTATATCACTGCTCAGAAAGGAGTTGCATAAAAAAGCCAGGCTGCCTGATGGCAGACTTTACCTTAAAGCACAGGACCTGTTAAGCATAGCTGGCGATGCCTTTCTTTTGTCCAGTACTTTAGTAGCAAGAATGGTTTCCCAGCAAGCCAGAGCCCTGGGTTCAAGGATCATACCTGCTGGGGGAGCTCAAACCCACATCTCCCAATTTTCAGGAGAACCACTGACCACTAGACTGGTTTCTAGGTTTTGGCCCCTACTGGCAGAGTGGCGGAGGGGATAGGGTAATTTTGTTCTTTAACCAATGATTGTTTAATGTTAAAATGCATAAAAGTCATAAGAGTAGGAACCAGAACTCAGGACACCCCCATCCAAGTGGAATGCCTTCTTTGCTGGGCTGTCTAGTTTAAGTCCTTTTTCAGTGCCCAGACGTCAATTTGGATCTGGCACATAGACCCTAGTCATATAAAGCATATAAAACAAGCTTTATGTACGGGATTGAAGCCAGAACCTACTTGTGCTGCAAGAAGTGAAGTATGTGTGTAAATCTGCATAAGTGTGGCTTCAGTCTGCATAACTCCTTCACAGATTGAAATGAGATCCTATTTCTCTCGGATGCTGAATTTTGTACACTGTTTTTTTAGGAATGACAACAAATTACGTTCTTCTACTTATCAGTTTGCCTAGCTTATGTCCTGACTTGGTTTTAAAGTAGTGATATCTAAAATTAAACTTGATTTCCTTTATAGGAGTCTGAAAACTTGTTCAGTTCTTACTTTAAACTTTCTTTATTAATATGGGGAAAATGTCTCTGATTTTGTTTGCTCACTGATTTATTTATTTTTTTAAATTCAGTCTGTATGCCATGGCCAGATAACTTTTATACCTGTGTTTTTTAACTTACTTCCAATAATACCATCCTGAGACTTGGATAAAGAGAATTGTTTGTGGAGCTCGGAGGAAGTGCAAACTGTTGTTTCCAGTTTGATGTGTGCTTGTGCCAAAGAGATTCTATTATTTTTTTTCTTCCCTTCCCAAATGACTCTAAGCCTTACCCATAGTGGTTAGTTGACTTAAGGACAGCATGAAGAAATGTGTTTTGAATGAGCCATTTATATTGTAAACTTTTCTATGCCAGCAGCCCTGTCATGACTTAACTATTCAGTATGAAGTGGAAGGGAAAAACAATTGGATCCCTAAAAGCCAAATACATCACTGTTTGTGAATTACAAGTTCACAAAATAAGTGGGTAGTTTTGGATAGGTGTGGAACATGAATCAGTCTGTTAGAAAGCATTTTTGCAGAACTTTTTAAAGCTGCTGCAGTTAACTTTAACTAAAAAGTAAATACAAATCAATGAAAGGTATTGCAACAGTCCTGTACTTGGTAGTTCAAAGACCAGAAAGTGTCAAAAAGGAGGAAATGAAATGACAGCGAGGGTTAAAACATCAACAGCAAAATTAGGTGTACAAATTTCAATTTTTGCTTGTTGCATTATTTCTAAAATGATTTGTTTACCATATGTGAGAACCTGGATACAGTTTATGTTTTAAGGAAACAAATGAAAAATGATGAATTTTAAAACAGCAAGATTCCTTGTGCAACCTCAGGTGGATGTTCACGTAAAAGAATTGAGATTTGTGCTGTTTTTCAAACTTCCAGGCATTGTCAGCCAGGCTGACAAACTGTAGTCCAGGGTTGAGAGCCTTCCTTGAAGGCCAGGATGCCATAAGCCTCCAAATGGCAGAATTCCCCTTGAGTAGTTCACTGTCAAGTAACTGTTTTAGCTGTTGTTTGTGGAAAAAGCAGTCTCTTATCAAATTGGTTCAAAGGGATGTGCATTTACACCATGCCAGGCCTTTTCTTTTGTCTCTGGTCTTGTCTTTTTTTCCTCCCTGCTGTACTTCCGAATTGTTTCTCTTCCTTTCTCTTTGTTTTAAAACACCTGCAAACAACCTCCTACAAGGTGTTCAGGGTGAGGATGTGGATTGCCCATAGATACCTAAGTGAGCTGGGATTTGCTCTTGCTGTGCTGAGCTTCATACTGAAGGATGAACAAGAGTTTAGACCAGTTAAGTGACTTTTTGACCCAGCAGCTCTTGTGCATGTATGAAATGCTCTTTCAACCATCTGTGTTAAGGGCTAACAAACTGCAAGAGAAGGGAAGATGTTTTCAAGAAGCTGTCTGTTGCTTTACCCAGAGCATGTTTTTGTAGTAAGAGCTTTCCTCATGCCCATTGACTATTTTGACACCTGTAAGTTTGCAACATGCTGAGCTAGAGGTTTCTATGTTATAGATAGCTTTTTGAATTAAATGAATAGCAAGTTCATTCAGCAAGCTTGCTGAATGTATTTGTATTATAGATGTTCCTTACTGCCCTGGCACCAGGCACTTTTTGTCTGATCTTTCATCATCTTGTACTTCAGTTAGTATAACAGTCTTTCCTCTGGCCTTTGTTAGTGTAGTTTTACTTTTCTCATATCCATTCAAAGTGTTATTGCAGAGAGAATTCTTCTAGCCTATTGTTTTGACCATCTCACCCTTCTCTCTGTATTCCCCAATTGGCTGCCTCTTCTCTGTAGTATCATAAAAGTGACTTGTCTTAACTTTTCATGGTCTTATCCACCTGATTCTAATTTAGTATAGAGAGGTTGACTTTTACCTCCATCAGCCACTTGTTAAATTTTCAAATATGCACCTTTCTCCTTTGTTTCGCAAGTTCCCTGTAAACCTGTGCAAAATAATTCATTCTCCTTTAGAACCCTATGTGTCTGTCTTTGCTTGGCTTTCAAAAATCCTGACAGTAGTTGTGCTGCTGCCATGCTGAGATCGCTGCCTGTTACAGTTAGCTGATACCATCTCTGTCCTCTCCTGTCTGCTCTGGGTAGACACCTGAAAAAGATAGAGAATACATGAGGACTTCTCTCTTGTTACCAGTCTTCCCAGATAGGTGAACTTAAAAATTAACTGATAATATCAGTCACAGGATGACTTGTTCAATAGGGGTCTAACCAGCTCTTGTTTCTAAAGACCTGTGGCTTCCTAATTTCCCCAGGGAGAAGTCATCCATCGGTTTCTTGAGTCTACTGGCCAAGAGTGACAAGAATCCATTCTAGAAGTCTCCCTAGAAACTCTAGAGAATAAAATAGTCTCCTATCTTGTCTCTTCATGCTTGGCATCTACCTCTGCGAAATAAATCAGTTTTGCTCAAATCTGATCACTGTTGTTTTCTGAGATGCAGAACACTTAGTGCAAAAGAACCAGCTTGTTTCTAAACTAAAGAAATTGGAATTTACATAGCTGCCTATACAGCAGTTCTGTCAAAGAAATGTTATACCAAAGGATTTCTCATTTGCTATGCAAGACTTGAGGCTCCTGTGCTTCAGTGACAAGACTTGGGGTGGTTTCTGCCATTGACATTTAAATGCTGACTTGAGTTTTGTCTTGGGGAGGTCTGAATCTTAAGGTGAGTTGCAGTATTCGTGACAGAGAGACTAAAGTTTTTGCATCACTGGGTTGGTCAAGATTATTGCAGTTACTTAATGAACTATCAAAAGAGGGATCTCCGTGTGTGGATATTCTTGGAGAAATCCAGAACAAATCTGTAACTCCATGCAGACCATGACATACACGTATCTACTAATAACATTAATAAAATTACATGTGCACAGAAGGAAAAAAAATTTTATGTTGCCTTAGTTTGTGTGAAAGATTGTCAGGTTGCTTACAACTATAGATCTGTGGGCATTCAAAGGAAATCTCTTAATTTCACTAAATTTTTTTTCAGAGAACCTCCTGCATGGATATTATTTGCAGTCAGAGAGAGAATCCAAGCTGAGCACTTAATTACCAAATGGTGCTTGTTACATTTCTTCTCTGAAGAGGTGCAAAAACTTTCAAATATGAGATGGCAACTGAATAAAAGGCATGGAACAAGACTTTCCAATATTTGTTATGATTAGAAATCTTTCTGTTTATATAATATTTAGTGGCAAGAACTTGAATGGGTGCCCAAAATGTTTGGGAGTGTATTGTTTTGTAGGTATGAAGCTGAAGTGAGCGCAATGTTTTGCAGATGTTAGATCGCTAAAAAATTTGGTTCAGTGAATCTACTGTTGAGTTACTTTGTCAATAAATTTGCAGGTGCAGTAAAGGTTAAACTTATGCTAAATCCTAGTGGAGTCTATCTATATTTAGACTAATGGAAAATTTGCCTTTTGCTTTTTGTAATTGCAGGATGCTTCCTATTCTTCAGTTTTTCCAGCACTTTTAACATACCTTTGTCTTAGGAATACCACAATGACTTGAACAATCCAGGAGGTAAACTGAAGTCACTGGGTTTTTCCATAGCTTTGTACCTTCAGCATTCAATCTTAGATGCCTCTTTCTGATAATTCTGGATGAAAAATATTTAAAAATAGAAACTATTCCAATTTTACATTGAACAGCCAACTTATTCTCTCCAGATAATGGTCCCTGTCAGAAAAATCAACACTTACCAAGTTACCCTGCTGGTATTTAAGATACTGCAATTACTTGTAATTTCCTATTCAAAATATTAGAGGGAAATAAGTGCAGAGTATTAGAGAACACTTCTGTTGTAACAGTAGCTACTTGTTTAATTTTGTAATGTCAGTCACCATATATCTCAAGTACAGCTTCTCTTAAGAGTTGAATCAAAATAGAATTGTAGCCATATTAACGTTACAAGGGCTATGTTGAACTAGAGTGCTGTAGTTCATAAAAGATGATTCTACAAACAATCCTCGCCTCCCCATATTGATCTGTGATGCTCATTTTAACCCTAGTTTAACATCTGTAACGTCTTTTCATGCTAAGCCAATAAAATGTATGCTGGTAATGAAGAGCGTCAATTAATCTAATTAGAGGGATGGAGAAAGCTATTATTCAAGCAGGTGAAAAGAAAAAAAATACATACGAATTTAGTGTCCTGCAGGCAGATGACTCTCTCTACTGGTTTAGTTGAACTGGCTAGATTAAAAAAAAAAATACATTGAAATGAGGTGTCTGGAGGTGTTTTGTTTGTGAAAGAGAGGATCTGATGGGGATAATCTGAGAAAACTTGTGTATGTGAGAAGATCAATGAGAATTTAATGTAAATGAAAAATTGCATGTGTTGCATTACTGTTTTCTTAAAGCAAATGTATATTTACAAGTCTGTGTTTCCAAGGTCCCTTCCTTATCATCTTTCCATTTTAAACTGATTGAAAGTCCTAGATTGTAAGCTCTTTGGGGCAAGGGCTGGCTTTTTGTTCTGTTTGCAGATTCTGCTCCATGACTAGCTTCTAGGAACTGGTAATACTTAATAAAGTGATGCAAGTAAAGGAAAAGCTGCTTTTTAATGAAAGATTGATTTATTTGTGTAAAAGCAAATAATATCCATGGCATGTTTTACTAATGGTCACTATAGTATCTGAATGAATACTTTGAGAACAACAGCAAAATGTGTACTATATGAATATTAATTAAACATAGAGCTAAATTTTTCTGTGGTGTAATTTAATTGCCTTCAGTTGAGTACTATTTTAGGCTAAGGAGCTCTAAAACAGACACATTTTGGTTAGACACACAATCTGCATCGCAACCCCTGCCCCCAAGGACTGCAGTCCTGAATGGGCAGTGGAACGCTGAATGGGAGAGTCTGAGATTCACACTGGGCTGCCAACGACACCTTGAACTTTTCACTAGACAACTATGCTCCAATTGCTAGAGAATGGTTGGATTTCTGAATGCAGAGTGGTTCTAAAAGGAAAGTCAAATTCCTAACTAAACAGTCGTAAAATGTTATGAATACATATGGGTTTATTTCTGTTGTGCTTAATGTATGGCAGTTTACACTTTACTGTCTTCATATGAAATCAGAAACTCATTTTGCAGAACATAGATGATGATGAGCATTATACCAGAAAATGAACAGGCATTCTCAAAATACAGACTACATTTGCCTGTATAATTTATAACAGTGGTGCTCATGGTTTTCCCCCCATGGGCCAGATGGATGGCATGGAGCTGGTCTGCAGATCAGATGGGAGCCCTGCATGCTGCGTTTGGGCACCTGAGCCCTGCACCACATCTGCCTGGCCTCTACCCAGCTGGGACTAGACTCCAGGAACCCTGAATAGCCCTTGTATGTTAGGACCAGGCCCCACGCCTGCCCTGTGCACCAAATCTAGTGTAGGAGGCCAAAGCCTATGGGGCTCCCCACAGATGTGTGAAGAGCCCTGTGGGCCCGATGACATGATACCAGGGGCTGGATCTGGTCCACAGACTGAGGGGTTGGGCACCTTTGATTTAGAATAATTAGTTGCAGCAGACTAGTAGTGCTGGAAAGGGATTCAGTTTTTGTCTTTTCCAGCTGTTTGTTAGTGTTTCCCAGTTAGTTACTGTTGATAAGGCAAGTTGAATACCATTACCAAGTAGATAACACTTATGGATTCTCTGTTGTCATGAGGTCTTTTTAATGGTTGGAATCAAATCATATTACTTAATTGTTCTGGAAAGAAATGTATTCCTTGCCCCTGCTCATGGAAATTTGCAGTGTCATTCATGTGACTGCCCCATTAACCACTTGGCAGTTGCTATGACACAATGTATGAATGCTATTCTGTAAACTTTAATACTTGGCTCAAAATTAAGTAGCCAAGATCTCATTTGGCAGCATATTATTTTGCATATGATGTAAATTTACAATGTGAATAAGCTGTTGTTTAGATTTGGTTTGTCACTGTATCTAGTAGTTGGATGAATCAGACCAGCTGGGTCTAACTTATCCTAGGCCAGATCAAGACCATAGGGGCTCTCTTGAGCTGGAACCAACAGCAGGTCTGATGGCAGCAGTGGAGGTGGGGCAAGTGAGGGTTCTGTCTACACAGTCCTTGCTCCTCTCTCTCAGTGTATTATCTGGGGCCCAGAGACTCCAAATGATGCAGTAGGGCCTGCTCCTTAACTTTCAGTAGCTTGCTGGACTACCAGCAGGCTAGTTAGAATGGTTCTGTGGACCAGGGCCATGTTTGACACCCCTGTATTGGGCTTCTGACAGATGAAAAAGACCACACTCAATTTTATAGGATTGTGTAACATCTCTGTTGTTGAACATCCTCTGTTGCTCATTGTGTAGCAGATATGTTTAGATAAACGATAAGGTGGCCTCACTTAACATTCCAGATGAGATGGCCTCACTGTTTCCTAGCGTTTTTATCTCCCTGCCTGCATTGTCATGTTTCTTCCTGTCTGGCCAATGCTGAAAGCCCACTGCCAGTTACAAGGTGGGGAATCCCCATAGTGGCAATAAAAATTATGTACAAAAAGGTCCTTGGTAAATGGAGAAACTGATGAGGACTCAAACTGCATTTGACTTCATTCTTGCCAACTCATTACTGAAAGTTTGCAGTGTTGGATTTAGTAACATCTGAGTGATTTATTGTTGCTTATATTTTTGTCTGGCCTTTGGTCTCCTGCCCATTCCATTTATTATTGTAAAGAGGTTCTGGATGAGAAATCATTGGCTTCAGTGGGAAAAGTGATGTTGGCACACTTATAATTTTTTTTTTTTTTTTTTTTATGATAGGGTTCCATGATTTAAGGAAGTTTGAAAACCACTGATTTAGGTGATAAGT
>NW_017728943.1:55024843-55071655 GCF_001723895.1 Crocodylus porosus | reverse complement strand
TTTTTTTTTTTTTTTTTTTTATGATAGGGTTCCATGATTTAAGGAAGTTTGAAAACCACTGGATAGGATCATGCAGGCATAAACTACTTGATAACAGCTTGTATCGGTATCCATTAATTATTGATACAATTATTGCATTCTGTTATAGTCAAGCAGAATGCAGTAATTCTTAGATTATTAATCCATGCCCTCAGGCCAGATGAGTGGCACAGGGCCTGTCCATGGGCTGTTGTCATCTGGCCTATTGGGGTTCCCCACACATTTGGAAATTTGGTGGCAGGAGAAGTGATGGTAGCATTAGTTACTGCAGCAATGGGAGCTTTGGCAAGCAATGCTACCACTGCTCCCACACCACCACATTTCCAGATGCATGGGGAACCCCCAAGATGGATGACATGGCTCTGCAGGGTGGATCTGGCCCATGGGCAGGATCTTAGTCCCCTCTGTCCTAATTTACAGTCTCATAAGTGATCCTAATTAATAAGATGTTTAAAGCCATCCCATCTAAATACCTCCCCATGTACTGTGCAGTTTTTTTGGGTGATCTCAGTAATTGGAGTATATTAATAGCAAAATGCAGGAAAGGGTATGCATCTGAACTTTGGGTTTCTCATTAGGTTTCTGTCTTGAGTATACTGTGTCCCCTGTGTCTTGATACACAGAATTCCTGTGGTAGAGACCATGCAGGGGGTGAGAGATTCCTTTTCAAAAGACCATTCTCATATTTACAAGAAAAAACCTAGTGAGCACAAACCTAGGGATAGCTCCTAAGGGCTGTCCTGGAGACCTTCAATTTGAATGTGTTCCTCCAGCTCAGACTTCTGTGGCCCCAGACAGACCTTCCTTGATGGAGCTTAGCATAATCTTGCCTGTGATATTCTGGCACTGACACCCAATTTTAGAGTCTACTTCTGAGGTGCCCAAGCAGCACAAGGACAAGCACTCAAAACTTTCCTGTGCTTCACTGCAACAGACACCTTGGTACTGACTTCTGTCCTGGTTCTGAGAACTTCAGTGCCAGCTGCTCCACTGAGACATGGTTCCTACCAGTCCATCCTGTTCACAAGTGCTGATGCAGTGTTGCTTCAGTTCATGGCATGGAACGTGATATGATGGTATAGCCAGTTCTGCAGTCCCTGCAGCTTTCCTGGCTTTGCCACCAACTGGGGATCTTCCAGCCCTGCCCATTCCAACTCCCAATCAGAGACCAATCCTTAATTCTTGTTTCTTTAGTACTATTAGTATTGGGGGGTGGGGAGGGGGAGGAGACAGAGAGATCCTTCTGGTTATATTTAACCTTTTGCATCCATGTGGGACTACAGTTTCTTTCCTTTGGCAATATAGATGGATGATTGGCTAAAAGCACCTTAAATGGGATGGGTGAAAGATACCTTCTATTCCCTGAAATTCCACCCTCTCCTTTTCCTTTTCTTTTGACAGCTCTTGGCTGGTTTCCAACAAGCATGACCCCATACCAAAACAGATCATTGGGGTTAAAACACACCACAGCTGGCTATATATACCTGGTTTGGGGCGGTGTCTCTTCCTAATCCTCCTTTCCTCTCCTTTTTCAAGGACCTCTCTATGAGATGGATACTGCTTTGACAGAAGGTTTTCTCCCTTAAAGCCCCAAGGGCCAGAGAGGAAGTTATTCTGCATTGCAGGAGAAGGGGCTTACATTGATTAATTCTTGGTCCCAGAAAAAGGAGTATGATGTTTGATCTTGTACTTAAGAAAGACGATAATCTTTAGTTCAAAATGCATTTTCATCCTAGGAATCTGGTTTGCATTTCTTGACCTTCAAGTAGCTTGTTTTTACATTTGTCATTCTCATAGAAAGTATTTTCCCCTTTGTAATAGGACAGAACCATTACCAATGCAAGATTCTAGTCTTTGGCCTCCTGATGCAACTTCACCAAGGTCGTCACAGTAGTGAAACCCCACTTTAGATGGAACAGTGTCACAGATGACCCTTACCTTGGCAGCTGGCTTGCAATGGCAGTTCCTCCCAGCAGGTAGAAGAAAACTTCCACACAATCCTGCATCTTTCAAAATCTTAGCCAAAAGGTGAAATCAAGACCAATCTTAGTTTGGAGACTGGAGTTAATAGCTGAAACTTCTGACTCCTTTGTTTAGAACCTGACTTGCTTGGGACCCAAGAGCCAGCAAGAACTGGAATTGTGCAGGTGGAGGCTGACTTGGTAAGTCAGAAATTGCTAATCCATTTTACATGGCCTCTGCAGCCAGCTGACATCTCGTACAAGACCACACTTCAGATGTTTACAGCCTGGGTTGTAGACTGCTTCCCTGGAAGACATCTCTTCTGGATGAGAGCCACCTATTGGACATGGCTGTTCCCTTGCTAGTCAGATCCTCCCTTTAATGGTGGACCTGTTCAATGCTTGCAAAAAAGAGGTCCCATGTTTTCCATCCCAGCCATTGCTTTTGGCTGATGGGTGCACCCCTACACCTTCTTATGAGGCATCCTATCAAGATTATTACAGATAATGGTTTACTTCAACAAGGTGCAGCCATCATCAGATATGCTTTTTGTTTGGGTACCTTTGGGTCTTCAGAAAAGCCGAGCAAACAGCTTAATAGATAAGTCTCCCTGGACTATGAATGGAGATCAAGGATGCAATCCTGCTGGCTATTTTCTGAGACAAGATTTCTCTACAGGCTAACTTATTGCTTCAGAAGTCAAGAAATGCCTGTCCTTTTGTTCCAGGGAGGAGCTCAGCTTGGGTGCACTTTCTAACACCTTCATTCCTATGGATGGGGAATCTTTTTTTTTTAAATGCTGCCTACCTTCACTTATAATTTTGTAAGTACTACACAAGGCAAGGGAGGACTCAGCCTGACTGATCCTTCTGGCCTCAAACTGAGGCAGAGCTAGTAGTCCTCTGTATGCCAATGAGGAACCTCAGGACTTTATAAATGCTTTCCCAGGAAGTTGGGAGATCACTTGGCTCTCTGCACGTGATCCTTATCAAAACAGGAATACTTATTTGCTTAATGATAAGTGGACCTGCTTGTCCTGTCAGGCACTTTCATCCTGAGAGAACTCAACTTGAAAGACTTAATCTGAGTCAAGCTGACTGGGTCCTTGTGCTATGCAATATCTCTTTCCTGCCTCCCCTTCACCGCCCCCACTTGAATGAGTGTTCCATTCCAAGAATACATATTGGAGCTGAAATGTAATAGCTGAACCAGCAATTAGGTGGCATCTTCATAGAAATCATGAATAGGCTATTGTAGGAATACTTGGGATAAGTTCCTCAAAGGACTGTCTATTTTCTCCCTGCTTCCCCTCCCTCACAAACATCTGGTGCCTCAGCTGGACCTGAATCTAGCCCTCACAGCCCTGATGGTTCCACCATGGCAGCTTGCGCACACTTCTGTTGGTCTCTGACAGATGCTTGCTAATGGCCATCATCTTCCCAAAAAGCATGGATGATATTTAGACCCTACTGGCGGATCCCACTCCCATGCTGTTTCTTACCCAGTAAGGTTTCCTGGTGGAGTTGCCTCAAATTATCATAGAATTGTAACTCTGTCAAGATTTACGTCCCATTGTTTTGGAGGTGAACGATGTCATCCTTCCCCTCCCCCCTCCAAACTTCACTTCTCCTTATCAGGCAGTTACATGCATTGGGCCTGGAGAACCTTATCTTTTCACTAGCAGAAGTCTAATCTTTTTGGGCTTTCTTTTTATAGAAGAATGTTCAAAGGAACAGAAGCTTCTGCCTAAAGGCTGTCTAAATTGAATCTCCAACCACATGAAATCCCTTCTGTCAAGTTGCTATAGAGTGGTCAAAACTGAAAACTCATTCTGCTAAAGCCTAAGTGATTTAAGTGGCTCCTGTGTGGAGAGTCTCCAGTTCTGACATCTCCAAAGCAACCATAAATATTCTTACCATGCATCTCACTATTGATGATGTTTCTAGAGGAGTTAGTGCATTTGGCAAGAGTCTTCCAGTCACTTTTTTGCATATGGTCTAGGAGCTACTTTGGAGCTACCTACAGTGGAATAAGTACATGAACAAGAACGTGAAGGGAAAGAACCAGTAATGGGAATTCTTTGAAATGTGTTGTCTACATGCAGATTTATCCTTTTCTGCCAACCCTTGAGGGTCCTAGTTTCTCTGGAATTCTTCAGAGCAGGAACTACAGACCAACCTTTTATAGCAGGAGTTTCAAACTCACTTGGGGCCATGGACTGGATGCAGACCACAGGGCTTCAGGTGGGCTGGACCCAACCTGAAGCATGAGGGCTGCCACAGTGGCTATCATAGCAGTGGGGCCAGGGGAAGTGCAGGATTAAGTGGGAATGAGCCAACCTTGCCACCAATGGCTATGCCTATCAGGGCTAAAGGGCCCAACTTCCAGTGCCCTTGAGTAGCAGAAAGGATCGTTGAAGCATAATTGAGCCAGAGCATGGATTATGACTCATACCATTCAACCTAACTAAAATCTAACTTTTATTAATTAGTAATACATTTAATATGTTCCTGCATAGAGAGAAAAACAGTTCAGTGGTCTTACCCAATCCCAGATGTTACTCTACATCACAAAAAAGGTGGCCAATCAGTTCCTGAATGTAGAGGGTGTTCATTCGTGGGTGTCACAGGAGTCCTACTTTTGGAGCCCCTCTGGACGTGTGGCTCCGCCCTCCTGCAGTGGGCCAACTGCCTGCTTACTCGCCTGCCATGCCTTGATCTTACTTGTGATTAATAGATGATTGAAATCCGCGGGAGGCTGCCCATTTTTATGTGCTCCAATGACAGGGGGAGCTGTCTGCGGCTCCTTTTCCTCCCCTACACGCAGCCCAAGCCTCACAGATGGTGCCGGTATGATCTAACTCGGGCCATGTTATTATGTCTCGGCCCTCCGTTTGCTCTCGGGGCTCCTCGCCGCCCGTCCTCACTGCCCCTCCTCGCTCTTGGGGCTGGGCCAATGCACCTCCAAACAAAGCTGCACCCCCTCCGGCACCAGGAGACCCCACGCTATTGTGGAGCTCCTCTGAGGCCTCCTCCAACCCCTTATAGCCTCACCCGGTCCTCCAGCAAAACAGAAAACACAAAGCCCCCGGGCTACAACATAAAAGCTAGACCGTCTGGGTCGGAATAGAAATCTCTCCGTACCAGAGAGAGAGCAAGAGAGAGAGAGCACATCAACCCCCAGCAGGAACCAGGGGATGTTCCGACCATCAGAGTTCTCCCCTTTGTTTTGGCTGAGTTCCTCCTTCCTTGGCTGCTGGAGGGGGACTACCCTCCTGGCCTTCTGGCTGAGCTTAAGAAGGGCTAAGCTCCTGGCTCTAGGCTTCCCTAGTTGCTAGGGCAACCAGCACCTGTGCAGTCCTGGTGACTGGCAGCTGCACTTCCCCCTGCCTGCCACTAGGGGTCTCTCCCGAGCCGTTTCTGCTCTGTCGCAGAGCACCTGAGAGCTCTGCGGCAGTGGATAATGTCTGTTTTTCAGTCCAGATGTTGTTTGATGGTGGCACACACCCAATGTCCTTGTTGCTCTCCTTTTATACTTTAACTTTACTCTTCTGACTTCATTTCCAGGTACTATTGATTGGTTTCCCTGATGGACTGTTCATGTTTTTATCCTGTCAGCATATTCCTTTGTTCCAACAAACCCATCAGATGCATACATCTTAATTTGTCTTTTACCAGTGTCTTAACTTGGGCATACCCCAGACTCCTAATTTGATCTGTCCATGAAAACCAGAAATTCCAAGGGCTCTGCAGTTGGGTACTGTCCAACTGGTCTCCTCTTATCACCTTTCACCTTATCCAATCATGTCATCCCTCTGATTCAGTTGGTTAGTGCCAAATTCAGTTAATTTGAGCTAGTAACAAGGCTCACGCTGTACACACCTGTTGATAACGCTGGAACATAAGCTGCCTGTGAAAGTGAGCTCAAGATTACCTGATAGTGCAGGCAAAAGCAACAGAAAAGTTCAAATAATAATGAGGCTATACAAAAGTTTTAAGCAGTGGCTAAATAAAGCTGAATATAAAATGAAAGTTCAAATAATACTATAATTCACCACTCAAGCACATGCAACTAAAGCTAAATGTGACAAGCTACCTTAACAATATGCTTGGCACCCCTGCTTTATAATATTGTCACAGAGCAGGAGCAGGGGCACATGTACACTCTGCCAATACTACAAAGACAAGAAAATCATTAGATTTGAAGTTTGGGTGGTACGTGAATATCTCCAGCAGAATATGCACATGGACAACACAATCTGTTGACCTGCAGGTAACTTTTTCTCTGAAATATAAAATAACCTTACGTGCTTTAGAAAGAAATGGCAATTTTGAAGTAAAACCATTGTGTGTGCAGTGAGTGGGAAACTGAACAGCAGTGGGAAATGCTGATAGTGGCATTGTCAAATGCACCCATTGTTTACAAGTGTAAAGAAGTGATGTGGTCCAGAAAATGATCATGGTGCACACAGTGGTTTTATTTCAAAATCACCATTACTTTCTTGAAACACCCTTGTATTTTATATGGACCCCTGTTACATTAATCATTCTCTCTCTCCAGGAGGTGAGGCTAGCTAGCTTCTGGAACTACTGATCTGTAACTATTGATTTCCTGGATTAGTACCATTAAAAAAAAAAACACAGGAAAAGCTCTTTTCCTTATTGTTAATGAGTAATTGATGGAGTAATAGCTGCCTTCATATTGAAACTCATTCATTTGCTGTAGCCTTTGAAAGTAGGAAAGAATGATTCAAGGAGTTTTATCCCTGAAAGGAATTCAGTCTTATAACAAGATAAGAGGTTGTTTTGAAGTCCATTAGGTATGTTCTGGTTAGCTGGAAGGGTAATATTGAGTTCACCTTTGATTTTACTTTGTTTTAACTCTTTGTTTTACTTTACTACAATATTTGTCTTACCGACAATTTACCATGGCTGTCAGTATAATTTCATGATTATTGGCATCAATCTCTTGCTCTCTATACTATCTCCTGCTGCCCCACCCTAAGCCTTGCTATTAGAAACCACAACCACCATTGGCATTGCTTCTAGGTTCTTCCCTTTAGCACTGAATCTGCTTCTTAAAGCCTGTTTCTTTCTCCAGCTTTCCTATTTGCAGCCCTCATTCCAAACTGCTGAAAACTAACCTTGAGCCCTGCTAGATATCCCCCTCTTCTCTGGATCTACCCAGTCTTTCCTATCTACCTCTGTTTCACTGAACCCTACATTCACCTGCAAATGCAGCTGAGCATCACCATTGAGCCTCCATGCTAACTGCATCTCATTCTGCTTTATCCTAGGTTCTCTGTCACAGTTTACAGGTGTGTCAAGATCCCTTACCTCCACCCCCATCCAGTGAGGCTGCGTCAAGCGTCCTCCCTCCCCCTGCACCCAACAGGGCTTTGTCAAGCCCCCTTTCCTCTGTAGGGCTAGGTTGGGGCTGGGCTTCCCCCTGCCCTCTGCTTTACTTTGTGCAGTGGAATGGGGCCTCACTGAGCCCACCCTATGCATTGGTTTGGGACCACCAGCTGGATCTGTCTTGTAGATGGACCAGGCATGCCCATCTAGCCTGAACTAGAACAAAACCTGAGTGAAACATACAATATTTACTTGATTACAAGATTGAGGGTTTTTTCCCCATTCATCATGGGCAGAATGAAACCTTGTCTTAGAACTGAGTAGCTGCAGCCAGTGCTGGGTCCTGCTTCGCTCTGGCTCTGTGCTTATTCCCCCATCACTTCCTGGCTCAGCAGGGAGTCAGAGCAGTGAGGAAATCTGCACAGAGCCATAAAGCAGCAGGACCCAGCATGCAGCCACAGTGGTGAGGGAATCAGTGTTGGGTCTTAGTGCTCTCTGACTCTGCTGGATCTTGCATTGCTTCTTGGCCTCTTGCTGAGGCAGGGAGCAATGAAGAGCCCAGCACAGAACCACCTGAAAGTACAGCATACAGTGGCAGGGCATAGAGAGGCAACTGGCCAGAGGCAGGCAGGAGTTGGCTGTGTGTTGGAAGGGGCAGGGAGGGAGATGGGACAGACCCCAAAAGGAAGGCAGGAGGAACGAGGTGGGGGTGGGTCAGGCACAGTGGGAATATAGTTGCTTGGGGGCAAGAGCCTGGGGTCAGGCTGCCTGCCTCCCTGCTCCTTGTCACCCCAATGCTTGCCCCAGACTCCAGAGGAAGACTTTGATTACCAACAGACAGGAGTTTCAGGAGTGTTCAGTGTTGGCCTAAGTCTTCCCACTGATGTCCATGAATTCTACCATTGCTCATGTGCGAGAGAAGCTGAGCCACAACTGAGGCCACTTGGAGAATTACAGTATGTTTTTTGATGTTTAAGTGACAGGCCAGTTTCAAAACCCAGGCTATAATTACCTTATGCCTTACAAGGTTTCTGATTCCTTTCTACTTTCTTCCTCTAGTAAGGTTATAGAGGGTTGCTTGGAATATACACATTTTCCAGTGCCATAAACTTCAGCATAAGATTAGTAAGAAAAATGATGGGAGTGTTCTTGGTAAGCTGTCCGTTACCTGGAAAGACCAAGTTGTAGGGCTGTTGAGAAACCCAAGCAAGAGATTGGAGGATAGCATAGGGTGATCAAGATATGGGTGATTAAGTGGGGAAAAAAAGCTACAATTTCATCCCCACCAGAGAGCTCACAAACTTGGGGCATTGATGAGATGAGTTTAAAAATGCAGGTGGTACTTTGCCTGCTCAAACAACTTTTCTACTATTGTATGTGGGATTCTGGGTGCTACCATGATACAGATATATTAATGCTAAGACTAGCAAAATATTTGCTGTGATTAAAATAATTAGAGGGGATAGATGATCATAGAAAAGTAAGGCTTGTAGAGACCTCTAGAGGTCATCCAGTCCAACCCTCTGGCGGAGGCAGGGTCATCCCTACTTAAACTTTTCTATACAAAGCCATTGTCTGACCTCTTAGAAAAAATAGTCATCCCAGGCACAACCATAACCACAAAACATATGACCCTAAGATGCCACAGGTAAAGCATAGGACTACATGGTGCCTAGTGATGTGTGGGATGCCTGCTCTGATGTGCTGTAATTATAGCACATCTGAGCAGACTCAATTAATCGAATCTGCTAATTAGCACAATCCAGTAATCTCAGCATCTCATGTATTCAATGTCCCTGCACTTCAAAATGGCAGTGGGGGAACTAAAGCTCATTCGATAAGCTTTAGTTAAAGCACCCCTGCCAGCATTTTGAAGTGTGGGACACTGAATACATGAGACGCTGTGGGCGCTTTAATTAAAGCGGCTCTCTAATTAAAGTGCCCCATCCCCCAACCCCAGAGCACATGTAAAGACATGCACAATGGCCAACATGCTGCTATTGCAAAGGTTGTTAAAACAAGCTTAAGACCCAAAGAAGAGGGCCGCATCCCCCACTAGTGTGTAAGGCAAAAACTCCCACAATACCAATCTGACCACAGAGAAAAATTCCTTTCTGCCCCAGATATGGCAGTTGGTCTGACCCTATGCCACAGATCTCCAGACATAAGTCCCAGCAGGAGCACTGTGGCATATGATGTTACAGTGCTTGTATGCCCACTTGCAAAGTCTTTTGTTTGCTCTCTACCTTTTTCAGAGGTGCTCTTGCCATAATGATGGCTGTTAGGAATTTTTTTACATCTTGTGCACAGTTCCAGCAGATGGCACTCCTGTGTATCTTTCAGCTATAGATGACAGGTGAGTTTGTACTTGGCAAATGTCCAGGCCCCCAAAAAGTAAGCCCTCAACTCCCCCCCAAAAAGGTTTCTGAAACTCTAAAAGAAAAATTGAACCAGGCAATATGTAATTACAGTATTTATATTGCCATTAACCTTTAATCGTACAGTCCATTAGCGGACTAAGAGCATAAAACTGTCACAGCGTAACTCACAATTACATTTTGCCACCCTCCAGGACTTAGAGCTGCAGTTTGATCTCAGTAGCCTCGCTTATGCTATAGGAAACCCCAGGTTTAAAGGTACCCAGTTAGACCCTTGTTAATGAAATATTGCCTGCTTCCTTTCATTCTCAACTGCCAAATAGTATGCCATGGGAGTTTCTAGCAAATGGGTATGTGACTTTATGGGTTGAGTGTCCCCCAGCAATTTTGGGAATATATGTGGCCAAATTCTCAGCCCTCACATCCGTGGTGAATCTAGCTCTTTTTCTGTAAATGAAAGGGTTATTTTTAGATGTAGATGCATTGTCTAAAACCAGATTCAGTTGTAACAAAAGAATTAATCTAGAAGGATTAAGCAAGTGAAGTTTTTAAAAATAAACACCCTCCTACACTTTGCATGTAGGGTGCAAAATCGCCCCCTTGAATTAGACCTTCAGTATAATTTGCATGGTATCAAATAACAGGCAAACTGCTTGGCAATTGTATAGCATCAAACAAGAGACCTCTTAGTTAATCAGAGCATCTAAATAATTATACATAAGAAATGCTTGTAGAAATTAACCCCTCCATCTTAAAGAAAAAACCATGGCAATCTGTGTGGAGATAGCTGCTATTACTACCCACGTATCGATCAAATTTGTTTCCCTGTCTAACACTAAGGTAAAAAGAGTAAATGGCATAGCACATGAGGCATGTTCTTTTTCTGTTTAGTGTTCCTCAGCTGATTCTACTACCAGACTCTTACTGGCAGATCGGCTATAAGTAGTTATCCCCAGTTGGCTATAAAACTGCTGGGGGGGGATTGTTTCAGAAAGAAGCAAGCATAATGCTGAGGGAAGTGTACTGCCTGCACTGCATATGGTACAAAGAGCCTGGCTATTAAGTGGGAATTGTGATATTGGTGTCAAACAGTATAGGCCTACCAAAGGGGCATGTCTTTACTGCTTCTGTGGCTCTGAAGACACCTGGTAAACAGTAAGGCTATGAAGTCACTCTGGTGACTTGTTGCTGCTCCCAAGCACATCAGAGACTGATCTCAAAAGCAGTGAGAGGGGAGGAGTTCATGCTCCAAGGGCAGCTGAACTGCCACATTTCTGAGTTTGATGAATGTGATGCAGTGCTTGGTGGGGAGCAATTCCTGATGGTGTTCTCAGGGATGTAGCAAAAGTATGTATATGTGCATAGTGACTAAAATCTCTGGGGAAAATCCTCATTGGCTGCTTCACATGTAAAGTGGTTATTGCTGAAAATATAGGCTTAGCTAACAAGGTCTATACAGTTTTTTTTGGTTTATGCTGTACATGCATTCCTAGAAAATGGTGCATAACTTGAATTCACATAAAGGGAACCCACTTTACAATGTAACAAATAGGGATACATTCCAAGACCTTGATTGTACTGACCCCCAGACCCATTTCTACCACTTTTACAAGACAATTTTAGTACTCACCGACAGTAGGTAGTGCACAGAAGCACAGGGCACTATCAGAATGGAGATGGCAACTACAGAAACGTATCATAGGTGATTAGTGAGGAGCACAGATCCACACAGGAGACTATTTTGGTGTGCGTCACTCCCACAATGCACCACCCAAAGACTGTGGGCTTCTACCACACCAATCGCATAAGAGTGAATTTACCTTGCATATAGCGAATTTTTGGTATAAAAAGGGTCATCACATAAGAGCAAATTTGCACATACAGAACCCATGTAAAGCAAGGGAAGCCTGTAGTGACATTGAATCTTTCTCCTAGCACTTAACAGGGAATAACCTTTTAGCCTTTTCTGGTCCTCCTAAGCATGCACTAGGGCCAATGCTATAAGTTTACAAATGAGCCACTTAAATCCTGTTGTCGACTCTGTTAAGATCCATCTGGCAGCTTTTTCAGCCTTTCACCAACCAGCTGAAGAACAGCATGCGTGTCCTCAGAGTAAGAGACTTGGCTCCACTAGGACTTCAAATCTGAGCTTCACTTTGTTATGAGAAAGCTAGCCCAGTCTATGGTAACACACTGTCTTCTGTGCCTCTGAGGATGGCTTTCCTGGTGGTAATTACGTTGGCAAGATAGGCGGGAGACATGCAAGCCCTTATGGTGGATCATCTCTACACTATCTTTTTCCTTATAGAAAGTAACTCTGAAAACTTATCCCAAGTTCTGCCAAACTCGTCATGGACTTCCAGTTGGGGGAACCTCCATTTGGGTATTCTACCCAAAGCCTTGTTCCTGACATGCAGGGGTTTTATTGTGGTCACTGGTTTGAAAAGGATATTGGCTTTACTTCCTATACTGAATAAGGCCATTCAAAAAAATCTTCATGGCTGTTTGTATTGGAAGCTGCAATCTAAAGCCTTGAGGTTGTCAGATGGAATCTATGAGATTGCTAAAGTGATCCTGCCATTTCAATAAGGGTGCAGTACAGCCTATTTCCACAGCGACATAGCATAAATGACATCCGCAGGGCAGCTAGCTTCTGGCAGTTCCATTCGTGCATTCACCAGCCTTTAGGATAGTGTGGACGCCTCTGGGGCAGATGCTGCACTGAGCAGAATGGTCCCATCACTGCCTTTGCTTAGAGAAACTCTTGAGATCCATCTCCAGGTTTGTAAAGCATTGTTTTGGAGTCACCCACTAGTAAGAATGTGATTGTGGAGAAATGTCCTAAAAAGAAAGCAGTTACTTATCAACTGAAGTTCTTTGAACTGTATCATCCACATCCTCTATGCCAGATCAGACTCCAGGGGCTAGGTGGAACATCATAGTGGGCCAGATGATCTGACCTGCTGGCCATGGCTTGACAACCCCCGTCCTTTCTCAGCTAATGTTGGAAGAGGGCAATCTTACTTCCTATTGGCCTCTTGGCAGCTGGGAGCTTACAATTTGATTCCCTGTTTCTTTCATCTTCCACTGATGCCCAGTAGGTGGCATGAGTGTAAAACAGATTTATCTCAATCCTTTTCTTATTGGAGGTTCCGTATGGTTGAGTCGTTTCAAATACTGTATTTCTGGACTCCCCAGGGTAATAACAGGAACCCACCTTTCAGAAGTTTCATTTAATATTTCATTGTTAGGTGCATCTCTCAGTATTCCTCTGTCCTTCCAGTTTCACACGGTTCCTATTCCTTTGACAATGCAATAATCATTTAGAAAAAAACCGAAATTCCTTATGATTTCTTTTTGTTTCGTGGCTATAGATTGTATGGTCTGTGATGTGTGGGCAGTGCATATCATTTAGGGTAGGGGTATCTAACATGTAGCCCATGGGCCATATTTGACCCATGGAGCTGCTCCATCTGATCTCCTAAACTACTGGTGGGTTACCAGATGTTAGGGGCATGGCCCTGGGTCCTAGTTGACATGGCCATTGGCAGCAAGAGGGCAAGTGAAGGCTGTGCACATAGTCCCATTCACCCTATAGTCTCTTGTGTTGCTATGAGGAATCCTTTCAGTCCCATAATAGCTACTGCTGGCCCCACCAAGTGCCCCAGGGCAGACCTAGGCTGTGAGAAGCGCAGTCAGTCTGGATTCAGGGTGAGGCACAGGGCAAGTTTCACGGTCTTGTTTTAGGGCTTGTAACAGTACAGGTGCCGAGGCCCTAGGGTACCTGTTGCCCATCTGCCTGTCTGAGTGACCACTCAAATGCTTAGTTCACTTGCCTGCCACACTTGATGTTACTAATTTGGGTATATGACCTCAGTCTTGTCATAGAGCAACAGCTTTTGGTGCCTCTCGCTGCACTACAGAGCCTGCTTTCCCAGGCACTTGTCTCAGGTACCTGTTGCCAGGCTGCTCCAGAGTCTACTCCAGGGGTGCTCAACCTCTGGCCCACAGAGCCATTGCATCTGAATGCAGGGCTGTCCACAGATTGGGAAATTTGGTAGTGGGGGAGTGGTGGCAATTAATAATGCCGTCCCTCCCCTGTTGCCAAATTCTCAAACCCAAGCTGCATGCAGCAGGTTGACACTGGGCCATGCCCTTCTCCCCCTCACCCTCCCTCATGGCTGGACTGGTGTGTCTCTGTCTCAATTTCTCGCTCTCTCAGCCCTGTCACAGCCCTGTCCTCCTTCTCCTCTTCCTCAGCCCTGTGTTTAACAACAGCTTGAAACTGGTAAGCATCAGACCTTTCATTTGTGGGGTACATGAATGATCTGAGCCCTTTAATCAATGTATTTTGTGTGGTCTCTGCCTGTAGGAGAAACTGATGCCTGGAAGTTGGTGAACTTGTTGCTGGAGTTGTCATGGACAGGGCAATAAGGTGATTACCGCCTGATTTTGTAAGCAGAAGGCCCTAGTAACTTCTTTAGCAATGTATATTCAAGACAGGTTTGACTTCTGTACATCCAAAATGTACTTTTGACTCTTTTTATGGTGACTACTGTTTGCAATTATGAATCAGGTACACAAATCAAAAATTAAAATTTCTCAGCCTGGTGGTGATAATTCAGATTTCCAGATTCAAGCCCTTGTTCTACCACAGAACAAGCCACATAGATCACATGAGGTCTGGGATCACACTAGGTCCCACATAGATCATGCTAGGTCTAGGAACATAGGAAAGTATGGCTGGAAGAGTTCACAAGGTCATTTAGTCCAGGCCCTGCTGAAGGCAGGAGCATTCTTGACTAAACCATCCTGGCCAAGTGTCTAACTTGCTTTTGAAAATTTCCAATGTCTCTGTGTCCTGTTCCAGTGCTTGATCACCTTCAAGTTCTTCCTAATCTCCAGCCTCAATTTCCTCTGCTGCAGCTTGATGCCGTTGCTCGTAGTTCAGTACCCTGCTGCCACAGAGAATAATCCTTCTCCATCCAGAACTAACTTGAATAGCTCTATGTGGCACTGTGTTGGGCTGTGTAGACACCCTATGTTTCTAGATGTTGTGTGCCCTAAGAGGAAGTCATTTATCATAACAGGCTGTTAAATGCCTAACTCCCATTGAGCTCTTTACATCACTCTTTATGTGTCCCAATAATCCGTAATGCTTAAGAAACATGCTTATGGTCTGAAGGGGAAAAGAGCCTTAACCTGGGGACAAATTGGCTCCCATATACTTATACCTCCCTTAATTAGAGGTCTGTGTAAAAGTTCATTCAGCCTTAAAATGCCCCACTGAATGTGCTAAGTTAGGCCATACAGTCAATAAATTTATGCTTAAATAGGTGGGCTGATTTCTGTGGTGCTTTGAACTAAGTTCCCACTCACTACTGAGTACCTAAAATGGACAGAGTTTTTGTTTATTAGGACTGAGCCTGTTCTTTGGAACGTATCATTTACAGGTAGGGCAAAAAGCCTGATTTCTGTATGAGTGAAGCTAGTCTCTAACCTCAGGAGAATTGTATAGGTTTTCCTTGTTAACAGTAGGTGAGATAATTGTACGTGCTCAAATGCTACAGCAGCTCTTGCATCAATCCAGAACAATATTGTAATACTAGCTTATTATAGTGTATTATACTACTGAGTGTTTAGTTGAAGTGTCTATGGGAGATGAAACGATACATTGTCTTGGCTAATCTAGGCTACCTAGATTATTACCTTTCTAGTTCTAGCCCCTAATTGAACCAAGGTGACCTTGTTTATAGCAGGTTTTCTAGTGTGTGTTCTGATCTGCTTTGATAACCCATTCTGGTGACTAGGCCCTTTTTATGTTCCTTGAGCCATTCCTCTTCCTTATCTGCCTACGAGTCTAGACATATATAATAGTTGCCCATCATCTCCAGGAGTGGTGGGCATAGCCACAAGAGAGTTTTTCTATGAAGGACATGTTGAAAAAGCCTGGGATCAGTGATACCTGTGAATGGGGGTTTCTTTCTAGGCCAGGGACGCACTCTGGGAGACAATTGAAGGAGATTAAGAGCTTTCATTTACTAGTAAGGAGAGCTCTAGTGAAAAAGCCAGGTTCCACCAAGCAGCTTCCCTCCAAGACACTTCAGTTGTGTCTCCCATTAACAGGCTGTCATTGTCCTTTCTCATTCAAAGGAGCCTTTCTTGGGCCAATGGCAGGCAGGAAGAAGAAGCAAGACAGATAGAGAGCAGGGATAAATGGTTGACAGGGTAAATTCTTCGTTTCCCTTTCTCAGTCTGTTTGGGGAAAAATGAGACTAGTATTAGAGGAAGGAGTAATGAAGCCCAGAGGTAAATGGAGACTATTTACTGTTTCACAGAAAACATAATAAAAAATAGTATCTCAGGCTTATAAAATGGAAACCATGGAAACTTTTACAGACTCTTGTCTGTAAGGATTGTAAGGATACTGGGTCCTGTAAAATACTAGTAAGGGAATTTATTTTAATTAATTTCCTGTGTGTTTAAAATCCATCACTTTCCCCCATTGCATAAGAAACCCTGAAAATATTTCAAATGACTCTCAAATTTCCAGCTGTTAGGTGGTTGTCTGCTTCATCCCTCTCAGTTTGAACAGTTGGAATGATTCTGGCATCACATTAGGACTAGGTAATGAAAAAGGAAGGGAAGGATTACAATTTCCAAATAAAAAGTACTTCATTTTTTCCCTCAGGTCTGACTGAGAAATCACAGAAAAAAATTATCAGCATTACACACTAAATACTTGTCATTAGAATGTAAACCTCCGCACTGCATCAGTTTGGCTGCAAATTCAATGGATATTTATAAACACTTCTTTTACTTTTATTATAACAATGAAAGCTGCCTTATTGAGAGGCTAAAGCCAACAACCTATACATGAGAAGGATTTAGACCTCCCAGTTGTGTATTCCTAGGCCTGCATTTATCTTTACAAGTGGTGGGGCAGACCCTCAACAAGTATAACTTATATGTCTTCCATTTACTTCAAAGATACTGTGACATATGACAGTAGCCAAGGATCTGCCCTACTTGATGTGGGGCTATTGGCTTGAGCGGCTCACAGTATATAAAGCACCTGTGTAAATCTGTGCAGGATTGGGGGCTTAGTGGCTTTTATGGACATTTTGGGTGATTTTCCATTACCCAACCTGGAACAGTCAAATTTTGTTGTGGCGAATAGGGTTATGTGTACTTTAGCCTAATAGATCATCCATCTATTGCTTCTGTGCAAGCCCCATTTACTCGAGTCTATACATGAGTAGCGGTGATCCCTTTCACAGTGGATCATGGGGGGGACCTTGTACTTGATAACGCGCATCTGCTTCCTTAACTGGTATCTCACATCATTTCATTTGGGACAACAAAAACATCACTAAAAATGTGTTGTGCTTGTCCTGAAGTTATCCAGACATTTGGATTCTCCTCAGGAATAACATGCTTTAGTCTGTTCTATTATTTCTGTGCCAGAAGTGTCAGCAAATTGTTCTCATGACTGATTAAATCACTCTCTAATACTGTTCAGAGTGATTTACACCAGGAAGTTCCTGACTCAAGAGATCTGGGACTTGCTAAGCAAATGTTTTCTTGCTAGAAGTTGAAGCAAAGGCCATCTCCTTTTCAGGGCTGTGAGAAGCAATAAAAGTTTAGTAGGGCTAATAAGTGTGTGAGAGCAACTGAAGCCTCATCTATGATCAGTCAATGTAAGAAGTAAGCTTTCATCCCAGTTGGACAAGATTAAGTCTGCACTTCCTTGTAATATTTTACCATTTAGTTGAGGACATTCACTATCAGAGAAGTCCATTATGCCAAGGAGTAGAGCACTTTGCCCTTTCCTTCTCACTGAACTTTGACTGGTTGGTCAGGTTTATTATAAACCCCATGCTAATGACATAACTGCCCATTTTCCCTGAACAAAGGTAAGTTGCCACCTCTCCCAGCTGCAGCTGGACCCCCCCCCAGACAAGACATACCAAACAAAAATGGCTGAAGAGGAAACTAAAAGCTTCTCTGTTGAGCTGAATGAGAAAGGAGGGATAGAAAACAATGGATTTGTTCAGGAGAAGACTGTGGATGAAAATGAGACCAATGCCAGTTGCCAAGAAGAGATGCCAAAAACATGTGCTGTTGGCATCAACCCAGAAAGTACACAGGAGCCCTCTTGTGAAGTTTTGAAGCCTTTTGCAGGAATGCCTAAGGAAGTCTTGCTTAAGTTCTCCTGTCAGGCACGGTACAGAGTCACCAGGGAAATCCTCTTTTGGCTTATAATTGCATCTGCGCTAGTGCTTGTATGTGCTACAATTGCAATTATTGCTCTGTCTCCAAAGTGTCTGGGCTGGTGGCAAATCAGTCCCATTTATCAGATCTATCCTCGTTCTTTCAAGGACACCAACATGGATGGGAACGGTGATCTGAAAGGTGAGTTGCTTTGTGTTTTTGTTGTGCTCAAACCTTGCTAGCATGAAGCTATATGCATTATACCCTACATGGCATAATGTTATTTTTGGAAAGAGTAATATGGAAATTAATATAGTGGCAGCTGTATGTCAAGAAAGAGGCAGGGCAGCTAGAACCATGATTATCATGAAAAAAACCCCCTCAAGAATGGGCCATGTTCGTAAATTCAAATCTAGATTTAAAATCAAGTTCAAACCTCCCTGTGTTTACCAGTCTTCAGATCTGGGATTCTGGTGAAATACTGCAGAGAGAGGTTACAAAACTGAAATCCAAATTAATTTCCCTGCAAGTTGGGTAGGAGAGGATAAAGTGTTTGGGCTGCTTAACAAATTCTGGTGAGTTCTCGAGGTTGCAATGGCAGCCCTACCCCCTGGTCGCCACCTTGGGACTGGAAGTCCTTCCCCCTAACCCCTGACCTTTGCCACTGGAAGTCCTTCCGCTTGCTCCTGGAAGTACTCCTTTTGGCAAGGGGGTTTGCCATCTTGGAACCAGAAAAAAACAAATTATATTCTAAAAATCAAGCATCTACTACAACATGCATCAATTTGATTTCAAAAAATATTTTTGTCCTGTTTTAGGTGTTTGCATGGTGTACATAGAAGTAATTGCATAACAATTTAAAATGAAGTCTTACTTTTGTATATTGTGGGGAGATGTGGAGAAGTTTGGGGGGTAGAGGTAGGCATAGGCATAGGGCTTGTGGGGGGCTGTGGTTGTGGGTATGTGTGTATGTGGGGTGTGGAGGAGAGTATGAATGTGTGTATGGGATTTGTAGGGGGTGGATAGGTGTGTGTGGGTGGGTATGGGGTTTGTGGAGGGGTGTGGGTGCACGTACGTGGGGTGGGGGAGCATGTGGGTGTAGGTGGATATGGGGCTTGTGGGAGGTTGTGAGTGTGTGGGGGGAGGGTGGCATGTGTAGGAAGAGGGTGGTTGGAGTATGTGGAGGGTAACAGTGTGGGATGTGCATGGGGGTGTGGGTGCATGTGTATGGTGGGGTGTGCATGTGGGACCCACACTACAAACACGCTCCCCCCCCCCTCATTATGCACAGCCCCTGACACCAGTGGCAGCACCACTGGTGGGGTGGTGGGGCCTTGGGACACTCATGAACCATGGCAGTTGAAGACCCCCAGTGGTGTGTGGTCCTGGCAAGCCCCAGGACTGCACATGGCCAGGCTGCCAGCGGGGAGTGGGGCAGAGCCAACCCAGCTCCATTGAGTCCCTGTCAGTTCGGGCTCCATGCTTCTGCTGCCCTGTCTTGGGCCCCCACCAGTCCTGGCCTCGGGGCACTGGCATGGGCCCTGCACTCCTGCTCAGCTGCCTCTGAGCTCCCACCTACCTTCTAGCTGCCACTCTGCCCCCCCGCCTTCTGCCACTGCCACCACTTCCCCTGCCTGCTGCCCTTCCCCTGCCACTTCCCTACCTTCCTACCCAATGTCACTGCTTCACCCCCCCCCCCCCACCCGGCTGCTCTGACAGCATGCAGTTTTTGGCTATATGGCCAGAACTGCAGGATGCAGCAGGAGCCAGCCCAGCCTGACCCAGCCTCCACAGTTCCCAGTTGGCTCCTGCTGCACCATGCAGTCCTGGTCATGCAACTGGGAACTATGTGGTGCAGGAGCCAGCCCAGCCCAGCTGGCACCATGTAGTTTCTAGCTGCATGGCTGGGACCTCATGGCACCAGAACTAGCTGAGAACTGCAGGGGCTGGGCTGGGTGGGGCTGGTTTCTGCTACATCCTGGAGTCCCAGCCATGGAGCTGGGAACTGCATGATGCCAGCGAGGCCAGGCTGGCTCCTGCTGCGCTGGCGATCCTCCCCCCCAAGCAATCCGGTCTTACTTTTGGACAGAAGGAGAGTGGGGGAATAGTCCCAAGGTCACCAGGCCAGAAGCCTTTGCTAGGCTGAAGCTTCTGGTTGGGGGCTGGGGGTAAGGGGATGGGATGGGGTGGGGACACATGGACCTTACTCATGCCACTGCTGGGTCCTACCACTGGCTTCTCCTGCCCCTGGTGCCTCATCAGCTTTTAGACAGGCAGCCACTGACAGGTAATAATTTTCTGAATTTTAGAAGGGTCCCACAGGTCAGATAGAATGGCGTGGCAAGCCAGCTCCGGCCCTCGAGCTCTATTTTGTCCTCCCCCAGCCAACACCAATTGAACCAGGGAAGAAAAAAGTATTTTCTCTGTGCATTTCAGATGATGAATCTCCAAGTGTATCTGATACAAACAGCTGGTGCCAAACATTACAAACTCAATTGAATTGCAGTTTTTACTCCAAAAATGCACAGTAAAGGAAGGTAGTAGGCACTCTTCAACAGCAAGCAACAAATGAAAAAAATTCCAAAGGTGCATAAGAACTGCAATGTAGCAGGAAAATACACTAGTCTTCACTGAGAAGATGAAAGCTGGTGTGATTTTTCAGGGACAAAAGAGAGAATTGGAGTGAGAGACTAAGCAAAAGTGCTGATTTTTAAAAGAGAATGTCTTTCATCTACCTGGAGGTGAAGGCAGGGTCATTTGTTTTTATATTGTGCTAACCTGCCTCTGCAGGTGGTGTGAGGATTCCTTTCCTAACAAAATGGAAAGTATGAGATAACTAATACATTTTATTAGAATTAATCTTTCTCAGTTGCTATTGGATAAAGAATTTTAATGGCAGTCAACAATTCCCATTCTGTGACTTTGTACCATAATGTAAGAGTTTCAAGATTCCTCTAGCCTTAAGAAAGGAGTTCACATATCCCACAACGCACACACATCCTGCAGTTTGAAAGTCTATGACAACATCAACTCAGGTGCTAAGTCTTTTCTGTAGTTGCTTTGTTTTGTCTTTGCAAGAGGTTTTGTTTTGTCTTGTCTTTTTCACAGGTATCCAAGAAAAGCTGGACCATGTCTCGTATTTAAATGTAAAAACAATCTGGATAACATCCTTTTATAAATCTCCCATAAAAGATTTTGGGTATGGAGTAGAAGACTTCCGTGATATTGATCCTATGTTTGGAACGATGAAGGATTTTGAAAACCTGATTGCAGCTATTCATGATAAAGGTAATCTGGAGATGTGACAAATAGCGGTGCTCCTAAAAATAGTCATTCAGGGAATAAAAGGTTGCTCTTGTTTCAGTAATTAAATGTGATTGCCTTGCATTAAATAATTTATGTTGGCTTTAAATGTATGCAGTTCTCTTTGTAACGCTAGTTCTCTAGCCTCTTCTCTTGGCACTGGTGATAGGAGCCTGGCCAAACCAAGGGTGGGTTGGTGTGAAAAAGGCATCGCTTCTTGGCCTCTTGAAGGCTCAGATCAAGTACGACTCTGCAGCCTGGGTGGTCTTCCATTATCACTGGTGGTTCATGGAATTTGGACTATATCCAGAAAGGGAACAGAAAGTCAGTATAGCAGCAGAGGGCCTCTGTAGATCCAGGTATCTCTCAGCAGATTCTCAGGTGGTCTCAACTTAAAGCTCTTTCCATATTGTTTTAGGAACAAGCAGTGTTCCTTTTCAAGAGATTGTATTTATTGGTACCTACATCAGTATTTTTAACTAAATCCTGAGATGCATGCATTTCTGTCTTAGCGCCTTAATCAATAGTGTTCTTGTAGGAGTTTGGTTTTGGGATGATGAGATGGTTTTGGGCCAGAAATGTCACCCTAGGTCCAATAATCTTTTCCTTCTGAAGTGCATACATGCATAGATCTGTGGAAAAAATTCTGATTGGTTGGAAATTCCCAGGGAGGAAGGAGGCATATGACTGCAATTAACTGCTTTCAAAGGAATTACTTGCATATGCAAATGTAAACAAGTGTAGCAATATCTGCAGGATTGTAGCCATAGGCTTGTCTATGCTATAAAAGTATTGCTATAGTTTAAAAAAAAACCCAAAAAACCAACAACTTTGCTAGCAGAGGTAACTTGAAGTTATGTCTGCAAAAGAAAACTTTTTCCTGGTGTAACTCATATCAGTTCCCTGAACAAAATATGCTATATTGAGAGCGGGTAAAAAAGGAGCCTTGGCTAGTAGAACTGAGGCTGTACTTTGACTTTTCTCACCAGACCTACATCAATTAAGGGCATTATTTCATGCTCCTGACCAGTATAGCTATGTCAACAAGGCTATTAAGTGTGGACCAGTCCTTAGACTTTAAACACTGCAGGACAGAAGACTGTCCTGTAAAACTGCAGGACATTACAGTCCTGTAAAACACCTCAGTATGTGTTTGAATTCTACATTAGTAAATGTGAAATTCCTGTCTTGGGTTACTTGGATTTAATCGTTTCCATGTTTGATTCATAAGGCTTAAAGGTGATAATGGACTTAATACCAAACCACACAAGTGCCAAACACAGTTGGTTTCAGCTGAGTCGCAACAGGACTGGGAAATATGTGGATTACTACATCTGGCATGATTGTGCACAGGCTGACGGTACAATCACCCCTCCTAACAACTGGGTAAATACAGGGCCTCTGTCCTTTACAGATTACAGTGAATAACAAATCACTGAAACACAGTGAGCAGAAAGGTACAGTATAGTGCTTGCCACAAATAGCAGATGTTTCATTCAAACATATTGTTTTATTAGTAACTTTTGTCCCTACGTGACTTGTTCAACTAAAATACAGGAATTAGGCAGCTAGGCAGCATTGGTTTTCTGTGTCTTCATTAATCTGTTCTGGATGCTGTTCCTCACCCTTAATGCTGCATTTCCCTCTTTCTAAGGGTGTCACACAGAAAAAGACTATTCTGTGCAGTTAATTCACTATAACACCCATTGGTATATGGGTATTCCACTTTGGAAGCTTTCTCACAGCTGTCTTCTATCCATGCCAACTATGATTTCAGAGAAAAACAGAACAGTGCATTGTTGACTTATTTCTTTCCTTTTTTTAAAATCCTTCCTAGTTAGTGAAAATGCTGGAAATCAGCTCACTAAATTATTCCCCTTGTTTTCCATATTTTAATTGGAAATCGGAATTATTATACTGCAGGATACAAACCTGCATCTTCTAAAAATGTGTACCAAACTTACAAATCACTAACATTGTTTTGCTATAAAACTGGCTTCAATTTTTTAATTTAATAACAGCTTAATTTCTGGACTCTACAGCACACAGAAGCAGTGAGGTTAGCCTTCTCAAATATTCACTGTTACTGGTATCTTAAAAGGGATCTGTCAGGTCAACATAGTCCCCAATACAGCTTTTGCAATGAGTTTAACAAAATTAAGGACCAATAAAAGTTTCAAGATAGTGGAAAAAAACCCATAGTTGTTGGTAAAAGCAGTGAGCAGCTATTTTTAGCAACAAGTAAGGACTTAAAAACTAAATGCCATTTTTAAGTTCAGAGTATCCAATAATTCATAAAGCAAAAAACCTGTCATTTTCTTTTATATTCTTCTCCAACAAACGAAGAGGAAGAGAATTCTGGCTCAGTACATAGCACTTATTATGGTATTTTATTAACAGCCCTTCTTTATTACTATCAAAATTCTTAAAAAGCACCTAAATAGCATTAAATACGTTTAGGAAATCATTGCAATGAAAAAGAATTAGTCTTGTATTAGGACTCTCAAATTAAGCAGATTTTCATAGTATATTGAAACAAGTCTTGGGATCTCAATAAATAAATATGCGGTCAAAAAAATATGTCTGACAAAACATAAATGTGTCCAAATAAAGATAACAACTACCAAAGAGCAGGCAGAACTGGAACAGAATAAAGAATTCCCTTATAAAAGAACATATGCAGCTATTAGTTATGTCTTTACAGATTAACTAAGATGGTATTAGTAAGGGAAAAATATGTGTATTCTTGTATAGGTAGGGAGAAGATTTATACTTGTACAGAAACAATGCTTAGCAGCTTAATGTTAAGAAGGAGAAACATCTGAAAAAGGGTATGTTTTCTCTTCAGAGTGATGGAACATTAAACATTAAAAATGTAACAGGCTGTTAAAAGCAACTTCCATTTTGTATTCCTCATCTGATTTGGAAGGGTGATGAGCACATAGAGCTCCTATTGGCTTCAAAACTTTGTATATGGAATGCAAAAATGGGTTCAGCTGATTGGATTTAGAAGAGTTACCTTTCATGTTTACTTTGTGCATTTATCTTTGGACAATGAAAACTGTCAGTTCCAGGCTAACTGTAAATAGGGAAATGGGAAATAAATGCCATCTATGTATAGTATGCCATACTATGTTCTTGTTTGAAGCACTGTGTTTAATTACAGAATGTACAAATGCTGTTGACTGCCACTTTATTTGATAAGTGATATTGTTTTCTATGTAACCAGGTAAGTGTATATGGGAATTCCAGTTGGCAGTATGATGATGTGAGAAAGCAGTGTTATTTTCACCAATTTGGGAATGAACAACCAGATTTAAATTTTCGCAACACTGCTGTGCAAGAAGAAATACATGTAAGTAGATAATCCATTGTCTCTACTCCTGTGGTGAGGAAATTGTTATGTTTTATATTCATTTGAATTTAAGAACGTAATTTCTCCCTTGATTATTTTTTAATGTGTCGCTTGATAATCCAGTGGAAATTAATTCAAGGATTAGAACACGTGCAGATAATTCAGACATCAGAGTCTGAATGTGACTGAATATGAAAATATACCTGTTTTCTAGTGTCATTTAAGCTACAGTGTTTCCAGAGTCATAGTCATAATATTAAAACAATTCCAATTAGAAAAAATAAAGCAGCACACCATGGGAAGGGGCCCTTTTGTTGCAGTTTCACAGCTGTTGAATGTCAAATGCTGGCCAGGAAGAACACAGCAGTGGAAAGGAGCTCTTAGGTCATGGAATCCAGCCCTTTGCTGTCACAGTTAACATGTCATATAATCTCTTTTATTAATTGGTCAAGCTGTATCTAAGGAGGAATTAGGCATTTTTGTCCCTACTAAATTTGCCAAATTGTTCCAGGTCCTGTTCTACTGGTTAGGAACCTTCTCCAAATTTCCAGCCTAAATTTATTTATGGTCAGTTGATATCCATTTAGTCCTGTGGCCAACATTGTTCTGTAGTTTCAAACTAACTCTTCTCCTTCCTTGGCATCTTAAGGGTCTCTAATAAATTTTCATAGGTGGCACTGTATCAAATGCTTACCTGAAGTCTAGATAGGTGAACTCTACCACATTTTTTTTAAACCTAAAAATGGGTTATGTCTTCAAAGAAAGGATAAGTTGGCATCAGATTAGTTTGGCATGATCTGCCTTTGGTAAACCCCTGTTGTCTTTTATTCAGGTTTCCACCTAACTCTATGTTTTTAATTATTCTTTCCTTCAAAATTTGTTCCTGAAACTTGCACAGTACTAAAATCAAAGTGTACTAGGTCCAGATTACTTTCACCTTTCTTAAATATATGTGCAATGTTTGTTATTCTCCAATCCAATCCCTGAGTTGATAGAATTATTTTAAAACTACCAACAGGCTACTGGCCCTGGGGTATCAATTAGCAGTGCTTTCTGTAGTATACTTGAATATTCATTATAGAACGTCTAGAATCTTTTTTACATTAAATTTACTTTCATGTGAAAGAGGAACAAACATAAGAGATTAAATCCTTGGGAGCACTGTATTGCCTTGAATCCTTTCAAATAAGGAATATGACTACAGTAGAGCGTGTAAAAATTCAAGTGCAGCTCCTTCAATAGCTGAATACACTTAAACTCTTCCTTTCTGTGTTGCATGCACAGTAGCTTGAGCCAGATCTGAAAAGGGGTTAAGCCAAGGGGCACAAAGTGTTCCTGTGTCCCCACCTGACTGGGAATGGGAGCCACAAACTCACTTGGCTTGGCAGCAGTGGTAGCAGCTGTTGTTCAAGTGAGGAGAGCCCTGACAGATGAGGGTCTTCTCCCCCTTTGTTCTCCACCTGGTTTAAGTTAAACCGGAGTCCTTCAGCATCCCAGCATGTTCTCCGGGCTGGGCAGGGCTCTACGTTCCAGCCACAGGGATGACCCCACCCCTCTACTCTCTAGCTGGAGCAGGGATTAGACTAACCTGCAAAGACTGAATCAATTCAGACTCAGACTTCTTGAATCTCTGTCCCTAGTCGAGAAGTCAGCATAATCCCTCTCCTGCCCCCATCCTAGGCACTGAAAGAGCTTGTTACACCTCTGCGCAGCCAAACCAACAACTTCCATTTCCCAGGAGAGTGCCCAAACAACCAGGCTGTTACTTAGACTGGGAAGAAAGTACTTTTTAGTCAGATTGTAGCTGATAGGACCCCTGGGCAGAAAAGAATACAAGTCATGGAGCCAGAAGGACAGAGAGCATGAGCCCAGGGCACTCCCTTTGGGGGTGGATTCCTTGGTTCTGGCTCATGTGCCTGTGGCTGCTTCTGCGTCATACAGTAACAGGATAGAATACATAAACCTAAAATTAGGCAGGATTTAGTTCCTAAATGCTGGCTTTAGTCAAGTGAATAGCAATTCTGAGCATGCACAACTGAATCAGGTGGCTTTGTGGTTTGGTGGATTTTGTATGGATCACTTGCTTGGACTTCAGCACTTCAGTTCTACCAGAAGTGCAATTGAGATGCCTGAGTCCTTTTTTTGGACTTGGTCCTTTAGGTTTAGGTGTGGTTTTAGAGTCTTCACACTGTGAGCAGCCAAGAGGACAAGTTCAAGTTGATTATTTGTCTTGATTCTATGTGTGAGCATATACTCTGAGGCACACTTTCTATTACAGCATCTTGGAGTTCTTGGAGAAATGCACTCTGGATGATTACCATCTAATTCATTTCTAAAGTGTTTGTCAACATCACTAGTTCTTTCAGTACATTGCAAGATGATGAAATGGTTGGTTAACACTGATACTCTTTTTTCAAAGGTCTGTGGCTTTGTGAATTCATTAGAGATCTGGGCAGCTTCGCAAGAGAGACTGAAGTCTTTGATCCACAGAGCATCTAAAATAAGTGCAATAGGAACAGTGCAAGGTTCAGTAGCTCCCTACCAGTGTGCTACACACTCCTCTGCAAAAGGGTTTTCATGACCTACGCAGACTTCGATGTTTGCGCTGTTGCCTATTGCAAGGTTATTTTTTATGATGTACATGTGCTCAACGTGGACCTCTTTTTTCAGTACAAGAAATCCCCTAGTAGCAGTTAATGAGACCTGTCTGTAGTTGTTTTCAGTATTACTGTGTAGGTAGGAATAAATCAGTAAGGTAGAATACTTATTTACTAAATAAATATTTTTTTACACAGATTAGTTAAATTTGACCGTATCTTGTACTGGTAAATAAGCTTGTGAAAATATATTGCATATGGAAAAAAAGAGATTAGATTTAATGCTTTATTACCGATTTTCTTTTCCTAGTTAAGTAACACTGACACAGAGATTACTATTAGACTCATATGTTACAATTAGAAGAATTAAAATTGATATAATAAAATAACTGTTGAGGTCTGATGAAATCTTACTGATAAGCCAACCTCGGCATGCAATGAAAAAAATCACAGATCCATAACCATTAACTTGCTTAATCATGTGTAATTTCCTTTCACTGCTTCCCAGACATCAAGTCTGAAAATAAGAATGATTTTGATAATAGAAATAAGAAGGATGATTGAAAAGTGTTTTTATTTGTAAAAAGGAAAGAAAAATAGTGTCAAAAAGTCTGTGTAGATTAGTAGATTCCTGAGCACTTGAATCAACATGGTCTGATTATGCATAGGTTTGAAGGGTGCACACTAACAGTATGTGTGGCATTTTAATTTCCCTCACTTCGTCCTTATTAGCAGAAGGCAGGGCAGTGTGGCACCTTATAAACTGACTTTTCAATGTGCTGCCCTGATCTGCCTTGCCATTTGCCTGACTCTACTTCTTTACTGGATGTTGATACAGCACTATGAGAATCTCCCATTGATGGACCAGATCAAAGATGGCTTCCTCTGTGCTTTGGGTGCTTTTCTGTTTCTGCCAGTTCTTGAATCCTAGAGCAGCCAGGCACTGGTGTGTTTTTTTTATGGTTGAATAATAATTCAGATGTTTCCTTTGTGGTTTATAAAGAGTGTTGTATTGTCAGGTATGTAGTAAGAGAACTATATTGAAATGTTTGCTGTTTATGATTTTTGAAAGAGGTAGACTCATCATGAATTGCCTCCATTTTGTGTTCAGGATATTATCAGGTTCTGGCTGGGCAAGGGCATTGATGGATTTAGCATCAATGATGTTAAATTTCTTCTCGAAGCAACAAACCTAAGGGACGAACCTCAAGTGAATAAATCCCAAAATCCGGTAACATAATTTCTGATTTGACTTCATTTTTTCCTCATCTTTGGTGATTCATTTTTCATTATTAAACTTTCCTCTAAAATGGGAATCACAGTCTTAATTTGCTGTTTTGTATCAGCAGTAAATTCCACTTAGGTTTAAAAAGAGCTTTCTATGTGGGAAACCAGTTATTTATACAACTTGCCTTTCTTTGGGGTTGTGGGTCCAGCACAGTCAGCAGGTGGTGCCAACACTGAGAGGAAGTACCATGGCTTAATAGACACAAAGATATGCGTGTAGACAAATGTGGTTGCTGTTGCAAGTCACAATGAGAATTTCATTTGCATTGTCTCCCTCAGCAATCAGGTGTATAGCTTGTGTCCTGTTTGTTAGTGCAAACTAGTGCAAAAGGACGAGACAAATCTATGGCTAATAGGTCGATTAATAGTTGTTAAACAGAACAGTCAGAGCTGTATCCTCAGGCATATCTTAACCAACGTTGGTGGATACCAGGGACAGTAATGAACAGGAGAGAGGTCACTCTAGATATGCAGGGTTCAATGCTCTCCCTCGAAATTATCCACCCCTGCCAGTGTTGGAGACAGGATACTGAGCTATGTGGACTGTTGGTCTTACCCAGAATGGTACCTTTTGTGTTCAAACAGAGTTATATAAATTACCTTTGGGTGTTGACTCTTCCTTCTGTTTCTTAAATATTTACTCCCTCTTCTTGCACACAGTTAGATTACATATTCAATGAGGTTTAGAAGTTTTAACTGTTGGATAGCTAATGGTGTAATATTATATTATTTTCAAGACTAGCATCACTGCCTATTCTGAACTGTATCATGACTATACCAGCACTCAAGTTGGCATGCATGATATTGTCCGTGGTTTCCGGCACATTATGGATCTTTTTAGCAGTGAGCCCGGCCGATACAGGTAACAGTATTTTGGCTATTGGTCTTCTCTTTTAATATGAAGCTGCCTTCTCACCATGGGAGAAGCAGGTCCTGTGTTATAACACACAGTAGTTAAGTTAAGACCTTCTTTTTTCTCCTTACTTAACATACCAGGTCATTGTTGGGTTATGAACACGGCCAATATTTATGGTCTAGGTTGGGACCTATTGTGTTTGTGCATTCAGGAGAGCAAAGATCTATGAGGTACCTTCTGAGCCTGCTCTTCACAGTGAATAGTGTTGCAAAGTACCAATATTACATCTATTCTTAGGCATGTGGGCAGAGTGGACAGGGAAGACCAGGGCTCCGTCTTCTCATAAAATTGTGTCATGCTAAGGAAATCTGCTGTTCTAGTTATTACTATGAAGGGAACTGGGATCGCAGAGGCTAGATCCTCTGTATGCAAAGAATTGTCCTATCCCATACATAGGACTCATGACAAGGTCATAATGAACTGTTATTTAAATACTTCCCATTTTAAATAGAAAGCAATGAGGGGAAGGAATTAGTACAATAATACAGTTCGTACCAATTTCAGTCTCTTTTTGTAGACCTAACAGAGGAAAATGGAGTCAGTTGTGTCTTTTATTGAGATATAAATTATGATAAAGACTTATAACGGCTATTTTGGAAGAATACCAGCCATTTATATGATCCTTTGTACCAAACAAAATATACGTGTGCCTATATAGATCATGAAGAAAAACAAATTCTTTTTGAAGACATGCTAAATTGTTAGATATGTTAGGGTCTATTCTTAGATTCATGCTTTCTTTGATTCCAGTTGCAATAAGAGTGAACACTGATTTAAAATTCTTTTAAACAAACCTACTTGTGCACTTCTCTACAGGTTTATGGGTACTGAGGCCAATGATCTGGAAAACATAGAAGAAACAATGATGTATTATGGAACGTCTTTTGTCCGAGAAGCAGATTTTCCCTTCAACTTCTATCTCATCAATATGAAAAACCTCTCAGGCAATAGTATTTTTGAAACTGTGTCCTTGTGGATGAAGAATATGCCTAAAGGAAAATGGCCAAACTGGGCGGTAAGTGTTCTGGTGTGTGAAAGGCCTGATCATGCTCGTAGAAGCTCACAGGAAAAAAAAAATACTTCATGGGGAGCAAAATCAAGCCCTTAATAGTTCTGTAACCACTGAATCTATGGAACCTGTCATATATCCTCAGGACACTGCAGTACTAGCTGTGGCTCGTCTTTTTAATTTATCCTGAGCATATTTACATTCAGGTGTCAGTAATTTTGCCTAGCTTTCAAACAAGATCATTTAAAATGTTGCTTTACATTATCAAGGTGCTATTTTACTTTACAGTCCCCAAGTAAATGGGAGAGGAGAGGCCATTACTTCCAAACCTACAGGCAGATTAGAAGTAGCTTGATGTGTACTATTTTAATTCTTGAACAGAAATAGAGGCTGTGACCCCCCCCGCCACACACACATCATATATGGGTACTGAATTGACCTAATGCTGGTTACATTTCTGCCTCTAATTTCTCCTTTGTTAGTTTGTGCTGCAGACCTAGCTGCCCAAGTCTACTCTCTTCTTAGATCCCTGCTTCCAGTGCTTGTGAGTCTTTCATTGCCTCTGCTCTAAAGGGTGGACATGACCCCCGCAAAACCCTGCCTTATTTAGGCAAGAAAAGAAATCATTAAAAAATGCACCCGTGGAAACGTGTGAGAACTATGAGGGTGTTTGCATTAGAATAGAAGATACTGTTGATTGAGATCCTAATGTATCATTGCTTACTGCTGTCATGCTGTTGGCACTGTCTCTAGACTTCACTTGTGTTGAGTAGAACACACCAAAATAAACAAAGTAATAAAATATTTCTCCCTGAGGGGGAAAAAAAGAGAGAGAAACCTGATTAACTTTTTCTAAACTGTTTGCACTGCCAGGGTTGGATATAGAAAGCTTTTGAAAATTAAAGGGGAAAAGCTGATAAAATATGTCAGTATGTTAATCAAAACAGACTGTGTCTAGTGTACTTGAGTAATAGAATGCATCCTAAGATGTAAATTTAACATTTGGTTAGAATGGCTTCTAAGTTTATTTGATAATTTTCCTTAATATGAAAAGATCTTTCTTCCATATCCTGTGATAATGGAACAGTTTGTTGCCATTATTCTGCAGAAAGCAACATATCTGTTGGGGAGGAAACAGCAGTTATCCTTTGAGCAATTTGATTGCAAAGCATGGAAGTGATTGGACATTACAGCAGTGTGAAACCTCTTCTGGGGCTACTGTCTGTCTGGCACTCTTAACTTGCATCACTTAATAAGGGAAATGTAGGGCCAGAGTCTGCTCCGTTTCACCACTGTAAATGAAGATAAATTCCAATAATTTGAAAGAATGAATCCAAGTTTATACAGATTGCAAGTGGTCAGAATTTAGCCCACAGTGTTTTTCATTAACTAGTTTCTTATGCAAGTATTTAGTGTTATTGTGTACCTTAGTTCTGTACTTAAATATAACAGACTATTCTTGCTTAGGTTGGAGACCCTAACAGTGTTCGGATTACGTCTCGAATTGGGAAAGAGTACCTTAATGTGATCAACATGCTCCTTTTAACACTTCCTGGTACACCTACAACTTACTATGGTGAAGAAATAGGAATGGAAAACATTGCATCAGAAAACGTGAGTGAAGACTGTATAGATGATTCAGGCTCAGTGCATCCTGGAGTTCCCGGGGATGATGTGCTTTTTCACAGGTGCCTCCTCATAGGCAAGCTATTATGTGCTGCAGAAGTCATACACGTTCTAAACCTACCAATTAATTCATATATCACAGGAAGTGCACATATAGACTCCACAGTCCTACTCTCAGAATCAAAGCGCTAAACTGAGTACTTTTTTGATCCTCCTGCGATTCTTTTAGACTCTTTAGCTCAATGAGCTGCTCTACAAATGGGGCTAGTTTACTGAAAATTGGCAATAATTACTTGCTATTTTTCAATGAGTGATCTATCATTTCCAGGAGATCTGGTCACCTTTCAACTAGGATAGTGTGAAAAACCTTTGAAAATACTTGAAGCAGTTACTGCCCATGACTAGTTACTTTGCCCACGAAACACTTTGAGTTGCACACTTTTTTTTTAAAGCACAGTTAAACAGATTGAGATTAAATCTGGAAATTCAAGTCAGTGCCTGGCTGAAAAAAACTGTAGACCTACTTTTTACTTCAGAGGAAATCCTAGTGGATGATATAGAAATGTATTGTAAAGGAGGTACGTAATGGAAATATTTGATTCCCATCATTAGTGGGCTGCTTGACATATTGCCCTAAGGCAAAGGCAGGCAATTATTTTAGGTGGAGGGCCGCTTACCCAGTTTTGGCAAGCTGTTGGGGGCTGCATGGGTAGCCCTGCCCCTTGAAAGGTGCCCCACCCCTTGCTTACCATCTTGGGACCAATGTCCCAGAGCCAGCACTGGTGGGGCCCAGAGTGGGGTGCAGGCTGGCAGGGGTCTGTGGAGCTGGGCTGGGCCGGCTTGTACCAGCGGGGGGGAGGGGAGCTGGCCCGGCTCCATAGAGCACCTGCCGACTGGGACCCTGTACTCCTGCTGCCTTGCTCTGGGCCCTGCCAGCACTGGCTCCAGAACACCGGTGTGCACCCCATACTCCCACCGACTCCTGTGCCTGCTCATTCCCAGTGTCCCGCTTAGTCCCATGGTAGAGGCAGGGGGCAGCGGACAGGCCTGACCCCACGCTTGCCTGCAGGGAATGAGCTGGTGCTGAGCGCAGGGAAAAGTGGCCCCTCCCCACCCCATGGCCGGTGCTTCTTGCTGCAGCCACTCGCAGCCCATGCAGGGCTGTCCTGAGCAGGCACAGGCAGTCCCATGTGGGCTACAAGTGGCTGCAGCACAGGGTATAGGCGGGGCCACTTTTCCCCGGGCTCAGCACCAGCTTGTAACCCGCCCCTGCTGACAGCCTGGGCCCCACGCCGGCTCCAGGCTTGCCCGTTGTGGCTGTGTTACAGTGGGAGGAGCTGTGCCCCCCGCTTGCCACGCCAGGCAGTGTTTGTTGCTGCCTGCCCAGAGCTTGCGCCGCTGTAGGCTGCAGTGCAGCTCCTGCCACCGCCTCTGTGCAGCCCAATGTGGAAGCTCTGGGCAGGCAGCAGCAGCAAACACTGCCTGGTGCGGCAAGCAGGAGGGCGCAGCTGCTCCCACCATGACACATCCCCTGACAAGCAAGCCCAGAGCTGGCACAGGGCCCAGGCTGGCAGCAGGGCTGGGTTACAAGCTGGTGCTGAGTGCAGGGAAAAATGGCCCCGCCTGCATCATGTGCTGCAGCCACTCGCAGCTCACATGGGGCTGCCTGTGCCTGCTCAGGACAGCCCTGCGTGGGCTGCAAGCAGCTGCAGCTGCAGCAAGGCGTGCGGGCCACGGGGCGGGGGAGGGGCTGCTTTTCCCCATGCTCAGCACCAACCCATTCCTTGCCTGTGGTCCTTCCCTGCCCTTCCCCTCCCCCCCCCTTACCTGAGTTTCCTGTGATGGTGCAGCCACGAGGAGCCACATGGTCCCAGGCCAGAAGCCCCTGCTGGGGTTTCTGGCTGGGAGGGTGGGGCCAGGAGGGCCCTGCTGCTGCAGGAGCCTGCTGGGGCTTCCCCTGGGACCTACTGCCCCTGGCTCCTTTCATCTTTGACAGGAACCAATGACAGATAAATACGCATTAATTTTCTAAATATTTTTTGGGGCCCTGCGGGTCGGATAGAATGGCCTAGTGGGCTGAATCCAGCCTGTGGGCTGTATTTTGCCCACCCCTGCCACAAGGTTACACAATATTGAATTCTGGTGGATAGTGTTGATATTACACATCTATGCAAAACAATACTTTTAAAAATGTCCTTCCCTAATGCCTTAAAAAATCTCACAATGGTGCCTACAATTTACAGTATTTATTAGTTAAAAATTTAGGGTTCATTCAGTAAAAGAATTAAGTACCTAAAGCAGAATTTACATAGACTTGAAGCCCAAGTCAGATACCATGATCCAAAAACCTTTTGTTCGGCTTCTAACTCTGAATGTGCCTAAACTTACCAGGTGACTTGGAAGTTCTCCAGGCACCTAAAGTTGTCATTCTGCGCAGATCCAGAACCCCTTAGTCTGCAAGGCTCAGTGCCTGTCTTTATCTTATGCCTGTCTGGGACCCAGAAGGCAGACAGTGCTTCCTTACCTCTAATGGGCCTTATTCATTAGACATTTTCAGAATGCGCCCAGTATGTAGAGGATTCATCTTTTTGAAAAATGAATGTGGTTGTGGCCACTTTATTTTTAAAAAGGCCACAGCTGGAGGAGGTAGTACTGTAGTGATAATCATGCCCACCTGTTACTTAGTAGAACACTCCCCAGGAAGTGAGAGGCCCAGGTTGTGTCCTACTTAACCTGATACTGTTCAAATGCACATCTTCCACTTTCCTGGAGAGTGCCCTGGTCACCGGGTTATGGGTTCATTTGGGTGAGGAGTGGTTATTAGACACTACATAAAATATTTTACACACAACAGTCTTCTCAGGAGAATAACTACACTTCCCACCTCAGAGATTAGAGAGTCTTGACATAAAGAAAAAAATCTTGGAAAGATCTGGATCATGCTGTAGTACATATGTATTTTTGACTGATTCCTTTTTTTTTTTTAAGATGACTTTTGCAGAGAAGTCACCCATGCAATGGGATGGCAGCCTTCATTCTGGTTTTAGTGAGGGCAATGTAACCTGGTTACCTGTTAATCCAGACTATCAAAATGTAAATGTTGAAGTAAGTATTCAAGACATGGACATAACCCAATGAATTCCAAAAGGGGTCATTTCAATAAATTAATCTAGTTTGTTATCTTATGTATTTTGCTTAGTGGGATTTGGCTAATTGTAACTCATTTGAATCTAAACCCAAAGATTTATATATCCAGAACAAATTGTATATGAAAGAAACCTTACTGCAAGAAGTCCTTCATATCTATAGCCATTTTCATCAGAACAGTGATGTCAGAGATATTTTTTTCTAATTTACTTATTCTCTCACCAGTTAGCTGAATTGCTCCACTTCTAAATTTAGATGAATGTAAGAATGCTTTTACATTTAGCCTTAAAACAACAAAGATGTATTTATGGCTTTGCATAAGTTGGTTTGTCTAAGGAAAGCTGTGGTAACAACTTTTATGTGAAGTGGATCAAGCAAAAAATATTGTTGATTCACAATAGCGAACAGTAGTGAGGAAAAGGCACTAGAAATTAAGCCTTTGTGGGGTTAATCTGCACTAGTGAAGTCAACTGGAGATTTGCCTTTCAAATCAATGGCAACAAGATCACGTCTTTGATTCTGTCATTTGAAAGCTATGATTTCATGGTATGTTAGCAGGTTTGGGAGCAAGGGCAGTTATAGGAGGGAAGAAATCTGCCATGGATGGTACAGTGACAAGGAAGGAATGGATAAAAAGGATGCATCCAGATGAGCAGGAATATGTTTCCTTGGGGACAAGTAGCAGCGGCACACCTTGTGCACATGCTACTTGTCCCCAGGTAATGCCTGTACCTTGTGCTCTGGTGTGGCAAGTTACCCTGGTGGGGTAGGGAACCAGCAGCCTTACCTGGAGTCCTGGGGGACCTCTGAGAGCTGCAGCTGTGTGCTCCTGCAGCAGGAAGCCTGGTTGGCACGTGGAGTGTGGCTCTGGTCAGCCAGGCTCCAGTTTTGAGTGGTGCATGCTGCCATGTGTGCCACCCAGCTTTTTTTCTGGTGTGATTTTTTTTTTTTGACCATGGAATCTCCTGGGGTCAACATTCCTCCTCCCCCCCCATCCCACAGAACACCTGCATGTGCAGTGTGTGTTGTCACAGATGGGTGTGTGGTTCCACATACCGCACATCTGCACATGCTCAAGAGCAGATCAGTATGGGAAGGTTGTCAAAAGGAAGGAACATATATGGTTTCACCTGCAATCCATGGAGGGATATGAGAGGGGAGCAGGGAGGGAGTGAAAAGAAGACAGGTGAAGAGGATAATCTTGGCAGTGGTATTTTAAATGATGTGTAGGGGTCATGTGGCAAGAACTTCAGTAGTTTAAAGGAACATTTTTGGTTTCTAGTGAAGAAGAAATGATTGTGCTAATACTGACAATTTTGTTACAGATTCAAAGGACTCAGCCTAATTCAACATTGAATTTGTATCGAGAGCTAACTCTACTTCATAACAATGAGTTGCCCATTCAGAGGGGATGGATGTGCTATGTCTGGAATGACAGTAATGTCTTTGCATATGTGAGGGAATTAGATGGCTTAGACAGAGTCTTTATGATGGTTCTCAATTTTGGATGGGAGTCAACAACAGACCTAAAAACTGTGGTTCCTGAGCTTCCAACTGAAGCTACTATAAGATTAAGCACAAATTTTAGCAATAATGGTAAAGTTGTAAATATGAAAACAATTAAAACTGCTAAGGGTGAAGGGCTAATCCTTGAATATAAAACTAGCCAGCCAGTTCATACTATGGAGGCTTTCCAACTGAAATGTTTTGTGGCAGAAAAAGCATGTTATTCTAGTGCCTTTGATTTACTCTATATGAATTGCTAGGTTTTTGGACATGTGTGATGCAACAGAACATATGTTATTTGAGATAAATGCTGTGAACAGTGTTTGCTGCAGTTTTTCAAAGTTGCTGCATTGTGTATAAAATGTCTAGAAACCCATAAAATAAACTAATGTGGTTTTAACTGTATGGCCTCTGCACTGGTATGAAAGTAGTTGTGGTGGAGGCAAGGGCTTGATGATGCTTGGTGTGATGACTGCTCCCCCAGGAGAAACCACAAGTGTACAAATATTTCCTTTTCCTCCCAGGGTAAAAATGGCTTTTCTCCCAGGATAAAAATAACTTGGGAATGACCAGGGTTAACTCACTCCCAGGAGAGTTTCTCCTGGGATAGCAAATGTCTGTATATGCCATGACTTTTCTCAGAAGAGAATATAGTCCTCCAGCCTCCCCCACAGAAGAGAGTGTGCTGATTGCTGGACTTTGCTGCTCCAGACCATTTTCCTTTTGCAATCCCCACATTAGGCTGCAGGGAAGTACAAGCTGACCGTAGGCAGTCCAAGTCAGCTCATTAGGGCTGCCCTATGGATTGCTGTGATGGGTAGCCAGGGAGTCTTCCCTGGTTGCACACTGTCAGGACTTCAACCTCTCTGCTCTTTGGGGCCTCAGCATTCAAATGTCTGTACATGCATTTCTGGGTAAGTTACTCTGCCCAGAGAAATGTTGGAGAATTCTCCCAGATTATTTGAAGGTGTGTATGCAGCATGAACTATCTCAGGAACTGGAAGTCTACCTCTTTGCGGTAGAGCAAATCAGCCTGAAGCAGGTGTGGGGGTGCTCCCTGCCAGACCTGAAAGTGGACCAGAACTGCTTCTGGTCCGCTTCCAGGTCTGCTGCTGAGTGTGCTGGAGAGCCCCTGCAGTTCTGTGGGACACTCCATGTGTCCTAGCATTGCAGCATTCATGAGCCACCTGCTACCTAGAAGTATGTAGAAAACACATTTGAAGTTCTATGTCTGAATCTCTGAATCTTTCCAAATCGATTTAGAGGGTTCTGATTCGATCTGGAGAGACTAAAGCGTCCTCTGGTTTGATCTGGTTTTGACGATTTGGCCACCGAATTGGGCTGAATCTCTGCCAAATTGAATCAGAGACCGAAGCGTTGGACAGCCCTAGTAGGTAACCCCCCGCATGTGTGCCAGAGCGTGCCATGTGAAGGCATTTTACTTGCCATGCATCCCTCAGGGGAGACTGGGGAATGGGCTAGGGCTGTGCTACCACAACAAGGATCAGGCCCCTTGCTGTCCGCCCCCAGTGTGAAACTCCCTGCTGTCCGTCCCCAGCACGCTAGTATCTTACAAGTCTTCATGGGTGTTTTTGGTACTCTGCCCAAAAGCACTGCCAAACCCTGATTTAAGATTTCCTGTTGTGCTGTGGTCATGCATTGGCCACTTGTGTGGGCTATACTTGTCTGCCACAACTGAGGCCCAAGTCCTATGACAGTTCATGATAAATAAAACTTGTTTTGTATGAAGATGTTTCTGATTTGTGGCACGTAGTCTAAAAGAGCAGTGGATTATTTGAAATAGCTAGAAGCAAAGATGTTATTAGCACAATTAAAATATTTTAATTACACAGCAGCAGGAAAGTTTCAGAAAAGAGTAAGACAGTTATTTAGTAGTCCTGGATGAGTTCATGTGCTGGTATCAGGTAAGAGAAACTTACTGACGGTCACATAATTGTGCACCAAAGATTTTTACCATGGGATCCATCTTCTCCTACAGAATTGGGATGCAGCTGTATTAATCAGTCATCTTGATTCTTTGTTTGCAAAAGCAATAGGTATTACAAGGAGTTGCTTATTTCATTCAGCAGCAGGGGATTTTACCACTTGCAGTTGCTGTGTATATGTAAGTGAATAACCCACAAAATTCTGCCTTCTGGAAATTCCTGATTGTACACTGAAAGCAGGGACCTGAAAGTGGGACTGTATTGTAGCTGGTAGCTTTTCCAAAGTAAGTGATCCATTTTTAAATTGCATATGCATGATGTAGTTTTTTTCAGCTGTCCAATAAGCTCATGGATGTATATGTCTACTACTTCAGCATCTGCTGCAATATATAAAAATAACTGCATAATAAATAAACCACTGCAAGTTACTTTCCCTCAAGTTTGAGTTCTCTATGCAGAAAAGCAAGGTGTCCTGCAACCTAAAAAAAAGAATAAAAATTATTTATTAAAAGAAAAAAAAGACTTCCCGAATTCTACAAAACCTTCAGCTTTCTGGTTCTCATCAGACACAGCTTGCACTAAATACTACTCTGCAACAAATTTAAGAAGTAATGGGAGATTTTCCTGTTCTATCTTTTTTTGGAAAAAAGCAGCTTCAGAAATGGATGTTTCACTGAATTGAAATAAACTTCCCAGTAATAAAACAGTGCTATTAGACACAACAGTTTGAGTCCAGAGGAATAGCAGTAACTGTATAGCAGGCATCACAGTTTTTCCAACATTGTTTTCTGTACACTATGCACACTGGCCACGTACAGGCATTACATTTCTATTGGGAGAATTGCTGCTCTCCTGATAGAAACCACAAGCATACAGGCACTTATCAAGTTTCTGCTATGAGAAAAATGCCTCCTGCGGGATGAATTTATCCTGAAGGAGAGTTCCTTCTGCACCGAAGACCATCTGTATGCTATCCCACTGCTCACCACTTCCTAGTCCCAGGGGCTAGAGATGAACATTCAAAAAGCCTGAGCCTGAATTAATTCAACTTCTGTAGGTTAATTTAACCTGGCTAGGCTGAACCAGTTTCCAACCATACAATCCATCTGGACCGAGGAGATTCAGGCACATGCCTGCAGTGGCTTAGGCTTGAAGCCAGAGGGTGCTAAAGCAGCCCTGCCTTCCCATGCAGAGCTAAGCTGATGCAGTGTGGCCAGGTCCCAGCAGGAGGCTGTGATTAGGGAGGGCAGCCCCCAGCCTGCCTGCAGTCCCAGACTTTGCCCGGCTTGCTGCTCTACAGGTGGGAGTGTTGCCAGCCCACAGCTAGCACTAAGCCAAAATGGGTATGTGCGTGCATGCATCTGTTGATGATCTGGAGGTTTTCAATCTCCCTCCCTGCTTCTGTATGGTGTCTGTAGTAAACTGACAGGCAAGCAAGCCAGGGGTGGGGGGCTGATAAGTGTCACCCCTACCTAGTTCAGTGTTTATTGTCCCATTAAGAAAACAGAGGGAGATTACCAGTTACCTGTTGATTTAACATTGACCCAGAATGTGGTCTGCCAGCTACTACACAGATACCTTCTCCGCAAGGTGGTGGGGGGATTCTCGCTTAGCAGGGAGTGGTGAGGGGAAGGGATGGGAGACAAAAAGAACTTAAACAGTGTTTCCAAAGAAGGACATTAAGCTAGCTGTTGAATACCTCCAAAAAGCCTGTCTGCCTCTGTCTCTTCTCACACCACAGACTGTAACCAGCATGTGGTCTCCTAGCTAATGCTGAGGTGTCTGTGAGGGACGAGGAAATGCCTGAGTGATTAGCCCAGTGGGGGAAGGGGAAAGTGGGGAGCAGAGGCTGCCAAGCTCCAGCAAAGCAGTAGAGGGCAGGGGCCAGCCCTGCTGTGGAGCAGAGAGCCCTGCCCAGCCACAGAGCATGCTGGGGGACTCTGATGCATCTTAAACCAGCAAGGGGTCTGGGACAGACATTGCATAAACTGGCTTGAGCCAAATCAGTTAAGTCTGATACTACATTCAACAAGGTTTATCTCAAACCAGTTTCAGCCATTTTCAAACTGGTTTATGTGCACTGAATGTCTGTTCTGGTACAGGTTTAAACCAGTTTCTGATCACTTAAACCAGTTTGTGTGTAATGTCTGTCCCTAGCTAGGAGGAGCTATGCCTTCCCCAGCTTCAGGTCATCCCAGTCTGGAGAAAGTGCGGTTCCTGCTCCTCCTCTAGACTGAGTGGAGAAGATAGGAGCAGCTGTCCAGTGCTCCTCACTTGTTCCCCAGATCAGGGTTCTGTGGCAGGGGAGCAGGTTGGGGGTTTGCCCATTCCTCCCCATGCTCTACTCCTGGATACTGCTCCACCCTGCTTGCTGCTCCCTCCCTCTTCCCTAAACCAAGCACTGCCCTGCTTGGAGAACAGGCTTAGGGCTTTGCCCCACTGCTCCTTTCACTTTCAGTGTCTAGGAGTAGAATGGAGGAGACTACTCCCTGAATGTTCCTCAGATTACCTCAGTATGATAAAGGCATGGAGAGGAAGGGAGATTTCCACCAGCAGAAATGATTGCCTGTTCATGGCCATTATTTATTGAAAGTTTAGAATAACAAAATCAATCTTAGATCTGGAATGTTTAGACTATGTATCTTAAAATTTAAGGTTCTAGATGTACTGTTTTTTTTTCCTTGAAGACAGATGAAAGAAATGAAAGGTTGTTAAAATAAGGAGACATTTTAAAACCTTGCAACTGAACAGAAAAATAGAAAAAGCTGTACAGTCCTACTTGAACTGTTTAGGACCTTTTGTTGAAAGGTCTCAAAGGACTCAAACAGTAACTAAATCTGGTAGAGACCGAATAGTTCATTACTATCCCCATTTTAGAGATAAGGAAACTATGGTACAATCAAGTTTAAATAACTTCTCTATGGTCATATATTCAGCAGGCTAACAGTATCAGAGAGCCCTCACTTCTGGTCCCTCCCAGCAATCACAGTGGTTCTTGTTCATTCATATTCAAAATGTTAATATACACTTATTATATGTTTCTGCCCTAATTGTATAGTAGAGGAAACAGACCTCATTTAATGAATCCTCCCAAGATGGAGCACAATGACTACCTCCTGGCTGAACATTTAAGATGATGTTAGGTGCTGGACTTCCTGAAACAAAATCAGTAAGTGGTCAACAAGTATTAAATAAATAAATGAGGCAGATTTTTACCCTTTGTCCTGGCAACGATTTCTTATTTTATTAAACCAACTATGCAGTTGGGATACTCAGCTAAGCTTTTGAATGCAAGGAATTCTTTGATATTTTATTTCCTGGGCAGATTAGTTCCCCATGCAAGAACATGGAAGATCTCTAGAACTGGACAAATTAACTCAATGTAATGGGTTCTAAATGGATTATCTGCATTAAAAGATTCTGATATCTATGCAGTTATGACGAAGCATATGTATAAGGTGTGCAGAACTCCCTCTTAAAACCTCTGCCCAGCACAGCTGTGGTAGGCATCTTTGCTGATTTCCTGGACCTCAGCTACCAGCTGTGATGGAGGTATGTAGATGAGGTAGGGAAACTAAAGCCCTATACCTAAGAAATAGGAGCTCTCCTCATCAGTAAAATGTGGTGGATTCTGAAACATAACCTAAATATCTATAATCCTAGTCTATCCTACCCATATACTTGGTCCAACAGAAGATACCACCCACAAAATCCTTATCTTTAAAAGAACAAAAACAACCCCCAAAAACTATTCTTGGAAGGTACTGATTGAGCAATAAGTATATTACACAGAAATTTTTAAATACATCTTTGTTTCAGTAGAAATTTAGTGCATCTCTAGGACTCACAGTAGTAGTGGGTGACTGGCACAACCCTTGGGTACCGGGTTAAAGGTGGCACCAGCAATTCAAGTCAAGGGGCACTTGCTGAGGGGCTGGGCCCTGAATTCAGCATTTTGATATCTTGGTAGCACTGGGATTCAGCAGTACCTGTCCCTGCAAGTGACACCTTCCCTGGGTTGGGGTGGGATGTGCAGGAAAGGTCACTGGGGTTTGCACTATGGGCGCAAACCCCAGTGACCAGTTATGTCTCTGGAAACTATCATACTTGCAATTTCTAAATGAACAGGAAAAAAGTATATTTTTGTTGAGTTTGCAAAGACAAGGGCCTTAATGTTCTCAACTGCTTAATTATAAATGTTAAAAATAATCAGACTAATCTAATACTTACCAGCTATTTTAAGTCTTATTTTGGATCCAAAAGGTTGGCGGTGCCTTTTAACATTGGACAGTGGGTACAGTGGAAACATTATCACTAGTCATTTTTCAGGCAAGCCTAGTTGAAATAATTCAGAGTACCTACAAAATGTCAGATATGGTGCTTGACATCCTATAGGCATACATTTATGGACATTTAATTATGTATGTCTAGTGCCGTGCAATTACATATGACCTTTCTATTTGGGCAAATGTTTGGCAGGCCAAGCTAGGGTAGGCTGAAGGATTTCTGTTTTTTATGGAGCTTTTGTTTCACATTCTGCTAGTTTTGCTTTTATGTTACTTCTGTCTCAAACTGCAAACTGTCCTGAACCTTTGCCTAGAATATACATCTAATAAAATATTGCTGACTTAGCTGAAACACCAGACATACAGGACATTTTTCATATTACCTTGCTTATATTTACTGCTAGCGTGATCCATTACAGCTTTTCTGAGTTTATGAATATATCTTAATACTCCTGTCAGTGGTATTCGTTCATCATTTTCATAAGCTGTGATTAAGACTGAAGGATAATGCTAAGTGAAATAAAAAAAGATTATATTAACAATATTCTAACAGTTCCACATCTTGGATATGTTCACAATTTAAAAGCTATACTTTGAATCAGTCTCCATGTACATGATGGTATGTCACACTGGACAAATTATATAGAAGAAATATTTTCTATCTAGTTAATATGGAGTCAGCTTCTTTTCTAAAGCCCTACTTAGCAGTTCTTTAACTTGAAAAACTAGTTTGATCTGAAAACTACTGGATTTAACACGAGACTTGCCTGCACGAGAGAACCAAGGCATAGCCTCAAACTTTCCTAATATCATTCCCTTTGCTGGGTTAGGAAGCACAGAGGCTGACCAGGCCAGCCCTACACCTGCTAGGGCCTCCCTCCCAATTAAATTCACTTGGGAGGGAGGAAGGGACATCCCTAGCAAGTTTACAGCTGGCCTGGTCAGCCTCTGTGCTTCCTAACCCAGGGCAAACCGCAGCAAAGGGAATGATGTTAGGAAAGGTTGAGGCTACGGCCTGGTTCTCTCTTGCAGGCAAAGTCTCATGTGGTGAATCTGGTAGTATTCTTTTTTTAACATAAAAATAATCGAATCCTATGTAATAAGAAATCATATAGACCAGAGTCTATCATTAGTTAACCATTAGTAATACTATATTTCTTAAGTCAGAGAAAATGAGTTATCCTTCCAAAAATAACAATGCTGTACTTATTGGAACCGTGCAGCCAATGTATTACTCTTTTTCCACAGTGCCAAGTTTTCACAGCGATTACCTCTGAAAATCATCTATTTATGTACCTATCCTCTATATCTGGACAGTCTGGAAAATCTGACAGTGAATAATTTAAAAACTCACACAAAGGAAGAAAGCAGTATTTTTTGTGTTTTGCAGAGTGGTTTCTAGTAGGTATAAGCTAATAGTTTATAGCGTGCCCGTAACAAATAGCTTTACAAGACTGACTGATAGTTTATGGAAAAGTATTCAATTCATTTCAGCAGTCATTTGTGATTGCATACTACAATGCAAAATAGACTGATTCAACAATGGTTTTCCATCATCTTAAATAAGGATTTATCTTTTAAAGAATGCAGATCCGAAGGTTGGGCATTTTTTTAAAAGAATGAGATTTTTCTTTGGTTTAAGGCACTCAAAAGAGTGAATAATTCTTTTGGAAAAACTCTATATTATCCACTATTATTTTACTTATTCATTCTGTGAAGTAGTGTATGCTGTTGTTAAAAAAAATAAACAAAAAATTACACACACACACAGAGCGCAAAAACAATATAATTGCTTTTTATTACCTGTGGCTTAATATTATGATATGGACAGTAACTCTTAATATACTCCATGCATTTATCATCTGTTAAAGGGTCTCCCCATTCTTCCTGTTCTTCAATTGTCAGTGGGAGATGAGTGTCCAACATTGTATTTAAAACATTCAAGAAAGGGGCCTTAAAAAAAGAAAACAAAAGAAAATCATGTGTATGTGCACACATCCAAACTCTACAACAAACCTGCACTGTCTTGCATTTAAATTAACCAAACAAAGGGCACTGGATCTTTAAACATTGTTCACGACTCTACATACTTTTAGAATCCACTAAAGACAAATCTAGGGCCTGATCCAAATCTCAATGAAAAGGCTCCCAGTGACTTCAAAGAGCTTTGAATCAAGCCTATAGTCATTCAGACTTTTTCTGTAAGTTAACTATGAAAACAATTGAGAAAAAAATTATTCCAAGTAATTACTTATTATTTCCTTATGCCCACATCCTATATAGCACAGCCTTTTGATTCTACCTCTACTCAAATCCTTAGTCTCACTTTCCTTCAGGTTACTATTAAAATTCCTGTTCCCCATGTCTTCTTCAGAGTGAATATACCTGATTCTTTCCACATATAAAATACTGCATTAATCCTCACCCCCCTTAAATAACTTTCCAATAAGCAGGAAATTGTGAAACAAAATAGAGTGGTAAAACAAAAAGTGCATTGTTTAACCCTGTATTCCATCAGAGATCCTCACCTGTAAGACCATGGCTCCGAAGAGTTCTGGGTTAGCATTGCAAAGGGCTCCAGCAAGAACTCCTCCTGCACTGGCACCTGTTAGAGCTGTATACTTTGGCTGAGAATATCCTACTTCATGCAGCAGCATCATGCAAGCCTTTAGGTCATAGAAACCATTGAGTTTATTATGCTTACGTCCATCTCTATGCCAGCCAAGGCCTAACTCTCCTCCACCCCTGAAATTTAAAGCATTCAAGCTGTAAACTGTCTGGGGAATGTTATGCAGCCACCTTTCAAACAGCAAAAAGTCAGCAGCCATGATAATGTAAAGCAATGTTTTACCAGCCTTAATTAACATTTCTTCCCCATATAATTGTCTACAAAGACCTCCAGTCATCTTCTTAATAGAAATATGTAAGAAAAAGTGCGTGACTTCGGTATAATCTCCACAAAATAGCTAGCACATACATGTGCTATCAGTCTCTCGCCATGCTCACGTACCATCTACTTAGTGTGAATGTTCCAGAAAGTCATCAAGAAAGTTGTATTTAATTGCAAAAGGCTGCAATCAAAGTACATCAGTATTTTAGAATACTGTGTGTATATATATATTTCTTACATGTGCATGTACACAGACCCTGTTACAGAGAAACTGTCAGGTTAAAAACAAACATTTTTCCATACTTGTTTTACATACAGAACCATTAATAATAAAGAAGAATGAAAAAAATGATTTTGCTTCTATGTTCACTCATGATTTATTTTTCAGTTTGAGTTGTGACACTTGACTAGTAAATTTCACTTTCTGGATCTTATATATTTATGCAACACTCAAGTATAGATTGCAAACATGTCAGAGAAATGATAAATTCCATTTTAAATCACTTGCATGAAGATACTTCCTACAATAAACTAAAAATATCTTCAAAATCTTTTTCACTAAACGAGTATTTTGAGTGTAGTAGCTGACTACTTTAAATGTTAGAATACTTTTATGAGAAGCCTAAATAAACCCTTAGTGGATTAGATTGTCAGATTCTTTATCTGCTATGTTGTCACTGTAAAATAGGACTGGACTAAATTGTAAAATGCTAATGAAAAAATACCATTTATGAATATATGTACTATGACACAATGTCAGAGTGTAAAAATATTTGTAGACTTGAACTGAATTTGCGTTAAAATTGATGTTACAAGCAATATATAATATTTAAACTAATCTAATCTAATTTGAGCAATATTTTTCCAATAAAGGAACATATATGAAAACCCTGTTTTTTCTGAATTAGTTCTGATCAAATAAATAAAAAAGGTTTTTAAAAAACACGGCTGCAATTTAGGGCTGATTAAATCCACATGTTGTGCACATATCCTGCTG
>NW_017728943.1:55019549-55024613 GCF_001723895.1 Crocodylus porosus | reverse complement strand
GCACTGCAGTCGCAGAGGGAAGCACTGGGCCTCTGTGCAGTTCAGGCAGGTTCCACGGGGAGGAAAAAAGAGAAAAAAGATCAGGCTTTTCGTGGGTGGAGCCTTCTTTCCTGGGCTGCTGTCAGGCTGCCTGCAGGGCTTCCTGTAGAGCTGTGCAGCTGCATGAAGCCCGGTGCTTCCCTCTGCGGCTGTAGGAGCAGCAAACTAAACCTTGTTGGAGAAATTTTGGCTTGCTGCGCCCCAAGTCATTTAAAGCGCATTATGCATTTATGGCGCATTAAACACCGACACCATTAAAGCGGTGCAAAAGCCTTTAGCCCACTTTAAAGTGTTGTACACACATGCCTCTCATTTTGCTTATACATGGCCTCTAAGAAAGCAAGTAGGCCCTCCCCCTCACTAGATACAGATCAAATAGTAGTGCATCTTATCAGATTAAGAGCAACAGGATGATGGTAAAACATTTCATTTTGAATCTAATAGTAGAAATCATGATTTTTTTTAAGCAAAAATAAATTAAGAATTTACAGAAATACTGAACATCAGGAAAACTTAGAAGATGTTATAAATAGCATAGTGAAAAATGACAGAAGCCCAATACTGTCATCCTATAGATAGGTGGAAAGCCTTTGAGCACAGTATAGGGATCTTGTGAACTTAACCTTATTTTCTTCAAGGCAATTAAACTGTACCAGAACTACAAAAATAATAAACAGCTTATCTGGAGTTTTATGGATAAATGGAAATGGCAGGATACAGGAATCCTTATAATAAAAACAAGAAAATTAAAAGGTTTTTTTCTATCTGCTCCAAAGCCTTGAGAAATATTGCCCATTATCACCCACAAATAAAGATCTTTATGCTATTTTATATCTATGACTCACCTAACATGGCAATATGCTAATATCCAACCATTGTCAATTAACATCAAATTCTCTGCTTTAAAGCTCATGTTCAAATCTATGCCATAAGCTCCATATACATGAACTAGAAGTGGTTTCCTGTGTAGCTCTTTAGAATTTGTATTATGAAAAACTGTAATTGGCACCAAAGTTTCATCCTGGAAATGAAGGAGTATTTTACATTAAAGGATGTTTCAGAATTCACAGTGACACATGGCAATGAAAACTTCAATTATTTATTTTAAGAGGTGGGGTTTTTTTTTTTTTTTGATTCAGTAATTTTTTTCACTTAGATTGTACAAAGCCCTCTTGAAAAATAAAGCAAGAGACTGAACCTCTGCTGGGCTGGCTTACTGATGCAGAGTGTAACATTCATTTAAGTGCAACACCTGTGGTGTTTTTAAAGTATCAAAGCACCCAGCTCTTCACTCCTCCCATAACAACACCAATATGTATTATGAACTGAATAGTTTAGCACTTACTGCAGTGGAAAACTCTTATTAACTTAACGTCCCCATTTTTTTTTTTTTTTACTAACCCCCCTCTCCCCCACAAACGGTTGTTAAAACTTTCCTTGCTTGACAGGCACACACTATGTTAATATTTTAAAACAACTGATATTTTCCCTTTGTTTATCAAGCAGGATATGGTGAACTGTACCAACTGGCAATGTCACATAAAGAAGAAAATATTTCAATTTTTGTATGAGTCTTCATGTATCCCTCCTTTTTCTTTTAATCACCCCAATGTTAATAAAAATTGAAAAAAAATCCGAATGCCATTTCCCCCTGCTTTTATATATCATCTGAGAACACCCACCGTTTTAGTAAATGTAGAACCCACTGTTCCTTATGGTTTGTAATCCCTATTCCTTTGCAAATGCAGTTTTTCTAAAGGGGGAAAAAAGAAAAGTAGTGGGGGATGGGCAAAACAGCTGAAAAATCTTACCTTGCTTTTAGCTGTTAAATGTACAGTGTGACAATTCAGTGTAATTGGTACCTCTTGCTCAACTTGCTCAATGAGATGATTTTCCACCAATGAATATGCAAAATGTTTAGGGGGCTGAACAGGGGAGGCAAGCTGAAAATAGCAAGTGCTGGTGTTGTACTCAGGATGGGGTTCCAATTCAAATGCACAGGCCCAGGCAGGTAGCTGTGAAAAGGCAGATCATTAACAACCCCAACATTTAAAGTGAGACCCTTATATTGCTTTTTGAACTATGTCCAGTGCTGCCTCTTCGATTAAAAGATTTGAGCATCATGCTTAATTACCTTCTGTTTGACTTTAACACAAGCTTAATTTCTTATAAATTAAAATATATAATGAAACACAGTGTCACTGAGTGGAAGAATTTAGCTAAACCCTGCTTCTAAAGCCACCGAATGGAGGTTCAACAATTGCTTAAAATTGAAAATATAACCTAATTCTAAAGTTTGTCATAAAGGACAGAATATGTATGCAGTGATATTCAAGGTGCCAGTTAAAATGAGAATATTAGCAACATTTAAAAAAATTATAATTAATGCATTCTGTTTCAATATGACCTTGAACGATACTGTATTTTTAACAATTTTTTCATTTCCCATTTCCCTTTGATCTCCACTTCTTGTTCAACTTGTAATAAAGCCAAGTCAATGTCAGTTATTACTCCATTGCCATGAGTTAGCTCAGTAGTGCTCAGCCACTTAAAACCCCTACCTCTAACTTTGTTCCCAATGCTCACCATTGTGAAGAACAAAACCTTTTCTTGGCACATCTACCCTCAGAAACTCACTGCTATTATGTAAGATTTTTAACTCTACTGAAAATGAAAGGAATCAAGATTCATTCTTTGGAAGCAGCAGGTTCCTGCGTCAAGCCCTCTGCTAGACCACAGCTTCCTTACTTTAAGGAGCTTTGGTTAGCAGGTTGATGGAAGCTTCAGAAATTGTGGCACTAAAAGTCGAAGTTTTACAGAGAAATTGAAGTCCCTTCTCTGAACAATTGCGTAACTGAACAAGATCATTTGAAAAGGCAACCATCTCAGTAACCGTGCAGAAAGCATACTATACTTAACTACAGGAACACTATTAATATATTGTTGAATTTCACATTAGTAACTCACTGCAAATAGGGCAAAAATTCTTCAAAAGTCTTTGTTTTGGAATAAATCTAAAGAAACTGAAATTTTAAGGCTTGCAATTGAATTGTTACAGAAAATAGTGCATTTCTGAGAACAAGTTTCTTTCTAATTTCTAAGCCACAACAAACATTTGGTACACGGAAAAGGGAAGAAATATGCCTTTTCATAAATCGTATTGCAACTGAAACATGATTCTCCTTTTCAATATTTCACCACTGTGGAAAGTTTTTGTTGTACTCTGGTCTTCAGAATGCCTCATCAGGCACAACTGTCTCCAGATATCTAGCTTGCTACTTTGAGATAGCCACATTAGGATTTCCTAACTCACGCTAAACAGCGTGACAACCAACAGACCCAGTGAAGTCAATGAGACTGGCTGGGGAGTAAAGGTAGTGTTTTACCTGAGCAACAGGAACTAGACTTATGATAGATAACAGGCTTCATGGAAGTCAGAGAAAACAGTAACAGACACCTGAAGGTACCGTAAGAACAGGTTGTCACACTTACAAAGCATCTCATCTAATGACATGTATATTAATTTTCACTTTAAAGGTATGTATTCAAAATCAAATGGAAAAGCGATTCATATAAAAACACAGATCTAGAAATGTACCTCAACAGACTGAACAGAGTGAGAAGCAAGAGAAATCACATTTAAATAAAGATGATTGTAGTATTTCAGAAACATCACACACTGATCTTTGAACATCTCCATGTCTATTAGCTTAGTCTTTTCTTTCAGTGTGTAAACAGATTGCCAGTTTTCCATGCCACAGGAACCAAGTGGTGTCTTCATCAGCTACAAAATAAAGGGGAGTGGGGAAATGAATGAAACATGAATCACAGTACACGCACAAAAGGATTTTATACAACTTTGTAATGCTGGAAGGAATGAGTGTCTGTCTGATCAAAGCTGGTGTGTAAAAAGCTAAATGCTCTTCATTGAGACTAAAGCTATGTACACACATTCAAATAACCTGAGAGACTTCTCCCAGGTTTGTTCTCTTTGTAGAAAGTTACCAAGGGGTGCATGTACAGACAATTGAATGCTGAGGCCCTGAAAAGTAGAGCTTGCATTCTGGGGGAGAGGGGTTTGCCTAGTGCCCAGTGCCCACATCTCAGCATGCTCTGCAGTCTTTTTTAGTTTGCTGAACAACAGATCACAGCAATGCACAGGACAACCCTGATTAGATAACCCAGACTGCCCGTGGTCAGCTTGTTTTTCTCTGCAGCACAACATGTGGATTGTGAAGGGGAGTATATTCTGGAGTGGGGGGGCTGGGGGGAAGGGAAGGAGGAGGCAAGAAACTTTAGTACCATGTTCTCTTCTGTGAAAAACCATGATGTACAGATATTTGCTGTCCTAGGAAAAACCCGCCAAGCAGTGATTTAACTCTGGTTGTTTCCAAGTTATTTTTCTCCTGGAGTGGCTATTTTTACCCTGGGAGAAAAAAGCCTGAACATCTGTACACTCATGGTTTCTCCTGGGAGGGCAGCGACTCTCAAATATGGAAACTACCTCATCTTTTTATTGACTTTCTTGCTGAATTATTTAGAATCTCATTGGAAGCAGTGCAAGCAACCTTTGTTAGCAAGAAACCATCATGCTGCTCTGTTTGGCATTTTTTTTGATTTACAGTTTGCAGAACTTAATCGGGGAGTCTTGTCCTTTGCCTTGCTGCCAACACAGTACCTGGCTGGTATATACTTCTCTTCACTATGTATGCTCAGTTACCAAAATTGAACAAGCTGAGGTCATTGCAGGACCCCTGGCGTGGCTTTACAAGCACCACGGTGCCAGAGGACTGGAAGAGGGCCAACGTGGTTCCCATCTTTCATCAGTCCCACAGGACACCCATGCCCGTTATGGGACAGGGAGGTCCGGGTGATGGAGATCCCCTGCCCTCCATAAATACTGACCTCGTGAAGGTACACTGTGAGAAGTTGGATACCTTCAAGTCAGCTGGCCCTGACAATCTACACCCCAGGGTACTCAAGGAGCTGGCAAGCGTCATAGCCCAGCCCCTGACACGGATCTTT
>NW_017728943.1:55014003-55017866 GCF_001723895.1 Crocodylus porosus | reverse complement strand
AACACCTTCAAGAGGAATTTGGATGTTTATCTTGCTGGGATCCTATGACCCCAGCTGACTTCCTGCCCTTTGGGCGGGGGGCTGGACTCCATGATCTTCCGAGGTCCCTCCCAGCCCTAACGTCTATGAAATCTATGAAACAGAATTCACAGTGGCAATGTAAACTTCCTCACACTGTCCAGCCACTGTACTTTATCACTGGTTTCTGGGGGTTGTTTAGCAATACAGATAATGGTCAGATAGGAACTGGACCACCAAGTGATATTAACACAGTGCAAACAGCCTTTATAAGATAATGATTTTCAATCACCCCCCCAAACACCTGGATTTAAATCCATATGCTAGAGATGAAAGACGTCGTGTATTACTGTTTATCTTCACAGGCATTCAGTTTTCTATAATTTTCTTAAATAACTACAGTAAGGGGTCAAGAAAACCAACTACTTTCCCCCCCACAACCAACTTGAAGGCTTTTTCCATGTGATTTGTAATAAGTCTTTTAAAGTGATACTAGTGCTTCACTAGTTTCTTCAAATATTACCTTGTATTCTGCAGGTTGTCCATATGTAGTAAGAATATATAATTCATCATTTCTGTGCTCAATATGGTAAATAACCCCTTTTGTTCGCTGTTGTACAAGAACAGGTGATTTAAAAGGATGGCTACAGTCAACCAACCAAACTTCAGAGGTAGTCTTGCTGTTACTGTTGATAGTGAGAAAATGTCTATCCTTTGTGCAACATATATCCACAAAAAATCTGCAGACAATGAAAAATAACAGCCAAAAGAATGAGTTTATTATGTATTTTTACCAAACTGGCAAGCTCACCTGCTCAAATAGGTTTGGTAACAAATTACTGTCGGGGCATGTAGGGGGAGAGGGAAATTGGTATTTGTCATCTATATACATTTGTACTCTCCATGTACATTTATGGAGAGACCAGAATTTCTACAATTAGAAAAAGAAAGGTAGAATAAGGAAATAAGCTTCCTGCTTGTTGGTTCCTCACTTGCTGTGGACGTTGCATCCACTCAGCAAAGATTCCATCGCTCAGACCAGCAGCCTGGCCCTTAAAAGCAGGAGTCAGCCACATTTTCTGGTGGCAGGTAGAATGACCAAGCTTGGGTCTCAAGTGGGCCAGAATTAGCTTCTGGCCACCTCCACTGCTTCTCCCTGCTGCTCGACTGTAACACAACGCAGGTCCACTGAAGCGCCTATCATGAGGCCCAGGTAGAGCCTCTTCCTCTGATGCCTACACTGCCTGACTGTGGCGCAACCCAGGCAGAGCTCCCTTTCTGCCAAAACCTCCAACATCTGGGTGTGGCATGGTGTGAACAGAAATCTCCTCTGGCCCCTTGTTGAAGCCAGGGCTCTGCAGGCTCAAGATAAGGCTCATGAGCCATCAATTCCTAACCCGTCATCCAGAAAGCCTGGGGTCAGATCAAAAAGTGTGCCAGTTGTTTCACAGAAGTCTGAGTGTAGGATTTTTCATTTATGTTACAAGTCAAGGCAAGCTTCTTAGGGATATTAGACTACATATCTAAAGGAGTTCTGCGTTGAATATGTGAAAATAACACAAAAATATTTTGTATTGCAGTCTCCCACAAAGAAATAATTTTGCTATGAATTACATTAGAACATGAACCTTTACACTCAAGTTTTCTGTTTGAGCTACAGTAGTGATTGTGACCTTTACAACTGTCAACAATTTCCTTGTGGGAAAGTGTCTAGTCATGCAACTTGTCTGTCCCTTGTGATCCTGCCACTTGACTTAGGGTTTTGTATAACTGCAGGCACCAAATGCCATTGGGGAAAGACTCTGTTTTTTCATGGCAGTTCTAGTGTCAGGCATGCTCCCGTTAAAAAAAAAATCTTTACTGAGAAAGTCAGTAAAACAAAACCAAAAATGTATTTATGATGTACTGTATAAAGCCTTATCTGTCAGAAATGCTACATCAACTATACTAGTTCTGCACATAATTTAGGAGTCATCTTGTCTTTCTAAAATGTTGCTTCAAGGAAGTTCAGTCAACAAGCTGAACCCTGGGAACACTACAGTATATTGACTGTATTGATCTGCTACCTGTAGCAAGAACTGGTCCAAACATTTTAATACTTTTTAACTGATGTAACAGATGTTCCTAGGAGGAGAACTCAACCCCTAACAACCTCATTTGCACTATATGGAACTGTCAGACTTTCATTGAAGAATACCTTGACCTGAGACTGATCTTGACATTTACAGACTCAGATAAACAGTTAGGACACTTTTACATGTGCTCTGGGTGTGGGGGGCGGGGGCAAGAGCTGCTCTAATTAAAACGCCACCATGTTTCCTGTATCAGCATCCTCACACTTAAAAATGGCAGCGGAGTGCTTGAACTAAAGCTCTTTCAACAACCTTTAGTTCAAGAACCACTGCCACCATTTTTAAGTGCGGGGATGCTGAGACACAAAATACAGGAGGCTGCTAGAATGCAGCAGTTGCCACACTCCAGCAGACTCAGCTAATCGAGTCTGCTCCAACATGCTGGAATTCCAGCGCGTCAGAGCAGCCTCTACGCTCGTGTACAGGTGCCCCTAGGTACTACAGAACAGTTAAATCTAAGGTTATCACTAACCTGGCAAAGTAGAAAGCATGTTCTTTAAGAACAAATTGTAAAAGAAACAGTAAAACCCAAACTAAAAATGCTTTCAGTGATTTGGCAGCAAGTTTGGAAAAAATGTGGTATTTCCTTCATTTTTACATATCAATATGATTATTTATTATAACTAACAAATAAGGAAATGCTTATTACGTTTGACTAGAATGATTACCTTGGATCTTGTTCTGTGTAAACTAGCTCAGTATGTTTTGTATCAGTCAAAGTGGTCAGAAACACATTATAGCATGAGAGGTTTTCTTGACTGGTATAAAACAGAACATTATTTGTGGCCCATTCTGAAAAACAAGAAACATGCATTTGAACCACCCCACCATATGTGGTGTTACTGATGAATGAATTAAATCTTTTGTCTTTGTCCCAAAGCAAATTTTAAAGATGATTTGTAAAGAGGCTTGACTTTGAGAATTTAAATGAAATCAATTCACCTAAAAGGCAATAAGTTGCTCTTCAAAACCTTTAAACAGACACCATTCAAGCTGCAGTCTCCCACCCTGGTGGCTGGGAGATTGCGTAAGTTGTGGTCTCCCAGTCACTGGAGCTTGCTTCTTGCTCATGCAGGGGAAGCTCTAGACTGAACTCCCTCTGCACTGGTAATATGGCATGATTGGATCTGATTTATCATCCTACAATCACACCTCCTGCTATGTACACCCATGAGATGCAATTGTGTAGATGGCACATTAGATCCCATCATGCCCTTACTTGCACATGTAAAGAGGCAAGGACAAAGGCATAGGACTGGGAGGGACCTCTTGCCTCATGAAGTCTACTTGGGCTGCAATCACATGCACCATCTCATGTAGCCTTTTCACAAATTTCTCAAGATACATCCATAAAACCAGCTAGGTTTTTTGTCACTATTATTCTAACTGGAAGGCTGACCCAAAACATGATTTCTGTGTTGTTTAGGAACATTCTTCCAGTTTCCAGCCTAAATGTAGTTGGGAGTAATTTACCGAAATGTAATTTACCAAAATGGGGCAGCGGAGTCCCCCAGGGCTTGGTCCTTGGGCCTGCGCTGTTCAATTTCCTCATCAGCGATTTGGACGACGGGGTGAAATGCAACCTGTTTAAATTTGTTGATGATACCAAAATTTGGGGTGAGGTGAGCATGCTAGTAGGGAGGGAAAGATTGCAGCAAGATCTGGATAGGTTACAGGAGTGGGCTGACATAAACAGGATGCGTTTCAATACTG
>NW_017728943.1:54983933-55013855 GCF_001723895.1 Crocodylus porosus | reverse complement strand
GTCCAGTTCTGTGCGCCCCACTTCAGGAGGGATGTGGACAACATTGAGAGGGTCCAGAGAAGGGCCACCCGCATGATCCGGGGACTACAGGGCAGACCCTATATTGAAAGACTCTGGGACCTAAACCTGTTCAGCCTTCACAAGAGAAGGCTGAGGGGGGACCTGGTGACCATCTATAAACTCACTAGGGGGGGACCAGAAGGGTTTGGGGGAGACACTGTTTCCCCTAGAGCCCCCTGTCATGACAAGGAACAATGGACACAAATTATTGGACAGTAGGTTTAGATTAGACATCCGCAAGAACTACTTCACAGTTAGGGCGGCTAGGAGTTGGAACCAACTTCCTAGGGAGCTGGCTCCTACCCTGGGGGTCTTTAAGAAGAGGCTTGATGCCTACCTGGCTGGACTCATTTGAGTCCAGTTTTTGTTCCCGCCCAGGCGGGGGGGTTGGACTTGAAGATCTACAGGGTCCCTTCCGACCCTACTTCTATGATTCTATGAATACATGGGCGGATCCAGGATTTTAAAAAGGGAGGGTAGAAGGGGGGTGCCGGAGCAGCAAGTGGTGCTGCAAGGAAGGTTGCAACCCCCATGCCTACCTTTCCCTCCTCCCTGCAACCAGGATGGGTAGACTATACTGCAGAAGCAACAGCTATTTTTTTAAGTTCCTGTGTCAGATAAGAAACCAACCCCTAACTCTGGGCATCCTCTTCCCTTCCTCAGCAGCATCTCTCTTCCCATCCCCTTTTCCTCACCTGCCACTGCAATTGTCTTAGGATGCCCTGTGGAGGCAGGGGGAATTCCAAAGCCACCCCGTCCTGCTCCAGCCAGGCATCATGGAGAGCTGGGTAGGTTTCTTCTCCCTGAACCTGCTCTTGGACTGGCAGGGAACACCCAGGGGGTCCCAGTAGGAAAGGGAAACTCATCCACTGTTGCTGTTGCCCCTGCCTGAACTTGGCTCCCTGCGCAACTTAGTTGGGGGAGCTCTGGACCTCACCCATCCCTTAGGCTGGAGGCAGCAGGAACAGTGGCAGCAGTGGGTGGAAGATGGAAAGAATGGGAAGGAAGGTGTGTGAACATGGATGAGAAGGGAGGGGAGGAAATTCTTACCTGAATTGAGGACTTAAAAAAATGTCCCTGACTGCTGCTCCTATGGCATGGTCTGAAAGAGTGGGAATAGGGAGGGGGCCATTGCACCCCTTCTGTATCTGCCCAATTGAATAATCACACAGTACAAGGATAAGACAAACTTTATCAGTTTGATCGTTTTAAGTGCCTTTTTTTTTTTTTATAAGGGACAGCCGTGTTAAAATCAGTTCCTTTAAGCAGCAATCTATGGAGTTTACATTGTTTTTACAAACTACTTACCAAAGCTAAATACATTTGGGATAATTCTTTCCATCACAGGTAACTTATCAAGTTTCATAATAATACAGGTTGACTCTTCAGAATTTGAGCTTTTAATGCTGGTAGCCATATACCTTTCATCAGGGGAAATTCTGAGGCGTTGAATGAAGGCATCATGAAAACAAAGATCTTCAGTACTAAGTAAAACTTCAGCACTTCCTTTGTCTAGTACATAAAGGAGTACAGATAACAGACAATGATAAACTAAGAAGTAGCTCAATTACTCATATTCATTTATATTCTGCTACTGATAACCACAAGCGTCTTTGAGAATTTATTAGCACATAATGTATATTTTAACCTTATAAACATCTCAAAATGTAGAGATAATTTTGCACTCTTCACAGACCAAAAAGAACCTGCAGTTGCTATTTTTAATTTTATTTTTTGGCAGAGGACTGGGTTTCTAGAGAAGAGGCAGACATTTCAAATACAATGTGTGCATTTAGTGGAAAATAGACTCTCTCAAAATTAATAAATGCGAACACTTTGGTCTTGTACTAATCAGGGAGTTTCGCTGGAGTGGAGGGTGGGGGTGGCGAAACATAGGGGGATGTGAAATAAGAATTGAGACTTCCATGATAAACATAACTTTCACTACTAACATAATGACTTTTGTTAAATATGTTAAACCAGTATGTATGGAAGGTGTAATACTCTGATTTCAAAATATGAAAATACAGTAGGGAAAGGCTGCTATAATTGTTTAGCTGTTGCATTTTAAACAGTGAAACTGCAGAATGAAGTGAAGCACACTACTTTCTAGTTCCTTCTAGATACGGGATTCTGACATTTTTTATTTTTATAACATTTATTGTTAAAAATTTTATCATGGAACATAGCATTTGACCTCTTTTTGCTGTACGTGTTTTTTTTATTTTTTGTAACTGGAATGGTTAAATTTGAAACTAAGCATCCTGAAATATCAGTGCACACAGCATTTTTTTTAACACTTATGTCTAAATGGCAGAAGAAATATCTTACCTCCATCAGCTACTGAACGCAATATACAGCCATTTTCTTCAAAGTAAACAAAATTCCCAAATCTGATCTGTTAGGTGCAAAATGGACACATTGCAAATACATTTAATTCACAATTAAATGTTGGACAGTTAACTAGGGATCAAAAATATTTTCTAAAAATACTGTTTTTAATGACAGTTATACCCATCATGAGTAGGTATACAGTTTCATGTATAAAAATCTAGTTCAGCATCATATGGAATAATTTTATATTTTACATTTCATATTTTATATAGAAGACAAAAATGTAAGAGAAGTGTCCGATACCCTGAAAGTTTGTTAGCCTTATTCAGACAAGCAGAAAGAAGGAATTATGTATAGGATATTAAGCTACAATTTTTTAAGCAAATACAATTGTCCTAATAGAGAAGACATTGACTTTGATTACATAAACAGTAGGCATTCCCCTAATAACAGCTGACTTCAAAAGAACACTCACATAATTAAAGTTATCTAAGCAAGGACTGAACCCTAGTTCTTGAAGTAAACCCATACTTATGATGGAGTTTTACCGGTTTAGAAAAGGGATTATATGAAGTGGCTGCCTGAGACAGCAGGGGAAAGGACTTGATGACCCAAATGTTCCCTTCTAGTCCCTTACACATGCATACAAGCAAAATATAAAGCATATGAGTAGTTCCACTGAAATAAATTACAAAAAAAAAAAAACCACACAAGAAAATAATTTGCCAATTTGGGTTCAATGGGACAACTCCTATGCCTAAAATTGAATTTGTATGCAAATATTTTAAGGACCAGGGCCCAAGCTCTAATCCTATGAACACTTCCTCAAGAAGTCCAATTGATTTCTATGAATCTATTTAGTTTAGGCAAATTAAACATGTGTAAGTGGGATCATGGCCTAACAGACCAAAGGTCTTCCAGATCATAGCACTTTTATTAGTACATGGAATTAAATCCCCACAATTCATTTCCTTCCTTTTAATGAATGGCTAAAAACACTTATGTATTATCATACACTTCCCTGAGCTGGTTGTCAGAAAGTCAGCTTAACTTTATCTTGTTTGTTACTACAGGTTTCCCTTGCTTTATGAGGGTTTTGCATGTACGAATTTGCTATGTGATGACCTTTTTTATACCAAAAATCGTTAAATGTGAAGTAAATTCACTCTTATGTGATTGGTATGGTGGAAGCATGCAGCCAGCAGCTTTCTGCAGTGCATTGTGGGAGTGATGCACACCAAAATATAGTCTCTTGTATGGATCAGTGCTCCTCGCTCGTCGTCTGCGACACGTTTCTGTAGTTGGCATCCCCATTATGGTAGTGCCCTGTACTTGCGTGTACTGTCTGCCGCTGGTGAGTACCAAAATTGTCTTGTAAAAGTGGTAGAAATGGATCTGGGGGTCAGTACAGGCAAGGTCTTGAAACATATCCCTATTTGTTCCATTGTAAAATGGGTTCCCTTCATGCGGATTCCAGTTATGCACTGTCTTCCAGGAATGTGTGTACAGCATAAAATGAGGGAAACTTGTAATAACAATTATTGTTTGTGTGATGGCTTACCTAGAGAGCAACCACAGCTGTGATACCCAATAGACATATGCCAGACTATTTTGAAATAGTCTGTAGTGATCTAAATATTTAATAAACATGACTATACAAACAACTTAAAAACAAGAACAACAGAATTTTGTAAGAGGACTAGTTTTATCCAGTTATTTACTTATTTGTACCAAACCACAATACATTGTTAGTATTCTTTTCACCACTCACCATTGGGCGGTCTTGATTGAATGTATACTTGTCATAGAATACTTCTAATTTCTGTTTGATTCTTTCTGCCATATCCTTATATCTTGCTGAAATTACTTTCCAGTTTTTCTGCTCTGATTTTAGAAGATCCTGGTATGAATATAGTAACAGCTGTGATTTAAAATTTTAAAACTATAACTGGATTTTCTCATTTGCCAGTGTCGCTTGGCTTCATTTATGGAGCATAACACCAACCATAGCTGAGTACAGACCGACTGTTGGTAATTAGTTTCCCACAAAGAGGAAAGTCTTCATTTGCACAGTGCATGATAGAAAGTAAAATAGGGCAGAAACTGCCGTTAAAAAAAACAAAGAAGTCTTTGCAAACGGCCTTTAAAAACAGTCAGTTTACAGAGGAAAAAATATGCTATCTATTATGTGCTACGTAAGTAATCTTTATGTTTTAATGTTACAGAAAGAGAAGTATTCTCTATTTTCAGTCTATTATACGCAACTGTGTAAATCACTTCCCCTATATAGTAACTACTTGGGCTTTTACTCTACAGTCTGATTTGTATAAGCTGAAAAGAGTGGCAGCAGACTCAGTCGTGGGACTTAGCATCTTTTAGGTCCCCTGTTCTGTACATGTGTGTAATGGGGAGTTTTGTGGGGGAGGGTGTCTTTCATACAGCAGTTAGAGGTGACATTTTTAATAAATAGGAAAATGCATCTCTGTACAACTAGAAAAATTGGCAGGGGAACAAAAGGCCAGGCACAAGATCTGAAACTATTTTACATCATTTCTTTGAAATTGAGTGTGTAACTGCAAATAATAAAACGCATACAAGCAAGCCACCCTCTGTGGCCTGGGAAATCTTCCATGCCAAAGCAATAGAAAGAAGCAAAATTATCCAATGTGCTGCTGACCAATACTCACTCTCAATACTCGCCTCATTTTGTTGTTTTGCGTCATCTATACAAAGCTTAAATCAGTGGTTCTCAACCTTTTTAGACTCAAGGCACTCCTTGATAGACTTGAGACCCTAGGAAAACACCAGCTCCTACTTTTCACTTGCTTTTTGATTACAGAAAAATAATCTAGTCATTCTTCTGTTGCAAAGAACTCAGAATGATCCCAACAAATCAGAACGCTTTTAAGACGATGGATTCCTATTTGAAATCTCTGGGATCATCTTGTGATTCATGTTTGTACACCTTAGTGCTCACATTGCCCGGCGCCCTGCAGAAAAGGATCTCAATGCACCTCAGTGTGCAGCACCAGCCTGGATGAGAATCACAGACTGAGGAGACCAGGATGGAGATTCCTCACCCACCTGCTGCCTTCTGGCTCTGCAGGTCCAGCCTGCTGCCTTTTTCTGGAGGAAGCTTTGATTTCAGAAAAAAGCCACAGCACCAAAACTGACACAGGGGCCAGCTGAGATGAAAATGGCGCAGAAGCTGCCAGGCTGAACACCATAATTCATCTGTCAGGATATCTTGAGACCCCAAGCCTATTCCCCTGTGTCAGGGCCTTCACGCTTGAGATTCCCAACCTGGGTGCTGCAGCACCCTGGGCTACTTTGCAATACTCTTAAGGGTGCTGTGTCCTGGTAGCACTCCAAGCAAAACCCAATGGGGCTTTGAAGTGCTCAAAGCCTTCAGGCCAGTCAGAGCCACTTGAGCTCTTTGCCATAAAAGCCATGCTAGTGATTTTTCCATGGGCAACGCTAGGTGGGAAGGAAGCAGTGTTGTCAGGAGTACAATAATTATCATATTTGTACAATAATTTCAACCTTTTAAAATGTATGATCAATAATAATGAAAGTGTTCAAAATGTACGGTATTTTTTGAGGCAGCTAACTGATGCAGCATGTGTAAAACCCAAGTAGCTCCCAGGGAGTCTTAACTGACTTTTGGGTTTTGTTTTGTTTTAATAATATATTTTGTGATCCAGGTCAAATTAGCCAAATCAGTTCTAAATCCTATCAACTAAGCACAGCTCAATCGTTCAAGTCCATGTGGTGCTACCACCAATGCTACCAGCCTGGGGCCTCAGATACTTTCAAATCCATTGGCAGGCATGTGCAGGCCCAAGCCCAGAGGTCCTGTAGTTCGGGTGCCCCAATACCACTTGATCTTAGCCAAAGACTTTGGGGTTGGCTGTCAGCACTTCCTTATGACTGCTTGCCTCAAAACAAAGAACTGCTTCAAATTTTGATGACCCAGTTGTCACTCACTTACTGGCAACTTACAGTCAACTGAGCAAAGCTCAATCATTTGAGCCCATGTGATGCTACCACCAGCGACAAGCATGTCTCAGGCTTCAGAAACTCTCAAATCCATTGGCAGCAAGCCTGGAGGTCTCGTGCTTTGGATACAGTCCTGTAGCAACGAAGTTTGGCACCCAGGGCAAAGCCCGCAGCAGCAGCCGGCCCTTGCTCTGTGCACAAATCTGGGGGGCACCCCCACCCCCATGCTTGCCCGGGAGCGCACACAATGGCAGAAGCTGCCCTTCCCCTGCCCCTACCCCAAAAACGCTCACAGCTCCATCCCCACGCTCCTTGGCACCCCTCTTGCTACAGCACTGTTCAGATCCCCCAACAACCACTTGATTTCAGCCACAGAGTTATGGTGAGCAACATAAAATAAACCAGAAGACTGATTTGCCTACTTATTTGAACCGTTCTTTGCATTTTTTATCCCCAGAGCACTAGAGTTTTTCAGCAGCAAATACGATCATCGAGCTTGCAACACCAGTATTTCCTATTGAGGACCTGGCAACTGCAAAAAAAAGACCTGGCCTCCTTCTCCAGTGGACGGCCGGCACCCCGCCACGCCCCCACGACGGGGCCCGTCCTCTACGGGGCAAGAGACACCCAATACCAGTGGAAGCTGCCTTTTTCCAAGGGGGCCTGAGTCCGAGACCCCCGGCTCCGCTCCGCCACGCCCGCTCCGTACCTGGCCGCGGAGCCCCGCGCAGTGGATGCGGCAGGGGAGGACGGGCAGAGGTAGCTGCACATGCAGCACGCGGACCAGGAGCCGCAGCATAGCACGCGCGCCTCGCCTCGCCTCGCCTCCCCTCCCCCCGGGTTCTGCCCGGCGAAGTCACTGGCAACGCCACTTCAAGCGACCCAGGCTGCCCTCAGTTAAGACGGCAGCCTAAAGCTGTTTCTCCCCCCCCCGCCCGTAGTCAAGATGGCGGCACTCTCGCGCGCGCGGGGGACGGTTCTCGGAGACTGAGCGCTCCTCCGCCATATTGGGTTGGGGCAAATCCCCTGCATAACAACCTACTGCATTTTTTTGGGTAAAGGTGGTGATGTCTAAGACAGTCTGGAAAAATCGTGCCCCGTCCCCATGTCCTTTTTAAAAGTTACTTTAACTTCAACAGGAAAAACGCCAGCTCTTATGGGCACGGTTCCCATGCCCAGGTGGAAAACGGGGGTGGGGGAAATGGAACGGCTTGCCCTTAACAAAGATGGCTTCCGGCTCGCCAGTGGACCCCGTGCCCACCTGCGGGCTCAGCATGACTGAGGCTGCCGCCCGCGCCCGCGCCCGCGCCCGCTGGGAGTTGCTGAGCCAGGTACGGGGGGGGCAGCACCGGATCCCGCCCCTGCCTGCCCGCCCCGGGGTGCTGCTGCGGAGTCGCCCGGCCGCTCCCGGTCCTTCCCGCCCCCCTGCGGCCGCCAGGGTGCCGGCGGCGCTGAGGGGAGCTGCCTCTCGTGCCGCTCCCTCCTGCCCCGCCCAAGCGGCTGCCCGGGTGCCCTGCTCGGGTTGCGGGGACCGAGCCGGCGCTGCCGGGAGTTCAAGGCAGCCCGCCGGCACGTGGCTTTTAGGTGAGGGTTGTGCTGTCGCAGCTGCCATGTGGGGCTCTCCAGGGGGAGCTGCGGACATACAGACGCCTGCCCTCTTCCCTGCTCAGCTGCTAAACACTAAGCCCTAGTGCGTGGGGCTCCGGGGCCAGGTCAGAGCCGGGCTGTGCCCTCTTTCCCTTCTTGGGGCCGGGCCGTGCTGTGGCATCTGCCCATGGGGCTCCCCAGCTGGGAGCGGTGGCCGGAAAGACGATGTCCTCCCCCCTGCCAGCTGGCCAAGCACCGAGCCCACATCTCTTAAAGCCAGACTGTGCCTCCTTCTTTTGGCAGGACAAAGTTGGGGCTGGGTCATACCCCTTCCCTTCTGTGGGGCCGGGCCCTCCTCTTCCCCACAGGGCCAGGCAAGCCCCCTTTCTTCCTGCTGGGCCAGGTCATGCCCCTTTCTTTCCACTTTGCTGGCCAGGGTGAAACCCCTGTGCCCTCCTGCGGGGCTGGGCTCAGGCAGGGCTGCTTCTGCCCCCCCCCCCCCAAATGGCTGGGCGGTGGCTGTCATGCTGAGCCAGGGCCCCGGCTTGCATTGAAACCACCATCTGTCCCGCCAGGCAAAAAGGTCTGTGCCATTATAACCATTTTCTCCAAGGTGACCTCGGCAATGAGGCAACCCAGCTGCAATGTTCAGGTTTTAGATCGCAGCTCTTTGTCAGGTGGTGAGGAAAACTTCTGAAATTGGAGTAGGAAAATTGAAACATCGCTTAGGCCAGATGTAAGGATCTGGTGGAAACAATTCCCCTCAGTCTTCTTTTCTCCAGACTCTTTCTCCTCTGACCTTCCTAGACTTCAGGTGAATGAGATCTTAAGTTGTGTTACTCGGTGAAATCCTTCTTCATCAGTACTGGAAACCTTGATCGTTAAACACTTGTAGCAATAGTCTCCCTTGTTCTGAAAGACATCCCCAGTGAGTGGGTTTCTGTATGGTTCTGCATTGGTGGAGGGGGGTTGCCCTTGCAGAGTAGCATGCAGGATCTGGGTATTAGGCACCGACATTACTGTGCCAGTGAGGGACAGCCACTCAAAAAGTAGGATCAGTGCCTTTTGTTTGAGACTCGAGAGGTGCATCTAGACGTGTGGACGTTTGGTTCCCTGGGGACCAGTAGATGCCGCCACTTCTTGTCCCCCACGAATGCCCATGCCACAAGTGCTTTGGCACGCAGCAAATTACCCTGGATGGGGTAGGGGTGCTGGCCCCAGCGGCCTTACCTGGGGTCTTGGGGGCCTCCTGGGGCTGCAGCTGGTGGGATTCTGCTGCACAGATCCTGGCTGGCAGTGGAGCACAAGTCTGGGCAGGCCAGCTCTGCTTTTCAGCAGCGCACACTGGCTGTGTGTCCATTGCTCCGGTTTTTTTTCCTCATGTTTTTGCAGTGCCACATACTGCATGGTCATGTTTGTCTGGATGTGCCTGAGGAGAACAAGATGTGTTATGCATGTTTAGGAAGAGTTTTGCAGGCACCTTTGACCTTTAGTGGCTTTTAACTTTTTTTTTTTAAAGCTCTAGCTCCTGAAGGCTTGTAACTTTGAAAGTAAGGGAATATGAGCTGTTTTATTTTTGTAAAATATTTTGTAAAAGTGTTTCTAGTTCTCATGGGGGAAGGGAGAATACAAACTCTAATCATTGCTGTGCCTATTTCCCTCTTCGCACCTGATGAAGAATACCTTGCATTTGAAAACTTGTCTAACTTTGTCCTAACTATGTAGTGGTCCAATAAAAGATATCATTCCCCAAATCCTGAACTCTGAAGCATCACTAGTATACCCAGAAATCTCAAAAACCAGCTGACAAATAAAAAAACCTGCTTGAAATATATTATTTAAAAAAGAAAAAAACTCTTTTTTTTTAAGCCAATTGTGATTTTGGGGGACCTGACATTTTTTTTAATGCCTAGTTTGGCATTGCTTTTTAATGAAGCCTCATATCCGCTATACCAGGGTCATCAAACATACAGGTTGTGAACACAAGGATTTTTTTCTCCATTCAACATGAATTGAGTGTGGGTCTGCTCCAACAGGGAGCTTTAACAGAGCAGCGGTGTCCCCGGCAGATCTGGGTGCAAGGAGAGTCCCAGAACTGCTTTTGCCCTGTCCCTGCTTTGCACTGCAGGAGCAGCTGTATGGGGAGCCTGGTTCAGCCAGAAGTGGTGCCATGTAGGTTTCCCCTTTCAGCATCTGCTCCATGTTCATTTGGGATTTGAGTAGTGGTCTTGGGCAGGCAGATGCTGCAATACTGGAGCCAGAGCTGCTGCCTGTGTTCCACTGGGGCCAGGGTTGTCTGTATGGCAGGGAGATTATGCGGTACATGTTGAGGGGGGTATGCAGCAGGGGAAGTGTGGAAGAGATGGCGTGGTGCCAGGGGAAAGTGCAAGGGACACTGCATAGCAGCAGGAAAGTTGCTGTGGCTTTGTCTCTGGCCCCTCCCTGGGCCTGTGGCCAGTCGCAGTTACCACCACCGCCAAACTGGGGCTGGGCCTGTTGCTGCTGCTAGTTTCTGGCTGGACAGGGGCCAGAGCCACTGCATAGAGTAATTGGCAGTTGTGAGGAGGACAGGTGGCATGGGGGCAAGCATTAGTGGGAGGGGCAGGGCCTGCTTTCCCCACTGTAGCAGTCAAGGGGGGGCAGAAAAATTTAAGATAAATCTGTAGTAATTAGACTCTAGACCTGGAAAATTATGGTATTTACCCAAATTCAAGACTATTTTGAATTTAAGACAACCCCCAATAATAAGATTCTACACATTCTATACAGTTATAACAAATGTATAATTTTCCATGTTTAGAATCTAATTATTGATGTTAGGAATGTAAATATTGTTTAAAAACATATTTGTTTGACCTCCTCTAATTATATTGATTAAACAGTTAACTCATAACACAGCAGTTCGGACACAGCCGCTGCTGGGAGCTGCTCCTGGCGCCCTTTGACTAGGGGGAGAATGCAAGTCCATCCAGACAACAGGGCCCATGTGAAGCCCTGTGCTGGGAGAGAGGGAGCACCTCTGAATCTGCTTAACTGATGAGTCATCATTAGGCTGTTCCCTGTTTTCCTGTTAGGTGAGAGGTACTAGTTCCCCTCACCCCTCCTCCTGCCTGCCGTTTCCTTCTGATTTCTGACCGGGTACTGGGTGGCTTCCCTTCCCTGCCTGACTGCCCTCCCGAAGTTAAAGGATAACTAGTAAGCTAACCAGCTATCGCTACAGTTAGCGGTTAAACGATCAATTGTTTAGTCTTTCACATCCCAAATGTGAAGTCACCTTGGATTCCGATAAATACTTTTTAAAGCATTACATACCTAAATATTAAACACCTTCAAATATTAAACTTTCTGGGGTTTTGGTTGCAGTTCTGACTGAAAAATCCCCATCCTAGGAGAGTGCTACCATACCCAGTTAGGGGAGAAGGGGAAGGAAGGAGTTTCCTTCTGGATGGCCAGGATAAACTTTGTCATTGGTTGTCACTGTGGAGGTCGTACTGCCCACTGTTCATGGGTTGCTGCCATTGCTTTGGGGATCACTGCCTTTTGGGACAGTCACGTAACAGTTGCCACTGCTCAGGCTGCTGCCTCTCCTCAGGCTGCTGCCTCTCCGCTATTTTGGGGAGCGCCACTGGGGTCTCAACAGCCAGTGCCACTCTGTAAGCACTACTGTGGTCTCCGCTGCCTTTTGTGCTAAGAGTTGCTGCTGAATGCACCCCCTCTGAGGATTTCAGTTACTGATCTTGCTAATAAGATAGCTTCAGCTGTCTGTTACTAGCAAGGGTTTTACCAGCTCAGAGAAAATATCCTCAACAAGGGACTCCACTCTGGATTCTCTCCAGGCTCTCACCATTTAAAATAAATAAATAACATTCAGGTCACCCCACTGTTGGTCTCGGCTCAGGTCACAGTGAGTGCCAACCTCCCTGTGACCCCCCGTATGACTGTCTCTTTCAGGCTATGTGCGCTTTCCATATGAAAACTGGAAGACATTATAGTGACACAAAGATCTGGCTAGTGACATAAAGATTTGTCTCCCTTCTTGTTGTCTTGCATTTAATTTTTTTAAGGCACAAATCCGGGATTAAGCACAAATAAGCCCTTAACCTTTTGAACCTGCATATTGAATGTGGGTATGCAAATTTCAGAACACTGGCAATAGATCACATGACCAACTATGTAAACGGTTTCATAGAAAAACTATATTGTAGTTTATATTGTGTGTGAGTGTATAAAATACACATACCAGAATAATATATAGCATAGTTATTACACATGATCTACATCTATACTTTTCAGTTTATTGATAATATTAATTTTAGTTTTATGCCTTCTCTTTTGGAATATATCTATATTCCAAATATTTTTTTTTTACCTGAGAGGGACTGATGATTCATTGAATAAATCTGCTCCAAGAGGCTTATTTAGTTTAGCTGTAAAAAAAAAAAAAAAAAAATAAGCGCACACATGAACTGAAATCAAAAACAAACTCTAAGAAGTTTGCTCTTCCCATTTAACTGGATACAGCAAAAATCTTCAGTATCCATTCATTTGACATAAATGGTTGGAAGAAACATACTAGGAAGAAAATCAAATTTGCCTTTCTGACCTTTTTTTACTTGAATTATAGTGTAGTGCACACTGAAATGTTGTCTTTTATTTGTTCTAAATACACCTATGTTTCTGACAGGACAATAATGGAATTAATAAAGAATGCCATTGAACTCAATAGCCACATATTTGTGGTGGCTTGCTGTTGAAAAGCAAGTGGGGAAGGTGTATGTTTCCACTGTAATCTGCATCTCTTTCTCTGATCATTTTTTCCCCGCAGATTTCTTATATTTTCATCTTCTTTATTAGTTTTTCTATAGCTACATAGTACATATAGTTTTACATGGTGCAGTGAGCAAAGATCAATTTAACCTTACTGGTATATCTGGAGTAAAAATCAGTTCTGCTCTTTTTAGCAATAATATTCCAATGCATCTTGGTACTCGGGGTCATAGGGGGAGGGCAGCTTTCCTTATGGTCTACTTTAAAAAGGCTCGGTCAGAATACTTATAATTAATTTTAAAATGCTTTTCACATTGCTGATAATTACTTCCATGGGAGCTTGAAATTAATTCTGTGGTGTGGTTTGTGAAATTTTTTAAAAAGAATTTGCTTTCATTTAGTACATGAACATACTGTTTTCCCAGAGTATGATTGTTCAAGAGTGGTCATGCACACTGCATTTAATTTAAAAAGCAACCTTTTTAAATTTTATTTGGGACTTTAAACATAACCTCTGAAGCTATGGACAGATCCAGGATTTTCTGAAGTGGGGTGTGGGAGCAGTGACTGATGCTGCGGAGGAGGCTGCACCCTCCTTCCAGCTTTCCTCCCACCACTGAGATGGGCAGACCATGCCATGAAAACAGCAGCTGGGGACTTTTTTAAAATCCCTGAATCAGGAAAAACTCCCGCTTCCTCTCCTCACCTTGCTCTTGGCACCTTCTCCCCTCAATGCTCAATCTCCTCCCTCCCTCTCATTTCCCCCATTGCTGCCTGCTACTGCTTCTGTCCCCAGCTGCCTGGGGGGCAGGGGGAGCTCCAGAGCTGTTCCTGCCCTGCTCCACCTGGGCTGTGTAGGGAGCCAGGCTCAGCTAGGGATAGCTGCATGGGGGGTTCCTCTTCCCTGAAACTGCTAGGCTGTTGGGGAACACCTTGGGGAAACTGAGCACGGAGAAGGAATATACTTGCTATTACCCGTGCCATTTAGCCTGGCTCCCCACCCAGTCCAGTTGGAGTGAGGCAGGAGTGGCTCTGGAACTCCCCGCCTCAACTCCCCAAAAAACTGAAGACAGAAGAGACAGTGGCAGTGGTAGATCAATGGGAGGGGAGGAAAGGGAAGATGTCTGATGGCAAGCAGGGGAGATATCTGATGGCAAGGTCAAAGTAGTAAGCAGGGTGTTGAATTTTGCTTCTTTCTTGGTAAGATGTTTTCTGTTGCACAGAGAGAGGGTCGATGGAATGTTTCTTCTGGCTTCTGTTGTGTAGAGTTTAGTTAGCAGATATGGATATTCAGCTCAAACCAAAGGCTGGGCCAGAGGTGGTATTCTCGAAGTTTCTGGGTGTTGAGATTTTGCTTCTTTTTTATAAAAAATTATCACGTTTTCACGTCAAAATGGCTAATTATGATGTCTTGCATGTTTCAGGAATATAGGTTTTAGCTGTGTTGTTCTACAGGAACAGTGACACACATGAAACGTATTACTGAAACCATTCTACCGTGGAGTGATTTAAATAAAAATGGCATATTATGACAGCTATTTTCAGCCAAATTTTAATGGCATAGATACTTTTTCTGGTAATCAGGTAGTCTGGGCTATCATTAGGGATCAGTTTTTCTTTTTCTTACCTCTGTTTCCTTAGGGTAATAGTTACTGTAAGGTTAGTCTCTTACACTGAAGAGTAAGATATCTTGCATTTACTGTGGGGAGGAGGGTGAACATAGGCTATTACGATGCAGTTGCTGACTCTATATATAACGTTCACACCCTAACATACTTCATAGTAACATGACTGACTATTGTTCATTTACTGTGATATATTGTGATAGCTCATTTAGAATAGTAACATATGATAAGTTAATAAGCTTTGAAAACTTAGAAGACTGTTTTCAACCTTTTTATGATATTCTCAGAATTAGTTTTGGGTAAGTTTTGTCACCTATGTTTTGTACTGGGGTAGGCAACGTTTTTTGGCCGGAGTGCTGAAAAACATCACAATGCCTACCTTGGAAGGTGCTGGAGTGCCGGTATGCCAGAAAAACAAAATGAGGGTAGGGAGTACGTGGCAGGCTCTCTGACTATCAGCAGCTACCCCTGGCTCGGGTCGGCTGCAGCCAGGAGGTACAAACAGCTGCGCCAGGCTCTGGAGCCCTAGCATCAGCTCTGTAGCGGTGTATGCATGTGGACGCGCGCCTTGGAGTGGGCAGTGGGGGAGGGCCCTAAGGCAGTGCAACCCTGGTCTCTTCCTGGCTCCTGGCACAGAGCTGGTGACTGGGCTCTGGAGCCTGGCGCAGCTCTTTGTAGCCAGCCTAGGCTCTGGGCAGCAGCAGCAAGCAGCAGGCAGGCTGCAAACAGCTGTGCCAGGCTCCACAGCTCCAGCATCAGCTTCAGGCATGTGCAGTTGACTTTATTGTGTGAGGCTTCCCCCAGTGCCACATCAGTGCCGGGAGCTGCACGTGCTTCATGGGAAGCTCTACGTGATAGAGAATCATAGAATCAATGAGTCGGAAGGGACCTAGAGAGATCATCTAGTCTGACCCCCTGCCATGGACAGGAAGGAGCACTGGGGGTGGCAGGGGTCATAAGACCCCAGCCAGGTACCTATCCAGTCTCTTCTTGAAGACCTTCAGGGAAGGTGAGAGCACCATCTCTCTGGGAAGCCTATTGCAGGCTCTGGCAACCTTTACCATGAAGTAGTTCTTCCTAATATCTAACCTAAACCTATCCTCCCTCAACTTGTGACCATTGTTCCTGGTGACTCCAAGGGGGGCCCTGGTGAACAGACTTTCCCCGAGTCCCTGCTGGTGGCCCCTGATAAAGCTGTAGGCAGCCACAAGATTCCCCCTCAGTCTCTTCTTGTGGAGACTGAAGAGATTCAGGTCCCGCAGCCTCTCCTCATAGGGCTGGCCATGGAGGCCCTCAACCATATGGGTGGCCTCCTCTGGACCCTCTCCAGGTTCTCCACATCCTTTTTGAAGTGCAGCACCCAGAACTGGACACAGTACTCCAGCTGTGGCCTGACCAGGGCTGCATAGAGGGGGAGCAAGACCTGTCCCTGTTAGTAATGCCCCTGTTGATGTATGACAGGGTGCGGTTGGCTCTGCCTACTGCTTCGTCACATTGGCGACTCATATTCATCCTGGAATCAATCCTGACTCCAAGATCCCTCTCTGCCTCTGTGCTGCCGAGAGGGTCAGCCCCTAACCTATAACCATAATGCTGGTTCCCTCTCCCCAGGTGCAGCACTCTGCACTTGTCCTTGTTGAACTGGATCCTGTTCAGATCCGCCCACTTCTCTAACCTATCCAGGTCTGCCTGGATGCGGTCCCTGCCTGCCAGTGTATTCACTTTACCCCACAGCTTGGTGTCATCAGCGCACTTGAACAGGGTGCTCTCCACACCCTCATCCAGGTCACTAATGAAAATGTTGAACAGCACTGGCCCAAGGACCGAGCCCTGGGTGACTTCGCTGCCTACACCCTCCCAGGTCGACATCAACCCTTCCACCACCACCCTCTGGGTTCGCTCCTGGAGCCAGTTTGCTACCCATGTGACTGTGCATTTGTCAGTGCTGCAGCCCCTCAGCTTGCCCACCAGAATTGGGTGGGACACTGTGTCAAAGGCCTTCTGGAAGTCCAAGAAGATAACATTGACTTCCTCCTTCCCATCTAAGCTCTTTGTTACCTGGTCATAGAAAGAGACCAGGTTAGTCAGGCAGGATCGACCTGGCACAAACCCATGCTGGTTATCCCTCAACATTACTTCCCCTGCAGGGCTCTCACAAATGTGGCCCTTGATACTTTTTTCAAAGACCTTCCCCAGGATAGAAGTGAGGCTGACTGGCCTGTAGTTGCCAGGCTCTTCCTTCCTCCCCTTCTTGAAAATAGGGACCACATTGGCCCTTTTCCAGTCGTCAGGGACTTGGCCCGAGCACCAAGAGTCCTCGAACAGCCATGCCAATGGCTCCACAATGACCCCAGCCAATTCCCTCAGCTCCAGCGGATGAAGGTCATCCGGGCCCACTGACTTGGACACATCTAAGCCCTCCAGATAGTCCGTAACTAGGTCTGAACTAACAGTCGGGGGACTCACATCCTTCCTGGGCCTCTCTACGTTATCACCCAAGAGCACCCCATTGTCAGCGTACAGGAACGTGGAAGCAAAGAACTTGTTGAAGAGTTCTGCCTTCTCTTGCGTGTCCGTCACCAACTGCCCTGCCCTGCCTCGCCTTGTAGGGGTCCAGTGTTACCCCGAGACTTCTTCTTGCTACCTATATACTTGAAGAAGGACTTTTTATTAACCTTAATCCTCCCCACCTTTCTCTGAATAACAAACTGGATCATCTCATGATCACTGTCCCCTAGCCTCCCTTGTACTAGCACCTCCCCAACCAGGTCATCCCCAGAGGCTAACACCAGATCCAGTATGGTGTTTTCCCTAGTGGAGACGAGTAACTCCTGCCCAAGGTCCTGAACCTTTGTGAGTGGCTAGACCTGGCTCCTCCCAGTTGATGTCAGGGTAATTCATATCCCCCATGACCACAACATCCTTTGCACGCACAGCCTCCCCAAGCTGCCTGGAGAATTCCAGATCCAGCTCATCCTCCTGATGTGGTGGCCTGTAGTAAACCCCTACCACCAGATCCCTCTCTCCCCGCCCTCCTTGAAGTTGACCCACAGGGTCTCAGTTAAGCCTTCCTCTGGTCCCATTTGGAAGGTAGAACTGGTATACTGTTCCCTAACATAAAGTGCAAATCCCCCACCTTTTTTCCCCTTCCTATCTCTTCTAAACAACCTATAGCCCTCTATGTCTACTGCCCAGTCAAAAGTTTCATCCCACCATGTCTCCAATAGGCCAACCGTCAATTTTACTACTTGCAAGCAGTAGAGGAAGCTCCTCTTGCTTGTTCCCCATGCTTCTTACATTAGTGAAGAGACACCTTAATCCCCCTGTGGGAGCCCTGGGCACCCCCCTTCCTGAGAGACAGCTGGTTCCTTGGTATATAGCTGAGCTCTTACCTGGGCAGGTCCTACACCTGGTTGAGTTATCTCTCGCTCCTGTGGATCCCCATCCCCTGACAAACTTAGTTTAAAGCCCGCTGGAGGAGGTCAACTAGCCTGTAAGAAAACAGGTTGAGGTAGAGGTTGGCCGGACTGGCTGTGCTTCTTGCCACCAGGTGTTTTGGCACCCAAAACACCGAATCTGAAATGAAACAGAAGGCTCCGAAACATCTCCAAAATGAAATGGAACCATCTGAAATGTTTTTGGAAATATTTTGGATGTTTTGGAGATGCCCCCTGGGAATAGTCTGACACAGCCCCTCAGCCCTCCTTTTAAAGTGGCAGGAGGCTGGGCCTAGGTGGGGGATGGGGCTGGGCCGGGCAGCCATGGGGGTTTCTCCCGCAGCTCCTTCAGCTGTGTCTGCCTCTCCCCGGGTGCGGGGAGCCATGGGAGAAGCTTCTATGGCTGCCTTGCCCGGCCCCAGCCTCCCAGCACTTCAAAAACAACCCTCCCCAAAAAAAAACACACAAAAAAGCCCCGCACTCACCGGTTGTAGCAGTGGTGATCAGGACCTCTGGAGGCTCATGGCAGAGCCCCCCCCCCATGCAGTGGGGGGCTGCAGGGATCACCCCGCCCCCCCTTTGGCACCCATGTGGCAGCTCTTGCATCAAATGGGTACAGTGTGGCTTAGCATGGTACCATGCGCTGTCTGGGAGCTGGGGTGGCTCCACCTGTCAGCTGGAGCCTGGCACCACTCAGCCCCAGTGGCCCCAGCTCCCAAACAGTGCACAGCACCCTGCTCAGCCGTGCTGCACCCACGCCATAGGGAAGCTGCCGTATGGGTCCCAGGTGGGGGGGGCAATCTGCTGCCTCCCAATGCGTCATGCTGTGCAGGGGGACTCTGCCATGAGCCCTCAGAGGCTCTGATCACCACTGCTACACCTGGTGAGTGTGGGGCTTTTTTATAAAATCGGGGCCGGCCCACCATTTTTTGGGGCCCCCTGCCCCAAAGAAGCCTGTGGTGGTTCCGGTCGCATTGGCCCCAGTCCCGGTTGCCTCCTGGCCCCAGCAGCATCCCTGCCACACCACCAGCCCTGGCTGCCTCCTGGCTGCACCGGTGCTGGCCACGCCAGCCTTGGCCGTTTCGCAGCTCTGGCACCTGCCAGTGTTTGTGTAGTAAAAATTGCACTGGCCCTGGCTGCCTCTCCACCCCAGCCCCGGCCATGCACTGGCCAGAGCCAGGGCCTGGAGCAGGGCCAGCCTTGGCTGCACAGCCGGGCTGGAGGGGATGGAGCCTCTGGGATCCTTGTGCCCACCCTGCCCCATGTCGTCCCCAGGAATAGCCTGGCAGCTCCTCCAGAGGCGTGGCGCTGGGCAGCCAAGGGTGGGGAGGGCACTTGGCCCCCTGATCTTTGCACAGGCAAGGGTGGGCCACAGCTGTGAGCTGGGCTCAGCCTCTGCTCTGTGTCTCCACACCTCACCACCGCCGCTTCCAAAGTGGCGGGTACTGCCATGTGCATCCCACTGCTGGGCGGGCCAGGTAGTGAGGCACATGGCAGTCCCCACCTCTTTCGAAGTGGCAATGGTGAGCCGCTGGGCTCTGATTGTTCCACGACCTGGCTGGGCCAGGCCCCCAGTCACGGTGAGTGGGGCCTAGGCCGGGTCATGGAACAGTCCCTGCAGTACAGGAGGGAGTGGGCCAGGGGCAGGGGTGAATGATTCGCCCTTCTCTTACCCCACTCTCTCCTGCACTGTGGGGGTCTCGATCTGCCCTCCCCCCAGGCCCATGGAAATAAACAAAAAAAAACAGATTAAAGAAACTTACCTGCCTGCAACTGCGAGTGTGCAGAGTAGCTCAGCATGCCTATACCTTCCCTCCCTGCTGTAGGACCCTGCGGCCAGGCTGCCCTAAAGCAATGCCTGCTGCCACCCTGTGTTTGGGGGGCCAAGCCCCGTTAGCCCCCCACTTCTGCTGCCTATGCGCAGGAGGGCCCTTAGCTGCAGGGCCCCCTGCAGCCGCAGGTTTTGCAGTATGGGACAGGCTGGCCCTGATGAAAATGTTACTCATTCTTTCTTTTCATTCTAGAGCCAGTGCTATTTGCAGCCTAACTACTGCAAAAGATTCCAGAATTACCTTTTGGTTAAATGAGTCTGCATTTGGACATTTTTTTATGAGCCACATACTTGATCTTTAATACTTTTTGTTCTTATTGTTAAAGGTTCTGAAGAAAAAGCAGCTGAAGAATTCAAATCTTCAACAAGTATCTGTTAGAAGGTTTGCATCATTCAATCTCTTTTCAAGAGGACGAGACAGCAAAAGGATTACAGAAGAGGAGACCAAGACTTGGATTCAGTACAAAAGTGTCTTTTACCCTGAGTATAGCATCTACTTAAGGTAACCTTCATTCCAGTTTTAAGATTCTTCAAGTACCTTTCAATTCTTGCACTTGTTACTAATTCCAGTGTTTGTGTAGTTGGGGCTTAGTTTGTGAGTGTGTCAAGGGATTTTTAGTTGTGTATCATATTAAGTAGCCTCTCTGGATCTCATTTTGTTGCCAGAGACATAAAGCTTCAATAAAATAAGGATGGTTGAGCACAGAGTAGGATGCAAATCTAAGAAAGCATTTAATTTTTCCATTAGTTCTTTGTTGTGTCATTAAGTTTCTCCTAACATAAACAGGATATAATAAAACTGAGTAAAATGATTTAAAGCATTTAGTGCTATAAGACTATTTACAAATAATCCTAAAAAAGCTAATTGTGGTGCCATTATGTTTAGTTTTCTTTCATATATATATATTTGTCAGCCAAGCAGTTGTTCAGGAAGAGTATGTTCTGTGTAGTTGCATAGGTATAAGTATACTACCTCTGACATAAGAGTTCTATATTATAAGCAACACTAAAAGTTACCACTATGCAACCTGCATTTTTAGCAGTGCTATAAGGAATTTTCAAAGCTGTAAACTTCTGTATGTAGTTTTTATCTTCTCTTCACACAACCCTGCCTTATCCTCCCCTTTCCTAGTTTGATTTTTTTTTTGTGTACGCATCTTTAACTTGTGCTTGCCTCAACAGGCACCAATGAAAGAGTAACTTAACCATCCCTGAATTAATGCTTGTTCTAAAGCCTCTAATTAGACCTGCTGAGGGTGTAGGATTTTGTGTTCCCTGCACAGAAGAGAATATTCTGAAGAGCCTGAGTCATTGAAATTATAAAGCTGATTTCTGTTTGACTTGAACCTTTAAATTGAAGTCACTCTTGGGGACTAAGATTACACAAACAACTGACCTTCATTAACTATGACATTTTGCTAGGTTACAAAAAAATGCCTGCTGGTCATCCTAAATTGGCAGTTTAGGTATAAAGCCAAATACCAAATTACTTTAAGTCTTATAGGTTTGAATCCAAAGGGAATACAGAATTTTTGTTAATCTTCCATTTTTATATTCAGTGATGCAGTATGGCATCAAAATAAGTCATTCTTATTGAAAAGATTATTTTTCTAGTGTTAATGTAATCAGAGAAAATGCAATATTTATCCTGCATGCAGACCTCTCCAGTGAACCATTAAGGTGTACTAGAGACTGAGCCTTAACACAGCCTCTCTCTGTTTCTTTGCCTGCTACCACCAATTTGATTAAACTGAATGTTGTTATTATCTTCTAAACTTTTGCTAATTACAGATGTGAGCTTTAAGTCAACTATCAAGCCCACATCAAGTTTTTCCCAGTGCCTAACACTATTATTGAATTATTAGACTAGCCCTACCCTCAGATTTGATATTCGTATACTTATGTTTATAACTGTTCCTGTACCAGGGTACTTGATATTGAGTAAATGTTATTTTTTCATTAATAAAATACCTTGTTTCATGTTAAGAGAATTGTGTCACTTGAAACCATATCCTGTAAGTGAATATTTTTTCCCCTATATTACACTTTATGAGAAGGGAAAACATCATAGAACCCTAGTTTACTTGTATTTCATCTTTTGCATGCCTTTCATGTTGGCCAGGGAAAATCACCATACTTTGTTTATTACTGGAGAAGGCTTCTGTTGGGCTTCAACCTCTTACGAAAATTATTCCAGTAAATTGAACGCAGCATTGGGGTTGTATTCTGGACTTTGACAGATGTTATGCTTTTCTGGGTAATGCTGCATGATCCATACCAGGAATGACTTATTCCTAGGTTGAAAAAACACTTTGATCATTAAAATGTTTTGCCTTTAGATTGAACCAAATGGCATTGAGTAGTTTGTACTTGGTTCTGAAAGAGAGAGGAGGTAAAAGGGAATCCTTAAACTTGGTGTGTACTTTTTCCAAGAGGAAATTGCAAATCCCTCCTGAGACATGCAGCTTAAATTAATATCTGGTAAGCAGTGTTGCCTCCCTCCAATTTTGAGAGAGAACTTTTATTGAAAAGGGTAAGTAATGTGAGGCTTGTGTGCCCAGTTGGTTAGCCATGACACCTTTTAAAGCAGCTAACCATGCTTGGGTATATCTGTATGCCTTGAATTAGTCTTTATGGAACTAAACACTTGCTTCTATCTTTTTTTCTCTTTCCCCTAGTTTGAATGATTAAAGTACTCAGTTGTCCCCACGCCTCTCTCATTGGTAATGTAAAGAGGCTTTATTGCACTTTTTATTTAATCACTGCACTCTTAAATAGGAGAGCTCCGTATGCTACTATTTAGAGGAATAAAGTAATGCTGTGACTCCGTTTAAAATTCAACTTAAACCACTTTTGGATTTTCATCCATACATGTTTTCCCCAAGCACACTAGGCTCTTCCTGGGAAAGACCATTGCTTGTCTAGGATAGTAAAAGGACTGTCAGCTATTATCTTGACAGGACTAAGTACTTTAGAAAGTTCATAAGGTTGTTTGTAGCTTTTGGCAAGACGTCTAAAGGCCAAGCTATATCAGTTCAAGGGCTATCAAAATGGATCAGATTGTATATTCAGATATGCTATGACCTAGCTGGAATTGCTGTACTAACGGGATGGGAAGACCATTCTAATAACAGAGTGGTAGCTTCAGCAGGATCTACATGTCAAGTGCACACTGTTGAGATTCATCTAACAGGAGTTTTTCATAACTATGAATGTATTCTTGAAATACTGAAGACAAATTAGAGGCTTTTGTGGGGAGAGTAGAGCTTAAATAGCTTCTTTCAACAAGTACAATTTGTTTGGTTTTCTCATGTGAATCATCACTGCTAGAAATGATTCTAATAAGCTGTATGTGTGGAGGCCACCTGGTTTCCAACTATCCAGGGGTAAATATGCACAATATAGTGATTGATGCTCAGGTCCTTGAGGAGCCAAAGTGTTAAAACCAGAGTAAAATTAACATGTCTTTGTTTTTATCCAACCCTGCAGTAGCTCTCACCCCATGACTAAATCTCATTGAGTTTCCTGTTCTCCCTCACTGCATTCTTACCTACTGCTAATTTTCTTACTTAATTAGAATCATAGAAATTGAGGGCTGGAAGGGGCCTTGAAAGATCATCGAGTTCAACCCCACTACTCTGGGCAGGAATACAGCTGAGATCAAATGATCCCAGCAAGGTATCTGTCCAGTCTCCTCTTGAAGACTTCCAAGGTTGGGAACTGCACCACTTCCTTGGGAAGTCTATTCCAGAAGTCTGACTAGCGGAAGCTACTGTGGTTACTGTCAAATATTCTGTGGAACTAAGAATCACCTTGTATAGCTGATAACGTTATCTGTTAGCAAGGGCAGAAGTGAGGGCTCTGTGTCCCCATGTCCTGCAGGAGTTGGGATTCACATACCCCATTCAGAAGCAGGGACCCCTGCCCTACTCCTGTCTCCTGAGCTCTTCAAGTGTTCCTGCCTCCCCATTAAGCTATGTGCTGCTGCAGGAGCTATTCTGTGCTGACAGAGGAAGCTAAACCAGCAGCACTGAAAAGCTTGCTTATGTCTTTTATAATTGCTATTTGTGTTTTATTTTTTGTTTTGTTTTGTAATTTTGGGGTTCCAGGATAAAAGCCAAGAATAATTTATTCAGTCTTGAATATCATTCACATTTATACTTGTCTAACATTGTTAGTTATAATAATCCATTACAATTTTTGCAATTTAACTGTTTTGTAATACTGTATTTACCTGAATCCAAAATGACTCTGAATTTAAGACAACCCCCAATAATTGGATTCTATACATGGAAAATTATAATTAAAATTTTCCACGTGTAGAATCTAATTATTAGAGGTTTGTCTTTTAAAGTTGTCCCTACTTCTGTGCCAGGGAAAGCAGTGACAGGGAACAGCATTTCAAGCCATGGTAACTCGGCATTCCTGCGAACCGGGGGACAAGGGATGAGACCCCAGCCCGTATAACCCTTGCTCCTTGCTCTGCTTGCTGGTCCCTCCCTGCTGCCTGCCCTCTGTGACTGTGCCTACTGCCTCCCTCCTTGTTATATGCCCTTTGTTGCCTGTCCCCCCATGCCTGTGCCTGACATCTGCCTCCTGTTCTCCCCAGTGCATACCTCCCAACCTTGTGCTCCTCTTGCCACTTACATGCTGCAGCAGCTCTCCTCTAGCTCTGGGATAGTCAGCAGAAGCAGTGGGTCTAGCCCTGCCTGGCCAGGCAAAAGCAGTAGCAGTAGCTCCAGGGCCAGAGTAGAAGGTAAGTGGTGGGAACAGGGGAATAGATGGCACGATTTCCCTTGCTCTCCCCTGCTGCCACACACACGTGCCTCTTTCCCCTCTACACAGTCTCCCATGTGCTCTTACAGCCTTATGCCCCCTACCTCCCAAACTGCAGAAGCTACAACAGCTCAAGGCAGGCAGTAGCTCAGCTCAGGTGTTCCAAGGATCTGGTTCAGCAAACATTTTTGTACCAGAAAATAGATCATCACACAAACTTAGTTTGAGTTTGAGAAAGCAATGCTAAATTGCTAGCCAAGGGAAACACTTTTGTGAATTCCATGAACAGCTTGGAATAAAATGACTACCATATCATGGGATTCCGCACAAAAAAAGATTATATCGTAATACCTGAGGGAAATGCTAATTATAATCCATCATGCTTACCTGGATTCTGGTGTCTAAGAACAAAGCTTAAATTGTGGATTCTGGTGTCTGAGAACAAAGCTTAAATTATGTAATTCTGGATCGTTGTGGTCAGTTTTAGTAGAAGTGACCCCTGCTTTATGAAACTGCTTTCTATATGCCTTCCCTCTCTCTTTCCTATCTTCTGCTTCCCACTACACATTTTCTCTTCATAGTGAGAACATTTTTTTAGGAGCTTTAAGTAGCCATATTTCAAAGCCAGGGCGCTTATAGCACAACATACTTAGAAATACCTGTGCTGTTTTGGTGAATTCTTTATTCTGCTTGATGTTTGATAGTTTTCCTTTCAGAATGAACAGTAAATTATTGTGTTTGGAATAAAATTGTATTATTTTAAGCTACTGTTTACAGGCATTTAACATTTTGGAAGATTATCTTTAGCATTGGAATTACTCATGTTCTTGGTGCGAAGGTGTGCATGTGGTGGAGGTAGTGTGTAAGACTTTTTTTTAAAATAGATTTTGGGATTTGAGTAAAATTACATTTTTCTGCATTGTTGCTACTCCAGAGCCGTTTTTACCACCAGTGTACCTTTTCTTCCTAATATCTAAGCATTTTTATATTGGAGTTTATTTATCCTTGTGACATCTAATTTTCTTTGAAAACAATAGAGTATCAGAGCAAACTCCTTTATGATGTCTTCAGGTTTTCTTTCCTCCTTTGTTATAGGAAGTTTTATTAGGGAATGTGAAGGAGTATATTTTTCATTGTGGTTATGGAGTTCCCGCATCAGAACCTTAAAGTGGCCAGTATTAGTACATATATGAACAATGTTAAGTTTCCCTCAGATTAGTGCATTGTATCTGGGTTTCCTGGGTTCTAATCTGGATTGTTTCAATCAGAAGAATGCATTTTCACAGAGGAAGAGGCTTTCTCTGTTGCTGGAAACTGGTTCTATTCATGGCTTTTATTAGGGTTGAGGCATTATTGACTGTAAACTAGTCTGGTCTTCTTGGTCTGTGTCAAACAGTACCCCAGGGTTCTGCACTACTTTAAATCCTCTGTACCCTCCTGTGTTCTCCCATTTTGCCTCTTGTGGAAAAATTAGGATGGAAGTCAAGTGTTGATGATGATTTTTCTCCCAAATAAAATAGAAAAAAATATTGTCACATTAATTTTGTATTTACTGGCTGTTTTTTGCAGTTTTTTTTATTTCTGTCTCCTTTTTCACTGAACTAGTTTTCCTGGTAATTTTTTATCTTGCATTAATAATATATTTTTTATATTGTATTAAAATATATAGTAACAAAGGTTGCATCTAAAATGTATTGTCTATTTAATATTGTACTTCTAAATCCACTTACTCTTTGAGGCAGGAAGATTTGTTTTACATCTTACTTTTAATTTAAATGTTTTTGGAGATAGGGCATGTTTAGATTGTCAAGATGCCCTAGATGCCATGGTTTCTATTTTTTAGGTAAGAGAATTATCTTTTTATTACTAAATTTAACAAAATTGACTTTTCTACTTTTACAAATTATGGAATTCCTATACAATTGCAAGCTTGGTTTAACAAATTAAAGAAAACAAGAATTACTTTTCTGGCAAAATGTTTTATATTGTTCTGTAATTTGCCATTGTAAATACTAAAATGCAAAACTGGAAAGAACAGTCCCAACTACTTACAGTAACTGATATGTAGTTTGCAAATGATAATCCTCCTGAGTTTGATCAAGCCTATTTGTCGACAGTCTGATATTCAACAAATTGTATCTGATCATTTGGCAGTTATGCAAAGTATAGATAAAAATCATTCTTTCCACCTTCCCATTCCTTTCTGTTGTTTCCAGAATTATAACATCATGGTTCTTTCACGTCAACCACATGTGTTAACTGATTTTTTCCTTCTTATGGTATTATATCAGCATATCACTTGTCAGTAGTTTTACTTAACTTTCTTTATACTTTGTTTTGTATATCTGAAAGATATTATTTGTATTGTTTTTTCTTAGAGGACATATGCATAGAGAAAATAAAGCACTTTTTGTTTTGATTGCATAGTATTAGAGTGTTGATCATCTTTATTCGATCCGTCTCTATCAATGCATGCCATGTGCCTTCATTGTTTACTGACTTGTCAATGTATATTTAAAATGTAGCAGATTTAATGTTCTGAGCCATGTGGTTCAAGGATAATTTTCAGTTTTTGCTAAATGTTTAAAATACTTTCTTCCCTCATTGTGAATGTCCAAAAATATATTATTTGTAGTCTTCAGCAAGGATATTGGTTTAGTTTACATCAGAGGAAAATTGTTGGGAAAAAGTAATAAATTAAAAAAAGTTTATAAGCTCCCTTCTCCCCATGAATCTGTGTAATTTTTCCAGAGATACTGTTTACCTTGAGGATTTTAGATTGTACTAGTTGTTTACTTTAACTCTACCAAATTAATTATTTTGAATTGAAATGTGTCCACACTGGCTTGCTAAGCTGGCTGATAATACTTCCCATGTTAGTCACTGTTCGGCTAGGGACAGATGTTCAAAAAACCTGAGCCTGAATTGATTCAGTCTTTGCAGGTTAATCTAATCTGGCTAGGCTGAATTGGTTTGAAACGGGACAGACATTCTCTCTGGACTAAGGAAATTCAGGCATATGCCTGCAGTGGCTCAGGCTAGAAGTTGGGGGGCGCTACAGCTGCCCTCCCTTCTCTTCTGCAAGGAGCTGAGCTGAGGGGGGTACAGCTAGGCCCGGTAGGACTCTCTCATTAGAGAGGGTTGCCTGCATGGTCCCAGGCTTTTCCCCTCCTGCCTGTTCAAGGTAGAGAAGTGTTGCCAGCCCCCCAGCCCCTGGCTAGCACTTTGAAGCAAGGGGGGAGGAGGGTGTAGTGCATGCATCTGTTGATGATATGGAGCTTTTCAGTCTCCCTCGTTGCTTCATCAGACTGTCTGCAGCAAACTGACAGGCAAGCAAGCCAGCTGAGGGCTGATAATGATAAGAGTCTTTATCACCCGAGTGGTAAAACAGTGGCCTCTTTCCATTACTTCAGACTTCTTAAACAGTTTACTGGCTGTCCTCTTGATTAGCTCCAAACAGCCCTAAGCAGTCACTATTCTGTCTGCCTACCCCAGTGAAATTGGACACCCACACATACCCCACCCCCCACACACCCCTCTCTCACTATGGGCAAACACATGCCCATCATTGGCAAAGATCTGGTGAGGGAACACCTTGAGAAGCTGGACATCCACAAATCAGCTGGCTTGGATGGAATACGCCCAAGAGTGCTAAAAGAACTGGTGGACATCATAGCACGGTCAATGGCAAAGGTAGTTGAGAACTCATGGCACTTGGGTGAGGTTCCCAAGGATTGGAAGAGGTTCAATGTGGTGCCTGTCTTCAAGAAGGGGAGGAAGGGAGATCTAGGAAACTACAGGTTAATCAGTTTGGTCTCAATCCCTGGAAAGATATAGGAAAAAATCATCAACGAAACAATTAACAAAAGGTTAGTGGAATGCAACATTCTGAAAGATAGCCAACATGGCTTCGTTATGGGTAGGTCTTGTCTGACCAACCTCATTTCCTTCTATGACCAGGTGACACATCACCTGGACAAAGGAGAAGACGTTGATATAATCTATTTGGACATCAAAAAAGACTTTGACTTGGTCTCCCGTGAAGTCCCCATGGTTAAACTAGGGAACTGTGGCCTCAACAACCTCATGGTCCAATGGCTGGGTAACTGGCTGTATGGTCAGACCCAGAGAGTGATGGTTGATGGAACTGTGTCAACATGGCACATGCTGATCCGTGGTATCCCCAGGGCTGTGTACTTGGACCAGTACTCTTTAACATATTTAAAGAAGATCTGAATTCAGGTGTCAGAAGTGGACTGGCTAAATTCGCTGATGACACCAAACCATGGGGAAGTGTGGTCACACTAAAGGATAGACTGGTGATTCAAACCAACCTGGACACACTTGCACAGAGGGCAAGTCAAAACCTGGTGGCATTCAACACTGAGAAATACAAGGTGCTCCACCTTGGGGGGGAAAATATTCCACATTATACTTATAGGCTTGGCAGTGCTATACTAGCTACCACCATAACTGAAAGGTACTTGCGGTTCATGATTAACCACAAGATGAATGTAAGCCACCAATATGATGCAGCAACTGGCAAAGCAGATAAAACCCTGGCTTGCATCTATTGATGTATCTCAAGCAAGACCCAGGAAGTCATCTTTCTGCTGTACTCAGCCTTAGTGAGGCTGCAGCTGGAGTACTGCATCCAGTTCTGGGCTCCACACGTTAGGAAGGATGTAGAGAAGCTTAAGAGAGTCCAGAGGAAAGCCACGCACGTGATCAGATGGCAAGAGAGGCATGTGTCTCTTCAGCCTGGAGAAATGAAGGCCTGGAGGGGACTTGATGGCAGCCTATAAGTATATAAAGGGTGTCCACCAGGAACTGGGAGAACATCTGTTCACCAGGGCACCCCAAGGGAAGACAAGTTCTATCAGTCACAAACTCCTGGAAGATCTTTTTAAACTGGACATAAGAAAAAACTCCTTTACCGTCCAAGTCCTCGGAGTCTGGAATAGACTCCCTCCAGAAGTGGTGTAAGCACCTACTCTGGACACCTTTAAAAACCACTTTAAAAACCGCTTATTTTACTGGGATGTTTTGACCCCAGCAGACTTCCTGCACTTGGGCAGGGGGCTGGACCTGATGATCTTGCGAGGTCCCTTCCCGCCCTAATGTCTCTAAAATTAGCTAGCATACCACATGCCTAGTGTCTGTGGGGCTGGGGTCCCTGCTGTGGGATATGGGAGGGAGGTGGGGGGATTTCCTGCTTGAGCAGTCTGTGTGTGTGTGGGGCGGGGGGTGGACAGGGCAGGGGGAAGCCAGGCAGACTGTGCTGTTTCTGCAGTCTCTGCTGGAGCTTTACACAGCATTAGCTTGCAAACCATATGCTTGCTATGGTCCATGCTGTGACAGAGGGGAGGAAGAGATCCCTTCTTAGGCAGTGAGTGGTGAGGAGGTAGGGGCATGGGGAGTCATAGATTTCATAGACATTAGGGCTGGAAGGGACCTCGGGAGATCATCGAGTCCAGCCCCCTGCCCAAAGGGCAGGAAGTCAGCT
>NW_017728943.1:54942705-54983762 GCF_001723895.1 Crocodylus porosus | reverse complement strand
ATGCTTAGATATTAGGAAGAAAAGGTACACTGGTCCACAGCTGACATTGCCACCCTCCCAGCACAGTGGAAACTCCCACCTGGATCCCCAAACTGGAACCTGCCAGCAGTGTTAGCTGTGGACCTGCTGTGCCTGCAAGTCTGCTGGAGCTCTGGCCAGGGAGCAGAGGGAAGGGGCCAGCCCCACTGTGGAGCAGAGCCCTGCCCAGCCCAGAGAGCATGCTGGGATGCTGGGGGAATCTGGTTTTACTTAAACCAGGAAGGGGTCTGGGACAGACATTGCATAAACTGGTTTGACCCAAACCAATTAAGTCTGATACTACATTCAACTAGGTTTATCTCAAATTGGTTTCAGCCATTTTGAAATTGGTTTATGTGCACCTGTCCTGTTACAGGTTTAAACCAGTTTCTGATCACTGAAACTGGTTTATGTGTAATGTCTGTCCCTAGCCACAATGTATTTTGAATTAAAGCAAATAATATTCTGGGTATATATTCTGTGGTGTGATGTTCTGCTGCCTGGCAGTATGCATACTGTGGGATGCCTACCAAAAACTACAGGAATTTTTGACTGTTAGTCAAACTAACTAGTTTCTTTTGATTCCTTTCCTGGTAGCAGCATTTTAAAACTATTTGGAGGTAGCACTGAGAACAGTATAATCAAGGTAGTCATTAACCTGTAAAGCATGATGCATGTATTGGCAGTTGTGCAATCAGATGAGTTAGGGTCAGTAGTTTCTGTGGACTTTGAATTCAATGATATGATGGCTATAAGTGAAAGTGGAACAGGAGACAAAGTTATTTGTTAATTCTACAGAGTATGTATATGAAGCAGCACATAGTGGAGTGTTGTTGCTGTGCTTGGTCAATTAGCAGTGACTGGTGGATGGGACAGCAAAGTAAAGATTGCCAGAAGTAGTTGCATAACTTCAGAATGTGGAAGACTACTTTTCTAGAGATCCAGGTAGAATCTGAAGCTGCCTGAAAGAGTTACCCTCAGTATGGGGAAGTATGTGACCATTACCATCTGGAAGCTTGCCACCCCTATTGCACCTAGCCAGTGACTAACTGGGTTGTTGTTGGTAGATCAAATGTCAAGGCTATTGTGGCGGTTTTATCCTCTTTAGAGAAGCTATGATTCTTGCTCTCATTCTGAGAGATCCAGCTTGCCCTCTGCTTCTGCAGCTTCTGAAGCGTTTCACTGAACACATGGACAACAGAGAAAGCAGCTGTTTAATTATACTTTGAGTAGCTGGAGAATGACAGCAGAGTGTATGTTTGGAAAACTTAAAGTAAGGTAGAGGTCCTTCCATAACAATTACCATCACTATTAAGTGGCTTGTGTGATAAGTGTTTGCTATGCTTTGCACAATGTCCTTGAAAGTAAGGGAGAGAGCCTCACTCGTGGGAGGAGGGAGAGGTGTTCTGAATGGCATGGACAGCCAGAGAGGATGCCTTTGCCTTAAATGGTCAGGAACAGTATACTATGACGAAGGAAATGACTACAGTATCTCATGATTTTAGGTATAGATACTGCAAAAAATAAGTTAAGTACTGGAAATGGTAGGGGGTCCTAAGTCCTCAGCTGGCCCTTTGTGCAGTGTTTCAGTTGATGTGTACTGGAAAAAACCCTGAGTTAAAAAAAACACATTAAGCTGAATAAGAAAAGCTAACAAAATGTATTAGGATCTTAAAAATAGAGCTGTGGTATGCCCGATGTGTTAAATGTTTGCATTCTTTTGTAGAAGTTCTTAAAACTGTCCTTTCATCTCCAAAGCCATGGGAAGGGCCTGCAATTTTGGTTGAATGCAGGTCCTGCTATAGTGTATTCACCATTTTGTGTGGGACAGGGCTGAAGTTGGGATGCTGTACTTGTCTTTATAACAACACATCTGTTTTCTTCCTCATTTCATGCCTTGTACTCTTTGTCCAGGACTCTGCACTCCCTTTTGAGCCTATGGGATTGCTCAACCTCTTCTTCCCTTTGCCTTCATGCCTCTCTGGGATGCAGGCACTAGTTCCTTAAGCATCCTCTCTCCCATTTTCCTTGTTTCTCTTGGACATTTGCCAACTTTTCATTGGGTGGTAAATCTCCTTATGTTGTGGATTTGGGTTCTAAAGAAACTTGGAACAAGCTCAAGAACTTATTGTCCTGATACTAGTTTCAGTGCCAGCAATTATGAAATCTTGCTTTTCTTTCCTTGCAGTTTTGGAAATTTGTTTATAGCTGCTTTTCTCACTTTGAGTTTCAGTTTATGATGAAATGTATTGCTACTGTATGGGAGATCCCTGTATCAGTGAGTATAGGGTGGGTAGGTAAGGTGGGGTGCAGGCAACAGAGAGGCAGTTTAGTAATGGAATATGTACTTCTTCAGGTTGTCCATATGTTGTAGGATGTTCCACAGAGGTGAATCGCAAAGAAATAGAGAGAGGGGGGTTGTTAAAAAATGCACTGGGCTAACCAGGAAGATAGGTAACCAGCCCCTTGATGGAACTTTGGGAAGGCAAATTGACAGAAATACCAAAGGCTGACCAGCAAAGGAGCAAACCAGTTATAGAGGATCCATCAGAAACCAATGTTGATCAAGGTTACAATACTTTTACAAACTGCCAAACTGAAATAGCCGAACTCCATGTAACTAGAGGCTATAGAAGCCATTATGTGCCATGCTGGGACAAGCAGGGCAAACAGCTCTTTAACATCACCAAGTAATGCAATGACCCTGTAACTATAAAAAGAACTACAGAACAGCCGGCTACCACATTGAACAATATAAAAAAGGAAGGAGGACTCAGTACCATAGAAGAATTGAGTATGACCCACTTGAGCAGACAAGCATGGTACATCATTAACTGCCTTACAGGCAAAGGCATCAGAAAATGACATTGCCCTGTGTCAGCAAATTCCATCGCGATAATACAGTGCAACAACAAGTATAGTGGGGTTGGCAGTTATTTTGGCTGGAGTGGAACTTAATGAATTTCCTTTCCCTTCCTCTAGAATCTGGTTGGAGCTGTAGTTTGCCAGAAGCCCCAAAACTCAGCTGTGGACCCAGATGCCGACTTTTGCCACAGTGGGCAGGCAGTGATGTCAGGTGTGGGTGCAGCCAGCAGGTTCCATAGCCCCAACATGGAATCTGCTGGTGGTGTCACAGCTGATACTGCTGCCCGCCTGGCATGGCAAAAGCTCCTGCCTGGGTCCACAGCTAACACTGGTGGCAGGTTCCAGTTTGGGGATCCAGGTGGGAGTTTCCACTGTGCTGGGAGGGTGGCAATGTCAGCTGTGGACACTGTTGGCAGATTCTGTGTTGGGGCTCTTGAACCCTCCAGCAGTATCCACAGCTGATGCCACTGCCTGCCTGCTGTGGCGAAAACACTGCCCAGGTCCACCGCTGATGCCATAGTGTCAAGGTCTGATGTTGCTGAGTGGAAGCATTCCTGCCCACTCACCATGTGGTGGCCAGAGAAGAGAGAGCCAGAGGAAAGGGGAGGGGTCAGATCCAATGAGTTGGTGGACACGTACTTAAAGGCTGGATCAGATCTGTTGGTGGGCTGTATTTTGCCCACCTCTGAAATACAATAACCGAAGCAAGCAACACACAGACATTATTAGACACCTCACTTGTGAACAACTTAAATTACCCATCGTCAACCTTAATTTAACTATTCCCATCTCTGACCGCTATTAAAGTGATCAAGACTAGGGTAGATATCAGGAGGCGCTACTTCACGGTCAGGGCAGCTAGGATCTGGAACCAACTTCCAAGTGAAGTGGTGCTGGCTCCTACCCTGGGGGTTTTTAAGAGGAGATTAGATGAACACCTTGCTGGGGTCATTTGACCCCAGTAATCTTTCCTGCCACGGCAGGGGGTCGGACTAGATGATCTACTCAGGTCTCTTCCGACCCTAGAAACTATGAAACTATAAGACTGGCAAGGCTGCTGAACCAGATGAGATATTCATTACCAAGCTTCAAATGGCTTCAGAAACTCATGTATAAATGTTTGGAAAGTAATAGACTTCCAAAAATCTGGAGAAAACCTGACGTTATTGCTATCCCAATAAACCACTAGGGGAGCCAAAGAGCTACCAACCCATTTGTTGCAGAGAGCAGAAAACAGCTCAGGAGAGACCCCTAGTGGCAAGAAGGGGCCCAGCTGCCACTTACCAGGGCAGCTGGAGTAACAGGTGCTGGTTGCTAGGAAAACTGCTGGGGAGCCAGCTGACAGGAAGAGGCAGGGCCTGGCCCATATAAGCCCAGGCGTGAGGCCAGTTCCCCTCTGGTGTCCAAGGGGGGAGGAGCTCGGCCAGTGCAAACAGAGGGGAGAACCCTGACTGCATGGACAGCCCCTGGTTGCTGCTGGGGGTTGGAGTGTTTTCCTGGTAGGGACTGAATGTTGTTTGGCCGGGCAGTCTAGCTTTTTATATTATAGCCCCGGGGCTTTGTGTTTTTGTGTTCTCTGTTTTAACTGGAGGACCAGGTGAGGCTGTCAGGGGTTGGAGGAGGCCTCATAGGGGCTCCACGGTAGCGTGGGAACCCTGGCACCAGAGAGGGCACAGCATTTGGGGTGCATTGACCCCAGCCCCAGAGCAAGGGGGGCTGTGAGAAGCCCCAAGGAGGTAAAGCAGAGGGCCAAATCACAGCACGGCCCAGCTCGAAACCATGTCAGTACCATCTGCGAGGCTTGGGCTGCGGTATAGGGGAGGAAAAGAAGCCACAGATAGCGCCTCCTGGCACCGGGATGCATAAAGTAGGCAGCCTCCTGCTGATTACATCAATTAATTAGTCAATTAAGATCAGGGCATGGCAGGAGAGTAAGCAGGTGGTTGGCCAATAACAGGAGGGTGGAGTCACCAGTAGAAAGGCTCCAGTAGCGATACTCCTGTCACACCATCTCACTACTATGTGTTATATACAAACTCACAGAGTGCATAGTTCTGAACAGAATAGAGAGATCAGCATTGATCCTCAGGTCCCAAAGAACAAACTGGCTTTTGGAAAAAGTAGTGTACCACTGACCAAGTTACATTACTTGCATCTGACATAGAAAACAGATTTGAAATGTGACTGAAAACAGGCATGATCTTTATTAATCTTATAGTTGCCTATGGTACTGTATGGCACCAAGGCCTCAAATATAAACTGCACCACGGGTAGACAGTTATTTGGGCTTGAGAGCCACATTGGGAGTTTTAATGAGGTGTCATGGGCCGGGTCAGCACCTTTCTTACCTCCTCCCCGCCCCCCCCGGAACAACTCTCCAAAACTCCCTATGGGGCTGTCTGTGGGCAGGGAGCTGTGTTTGGGGTGGGAAGTGCGGACGAGACTGGGATCATGGAGCTGGGACAGCTCTGGGCTGGGGCCTGGGTCTGCTCCCTACATGCCCCTGCCCTATGTGAGGGGGTGTGGGGTGTGTGTGGGGGGCATGTGTGTGTGTATGCAGGAGGGGCTGCCTGGCCACTAGATCCTGGGAGCGTCTCGTGGGTGAGGAGAGAAAGGGTGGGGGAGGGTGAAGGGCATGTGCAGCAGAGCTCACTTGGGCGGTGTGGTCCTTGCTGCCCCCATGACACTCTGCATGGGGCTTAAGCCTGCCTACTTGGTCTGGGGCAGCCTGCGCTGCGCTCCTGCCAGTACCTGTGGCCTGGCTGGGTGGTGTTCTGCTTCCCTCTCCTCCAGCGACAGCTCCTGATCCTGATTTTGCCTCTGCTATGAAACACTGTTACACCCATGGTGCTAAAAGATTACCAGAACATAATCAACCCGGAGTTTAATGTGGAATATGACTCACACAGTTCAACTTAACTAACATCAAAATTTTATTAATACAGTAAATGTTATCTTAAGAACTTCTGCATAGAGAGAGAGAAAAACACTTAATCCAATCTCACCCAATCCCAGATTTTTACTCTACTTTACAGAAATGATGGCCAGTCAGTTCCTGAAAGTAGAGAATGGTCATCTGTGGGTATGACTGTTTTTCAGTCCAGATTGTGTTGAACAACAACATACACCCAACTTCCTTGTCCCCCCTTTTATGCTTTTTCTTTAACTTTACTTCTTGATGACTCTTCATTTCCAGGTACTGTTGATTGGTTTCCCTGTGATCATCATACTGTTCATATTTTTATCCTGTCAGCATCTTTCTTTGTTCCTACAAACTCATCACATGCACACATCTTAATTTTGTCTTTTACTTGTGTCTTAATTTGTGCATGCCCTGAACTCCTAATTTGGTCCGTCCATCAACTCCGTAAATTCCAAGGGCTCTGCAATTGAGCACTGTCCAAGTCATCCCCTCATCACTTTTCATTAACATATCCAATCATGTCATCCCTCTGATTTAGTCAGCTTGTGCCAAGTTAAGTTAATTTGAGCTAGTAACAAGGCCTACATTTCACATGCTTATGTTGATAATGCTGGAACATAAGCTGCCTGTGAAAGTGAACTCGAGGCTAGTTGATAATGCAGACACAAGCAAAATGAAAAGTTCAGATAATACTGAGGCTATGCAAAAGCTTAAGCAATGGTTAAATAAGGCTGAATGTAAAAGAAAAGTGTAAATAATACCATAATTCACCACTCAAGCAGGCACAGCTGAAGCTAAATGTGATGAGCTGGGTTCATCTGGGTGGCTCCTGCCCAAGCGCACAGGGCTCCAGCTCCTGGGAAGACAGCTGGGAGCTGAAGCTGGAGCCCTGTGTGCTGGAGGAGTTGCCCAGTTGAAGCTGTTCACTTGCCTGCCCAGAACGGAATAGTACAGCACAGCAGGAGTAGCTTCTAGTGGGTTGTTTCTGTTGTGGCTGAAGCCAGCTGTGTGCTGCTCTGCACCCCTTACCTCCAGTAGCAGCTCCTCCTCCCATTCCTGTCACATTGCACTGTTCCCAGTGGGCATGTGGGGCTATGGCTTGAGCTCCCAGCTCCCTTCCGCTTGAAGCCGGGTGCTGGAGCCAGAGCCCCACGAACTGGGGCAGGAGCTGTTCAGCTGAAGCTGTTTGCATGGCACAGCAGGAGCAAGATCAGGAACAGGAGCTGCTGCTGGAGGTGGGGGCTCAAAGCAGCACTGGCTACAGCTGCACAAGGAACAGCCCTCCAGAAGCTGTACATGTTGGCCAGGGCTGGGCTGTGGGCGCCAGTGGGAGCCTAGTGCAGGCTGCCCTGGTGTGACCAAGCGGGGCTTGGCCCCATGTGGAGCACCATGGGGGCAGCTGTGGGCCAGATCCAGTCACCTGGTGGACCAGATCCAGCCCACAGGCCATATTTTGCCCACCCCTGAACTACAGTCTATGATACTTGATGGCAAGCTATGCACTTTCGTCATGAACGCTATCTCCAGCAGATTATTTAAACTCACTACTAGCCAAAGAGAAAAAAGCAGGGTATGAACTCTGAAGAATGGAGTCCCCCCAGGATCAATGCTAGCACACATGCATTAAAAAATATTGATCTCAGGCTTTGTTCATACAGTATCTAAGCAATACATGTACACTGACCATGTCACCATAGTAGCTCAAGGTATTGACATGACAGAACTGGAAAAGATATTGAGTACTGACATGGAACTCATTGCTATCTCCACAAGTAGTGCTTGAAGATGAACATAAATAAATCAATCTCATCACTCTTCTACCCTGGACAATTGTTGAGCTAAGAGCATGCTGAATATCAGAGTAGGCAACCATATCCTCCCACAACCAACCTAGGAGTCTCATTCCATTCCTTCGCTTATAAGCATCACATTCAGATCTGCAGTAAAGTCTCTGCACAGGTATCAGACTTAAGCTCTTTAGCCAGCATGACATGGGATACCAACTTCAAAAGGCTCAGAACCACTGCACTTGCAGTAGTATATGCCCCAGCAGAATATTATGCTCCTGTATGATGCAGAAGTTGTCACACTAAAAAGCTTGACAAACACTTAGTGCTTTGAGACTTGTAACAGGCTGCCCAACTTAGACACTCTCCCTCTCTCTCTCTCTCTCTCTCTCTCTCTCTCTCTCTCTGGTGTACTCCCTGTAAGGCGTTAAACCAAGTGACATAAGGAGACAGGCCCTAACATCATTATTGACAAAAAAGGCAAGAGATGACCTGCTTCATCAATTGTTAACTGAAGACCTGACTAGATAGAGTCTTAAGAGGCTTAAAAACCAGTCCACAAGCACCTGGAAGAGATTGGGGATGCTTAACCAAACCTATGGGCAGCAACAGAGTAAGCTGAATGCTCAGAAAGATTAGACTTATTCCTACAGTATTTTATGCCAACTGAGTCCCTCATTGGGCATGATGTTGACAGATAAGTGGGAGTCAAGCTGAACAAAATGAGATCTAGATACAGATGTGTCAAGAAAAAACTGTACAAAATGAACATCTTGGACAACCCCCTGTGTGAATGTGGTGTCCAACAAACATCACAGCTTAATCAAAAGCTGCAGTCTTTACAAATGCCCAGATGGGGCAGATGGAATTTGCATGTTGAGTGATAATACCAGACAGTGGCTTATAGATTTGGAAGTTGATATGAAAAGGCATCTGTAGATGAAACGGGGACCCTAAATTGAAGTAGTGGGTTTTTAAAAACACTGCTTCAATTTAGGGCCCTTTAAACCCCCAGTGTTGTGCACACACCCAAATTTACCTGCTTCTCTGGTGGTAGGGAGGGGAGGGTGAGCTGCCAGCGGGCAGAGCAGTCCCTGGGCTGTGGTGGGAACTCATGCTTCCCTCCATGGCAGCGGTGCCCCCACTGCCCAGGCAGCATCCCCCCGCAGGCACCCAGCTCAAATGATCCCGGGGGACATTGCAGTGGCAGAGGGAAGCACCAGGCTCCCACGCAGCTCAGGCAGGCTCCGGGGGGGGCGGGGGGAGATCAGGCTTGTCGCTTTTCTTGAGTGGAGCCTGCCTTCCAAGGCTGCTGCCAGGCTGCCTGCACAGGCTTCCTGCAGAGCCCATGAGCTGCACAGAGCCCAGTGTTTCACTTTGTGGCTGTAGGGCTGCAAAGTAAAACTCCTCTCAAGTCATTTAAGGTGCATTATGCTGCCTGATTTGCTACAGAGGCTGGAATTGCTGCGCAGTATGCGACTGACACATGCAAACACTGACACCATTAAAATGTTGCAAAAGCATTTTACGTGCTTTAAAATGTCGTGCACACATGCCACTTGTTTAGTCTACACAAGACCTAATGTTATGTGAAAGAGAGAGAGAGATTGAGAGGTACCAAAATTGTATCCTCTAAGTGCTGGCTTATTTGCCCAACATACTGGGAAATGGCTGATATTCCCTCTGCCCACTCCACCCCAGAAAGGTTTAAGTCCTTCTAAACAGTTGAATTCATGTAATGCTTATTGCTAAGCTGTCCTCCAGAGCATCTTCATGTTAGCCGCTTGTAGGGGTATTGTTCACAACAGTTTCAAGATGACACTGCGTGGGGCACTTGTTAATTGCTAACATAAAAATCTCCAAAGGTGTTGTGTACTCCTTTATAAAAACTGTCTACCTTGTCATTTTTTAGTGCTTTGGTGGTGAAACTAGCAAAAATAGAGTCCAGTTATTATTAATACTGACTAATAGTGAGTCATTACTACTTCCATTCTTGTTTGTTGCCTTTAGGTTTTTCTTCGGCTTTGCTGCTGTTCTGGAGCTGCTTTGCTTTGAGTACTAAGAACAGTTCCAGGAGTGCTACTGACTTTGTCTCTGATAGTTACTGTAGTCTGATCCTTTTCCAGACAGGACTGGACATGCAGCTCTTTAGAGTAAGTGGCCAAGTCTGGGGCTAGGGACAGACATTCAAAAAGCCCGAGCCTGAATTGATTCAATTTTTGCAGGTTAGTTTAAGCTGGCTAGGCTAAACTAGTTTGTTCTTATACAGACATCTCTGGACTGAAAAAACGCAGGCACATGCCTGAAGTGGCTCAGGCTAGTAGCCGGGAGGTGCTAGAGGAGGAGGAGCAGAAGTCAAGCAGACGCCTGCAGTCTCTGCTGGAACTGCAGCCAGGGAGCAGAGGGAAGGGGCCAGCTCTCCTGTGGAGTACAGAGCCTTGCCCAGAGGGCACCCAGCCCAGAGAGCATGCCGGGATGCTGGGGGAATCTGGTTTTATAAACCAGCAAGGGGTCTGGGACAGACATTGCATAAACTGGTTTGAGCCAAATGGTACTACATTCAACCAGGTTTATCTCAAACCAGTTTCAGCCACTTTCAAACTGGTTTATGTGCACTGAACATTTGTGTTCTGTTACAGGTTTAAACCAGCTTCTGATCACTGAAACCAGTTTATGTGTACTGTCTGTCCCTAGCCTAGGAGTTCTGTAGGACATTCTTGTTAAAGGATGGGGGCAGGATATAGCTGCAGTAATAAATATGTGTATGAGAATTCAACGCGTTGTGTGAGGTAACATCTTTACAGTGAAGACCTCCAATCTTGATGCCTTGGGAACATTGCAGCACAAACGCACATTATGATTCAGGTGTGAAGCAGTACAGTGTAGAAAAAGTTTATTTAGATGTGAATTCCCTCAGTATCAAAGAGGATTAATTGCTGTGTCTTGATTCCATTTAAAAACACGTGTGTCCCTTTCACACGGACAAGCTAAAGATTATCTGATTTAATATCCCTTTATAAACAAACCCAGACAAAAGTAAATGCATAAACATTTACTTTAGTGCTTTACAACTTAATAAAAAACTGAAATTAGGTTAAGAACAAATGTACATGCTGAATGTCCCAGCTGAGAAGACTGAGGAGCACTGAGCTTGTATTTGTTACACATTTTCCCCATCTCAGATTTTCTTGGTGATACTTTATCTCATTCTGTGATGTGGCGTCAGCAACATTTTCTGGCAGCTGGCTAGAATGATCCAGCCTGGGTTAAAGGTAGACCAGCACTAGGACCTGGGCACCACCACCACCACTTCCTCTTCTCTCTGCTGCCAGGCTGTGGCATGGGCCAAGCTCCCTTCCCCTCCTCCCCACAACCTGGAATGCTGTTGAAGGCCCTGCTTCAGAAGCCAGATCCACTGGTTCCCCAGGCCTGATTCAACCTGCAGGCCATTAGCTGCTGACCTTGTAAGGTATCTACAGTGGTCCATGCTAACTCTCTTTAGACACTGGTCAGAGGAGCATGACACAGCTGTCTGCTTGCCTCTGACTTTGCTGTCAGTTGCCTATACCTTTTGTGTCCCTCTCATCAGAGTATTCTGATTTTGAAGATTATCGTACAGTAATTGGGAGACAGAACCCCTGGGTTCTGTCTCCTGTCTCCAGATCTGAAAGAGGAGTAGGGACTGCCCAAATAAGTTTTTTCAAACATAATTCCATCCAGATTAAGTAAGAGAATATTGTCAGTTGAGCATCTGCAGAATGAAAAGTATGAAATGAAAAGCAGTAAAAAGTAAAGTAACACACAATTGTTTGTCCACTCAGGTATGTTCTCATCAAAGGTCCTTTAAGGATTCTTTCTAACTATAACGGTAATGTTCTTCCGTAGTTAGCTCCCTTCATTTTTTTTGTAGTTAACCATATATGACTGTCTTTCTTCCCTCTCAATCATTATTCACTATGACTTTTTAAAATCAGTAGTGCAAATTGAGCTTAAATTCTGAGCTTTCCACAGCAATGCCAAGGTTTTTTCTGAGTGGTTACAATTTATTTAGAGCCTAGAAATAGGCATAGATAAAATTACTTCCTCAAATTTGTGCTTTGCCCTTTTAACACTGAATTTTGTCTGTCACTTGCCTGACTTTTTACATTCTTTTACAGTTTACAAGAATTGTGTGTTGTATGCAAACTTTCTTATCTAGACCATTAACAAATATATTTAACTTTACTGATCCTAATGTGGAACATTGGTGGTAAATAATCAGTTTTCAATATGGCAAAAAGGTCCTTCTTCCCACCAGATTTTAATCTATCATATTCTTTAACTGCGTGTCGAAGAGGAAGGAGAGCTTATTTTCTTTTCAGTGTTGATAATACATATATATTCTAGCTACTCATATTGGTGAGGCATGGTTTTACTTCCCGCAAGCTGTGCTGTTGTGTCTTTATCATGTTTTTTTTTTCGATTAATCTTCTTGGTGCCAAAGCAAAAATCAAAGGTCCATAATTGTTAGCATTGCTTCCTGGTGCCAAAGCAAAAATCAAAGGTCCATAATTGTTAGCATTGCTTCCAGTGTTTGCTTCTTTGTGTGGGTTGGTGGTTTCTTTTATTCATTATTTTTGAAGTAGGACTTCTGATATGAAGCTTGGTTTTAGATACTTTGTCTTTTATAAAGCTTATTCATTCTTTAGTTTCTTCAGACTACATGGATAATGCTATGCAGTCCTATTGGTTTTGTGGCTCTTTAACTTTCCAGTTTTGTTTCAACACCTCTCTTTTCATGCTTGTATTGGACAGTACTTAATTTTTATATATGAGAAGGGTGGGCCTGGATTTCTCCAAAATCACCTGTGAAGATTACTGAAAAATCTCATAATTTCTCTGCAGTGTCTTTAGTGTCAATAATTGCTCTATTGGCACAAAAGTGATTAGCTGTGATAGTCTGAAGTTAGGCAGAAGATAGGGAAGAGTGGCGCCTTAGAAGTTAAGTAGTTCAGAAGAGCATGAGTTTTCATATACAACAACTGCTTCATTAGAGGTTTCATCCAGAGGTTTATGCCTCTCTGAACCAATCACTCTAAGGTGGCACCCTGCCCTACCTTCTGCCTAATTGCTCAGCTATTCACTCAGATCAGCCAACAGACCAAATGCTCTTATATGTTTCTTGTTTATAGTGCAGTTAGAATGTATGTAGTTGGCTGTTTAATTCTCTTTTAATTATCCACCATCTATTTTAAGTTTTACTTGACATTATTCACATTTAATTCCAGTGGCTTTATTTTGGGCTAGATGTTTATTTCTCTTCTTTTTTCATTTTTTGTTTAAATCTACCTCTTCGTTAAACAGTCCATCTGTATTTTGTTCTTAAGGCTTTTTTTTGTTTTATATTATTCTGCATATGTTCAGGGTTTTTTTTGCATGCCTTTTTAGATAGGAAAAAGTTCTTGGGATACAAGCATTTGTAAATATTGGAAACATTTCATTTCTTTTTTTCCAAGTTTTCAAAATATTAAGTATATATGTTTCCAGGTTGTCTGTAACATTTTGGAAAAGTATCTGTTAAAAGACTGGAAAGACACTCATTCTCTCTCTCTTTTTAAAATAGCAAACAATAATTTCCTTCTTTTCTCTACCTCTGTGGTGTATGTTTATATAGATAAACTGTATCCCCTCCATTCTCTGCCAGCTACTTTTGTTTGTTCTCTGCTAGATGAGCTAACTAGATATTTTATGTTGCATCTGAGTTTCATTTTTTTCTTTTAGAAGCTACTCCATTTTCACAGCACAAGTATCTCTTGCATTATGGAAGCTTCATTTACCTGCATTGTAGTGGGAAGAGTGAAATTGCATGTTCTTCCTTCATTAGCGCATACATGATCAGAAACAAGAGGATTGAACTGAACTATTCTCTATTCCTTTATATGGAAGGGGCTGAGATGGTGGTGGTCTGGCTTCTGTGAGTGCTGGTTTTTGTGGAGATGTTCAGCTGATAACTGCACTTTCTGGTCCTGCTGAGTTGGTAGGCGCTGACTGTTTATGCTGGTCTGCCTGTTGCTTATAGGCCTCTCTGGCCTTCTCCAGGCAATGCTTTAATTGCTCCTGAACTTTATGCATACAGTGTATCCAATCTGTGGCTGTAGACTTATTGGAGTTAGTGCAGGTGTTCTCAAACTTTGTGATACCATGACCCTGAGCGCTGGATGATGGGGAACGGGGAGTTCACATGCGGCAGCTGCTTTCCTCACTGCTGCATGTACTCCCCGGGAAGTTTGTGGCCCCCTCTGAAGTTGCTCGCAGGCCCCCGGGGGGTCGCAACTCGCAGTTTGAGAACCCCTGAGTTAGTGGGTAAGGTGGGATGCAACTGGGGTGAAACTCATAGTTGGCAAAGCATGCTTAGAGTTATTGTAGGCCATTTCTCTGAGTGCCAGGAGCAGAAACCAATTGTTCTTTTGGAAACTGAGGTAACACAGGGCATACTGCTTCAAGACCTTGTTGAAGTTCAGGGAGCTTACAGACCATGACTGAGGTGGGTGAGAAAGGGTTGGAGTAGTCTGCTGGATTTCTGAGGGGTCTCATAGTGCAGGCACCAACATTGCAAGAGCAGACAAAGGCCTGCACCATCTTGTATAGCCACAGCCACCAAAAGTCATTGGAGATTAGTTGGTAGGTCTTTTCAGTTCCAGGGTGGCCTGCTAATGGGGAGTCATGGTGAAGGAAATGTATAGTGAGTCTAGCAGACCTGGGGGCACATAGATCTTACCCGGGGTAAATATGACTCCATCCTGGACCTGATGGAGTTGTTGTTTGAACGTTGCCTGTTCTTCCTGGAGTAGTCCCTTGTAGGTGATGGTATGGAGCAGAGAGAGATCTGGCAACGCAATGCTGGTGAAGTGAAGCTTCAAAATGGGGCTGGGTTCAGATGGTTCCTCTAAGTTTGCATTATACTTGGCCTTCCAGGAGAGGGCATCTACTTACCATCTAAGCCCAAATTGGTGGATTATTTGAAAATCAGAGTGGGAGAAGAATCATAGAAGTAGGGTCGGAAGGGACCTTGTGGATCTTCAAGTCCGACCCCCCACCTGAGCAGGAGAAAAACTGGACTCGGATGACTCCTGCCAGGCAGGCATCAAGGCTCTTCTTAAAGACCCCCAGGGTAGGAGCCAGAACTACTTCCCTTGGAAGTTGATTCCAGATCCTAGCCTCCCTAACCGTGAAGTAGTTCTTATGGATGTCTAATCTAAACCTACTCTCCAACAACTTGTGGCCGTTATTCCTTGTTATGCCAGGGGGCGCTAGGGGAAACAAGGACTCTCCCAAACCCTTCTGGTCCCCCCTAGTTTATAGATGGTCACCAGATCCCCCTCAGCCTTTGCTTGTGAAGGCTGAACAGGTTCAGGTCCCACAGTCTCTCATTGTAGGGTCTGCCCTGTTGTCCCCAGACCATGCGGGTGGCCCTCCTCTGGACCCTCTCAATGTTGTCCTCATCCTTCCTGAAGTGGGGCATACAGAACTGGACACAGTACTCCAGCTGTGGCCTGACTGGTGTTGCGTAGAGGGGGAGGATCACCTCCTTGGCCGTACTTGAGATGCACCTGTGGATGCATGACACGGTCCGGTTAGCCCTGACAACCGTGACCTTGCATTGTTGGCCCATGTTCATCTTGGAGTCGATAATGACTCCAAGATTCCTTTCTGCCTCCGTGCTCTCAAGAAGGGAGTTTCCCATCTTATAAGTGTGCTGCTGGATCTGCTTCAGGAGGTAGAGAAAATGGGACAGGTTGGGAATTAAGAAAGAATTCTCTCTTTAGTTGATGCTATAAGATCAGAGCATCTTCAAAACTTGATATACTAGTGATATTGCTGTTGTAATGGCTAAAATGGTATGCTTTTCTTTTCCCATGGCTCTGAAAAATATGTGCAAATAAAACAGGTTTACTTGAAACGTGTCATGTTACCTGATCCTCAGAGAATAAAATCTACTTCTGCTAACAGATAATGGAATTATTCTTTCAAATAAAGTGGTAGAGGCTTGTATTTCTGGTGTCAAAGTTCCTGTCTCCATTGAAATCTTGTGCTGGTGGGTTATTTTTAGTTATTTGTTTTTGAATAATCTGAGAGGCACCCTAATTAATCTAAACAAATTCTGACAGTTGAATCCAAGTTGAAGGCTCTAGCATTTAAACTAGTAGGATGTTTTGGGAACCATTTCCTATTGAATTTATATACAGATTTTTGTGGATCTTAATGACTTGTTAAACTGTAATATGTGGTTTAAATATATGACCTGTTTATCTTGATCTCTGAGGCTTGCTTGATCGGCTATGTAATTTTAATTATGTGATATTTATTTTAACTGGGTTACACCAGTGGACAACCAAAGAAACTGATTAATCAGTTGGATACATTAGTCCGTTATATTGTTAACATTAACATATAAATAAAGCACTTATAATCCTATTCATTGTTATGAATATACAAAACTAATCATAATAAAAAAAATCTTTTGCAGTTGCTATTTAGGAGTTGGTTAATTTTTTTCTCAAAACTTTTCCTTTACACATTCAACTTAAGCAAACCTCTCTTTTTAAAATAATGTTTAGTGTTGCAAATGCTTGTTTTAAAACAATTTCCAAAGTTCTGAATTCTCGCACCTAATTTTTAGACTAGTGTTAGTTATTTCTTTATCCTCCCTCTAGTGGCTAAAATAGTATCTGTTTTTATATATTTATGAAAGGTTTTGACAGAAAATTGTCAGAAAAGTAGATTTGGTGTTGACTAAATATCCTTTCAAAAGAGTACTGAAAACACATTTTGTTACTTGATGAAATAAAAAATTCTGTTGTCTTCTAGATTTAACGATGGACTCTTAAATGTGGAAGATCTTCTTACAAGTTTTGACAACACAGGGAATGTCTGTAAGTTACTAATTATTTTTGTCTAAGTACAACATTATATTGGTGGAAACCAGCTTTATAACTATTACAATATGAACACACTATACTAGCGATGGATAGCAGTTTTGGCAGGCATAATACAAGATAAGTCTTGCCCCTTTCTTGAGAGCTGCTCTCATCCACACCCCTGAGAGGCATAGAGTTTGCACCCTGTGGGGCTCTACCTTGGAGTGGAGCAGTTTAACCTTTCCCTAGCTCTGTAACCACCACAGTTTTATATAGCAAGCAAGGATCTCAAGCTCTGAAGTTGGCAGCAGCCGTAGGGCCCAGGAAGGGTTAACCTGACGCTTGGTGAAATCTGATGCCACATCTCAGTACTTTCCACTCCCTGCCTCCATTCTGGCATCTTCTTTTACTTGAGCATTGAGGTCTCACATGCCACTTGTGGCATGTATGTTGCAGGTTGGCCACCTATGCTCTATAACAATCTAACTTACCTGGGAAGCATTGATACTATGATAACGGGTGCTGTATAAAAGCATGTGGTTAAATAAATGTATGTTTATGCTGGTTTACCATTTTAATATTGTTTACTATATAGGGAAATCTTACTGATGTGAATTGTTATTTTTCTGTTATCAACTTATTTTATTTTTGGGTGTAGAGAGATCTATTTTGCAGCAGGAATTGTGAACATAACTGTTGTATGTAGCTTGTATTTATGAAAGACTGAATTCCCCTATCCCCTCATTGGTTATCCATAGAATAATGAGCAGGTTCCTTTTATCAGTAACTTGGAACATTTTGTAACTTCATCTCTTTGGGGAAATGCTTAGCAGCAACATCTAGACCACAAATAGAGCAGATGCTCAAAGTCCTTACCTCAGCCTACCATAACTATAACACATCATTTAACTACTGGTATCAGCAATGCTCTCAAAACGGATTGTAGATACAGTAACTTGTTCTGATGGTTTTAATCACTCCCATTCTAGCCATTCTGAGCCTTTTGAATTGGGTGGAATATAAATGTAATATAAATAAATAAATAGTATCAGGTTCCAAAACTGAACCTTGTGCTACCTTTGTGCGCTAGACTAAAGAGTCCTCTTACCAAACTGCTATTACTCATATAGGTATTTATAGACTTACCAAGTCACCCCTTAACTTTCTCTTGTACAAACTAAATAGATCATCTCCTTTAAGCTTTTCACCCTAGCACGTGTTTTGAAGTGTTTAAGTATTCTTGTGCCTCTTCTTTGGACCTGGCTCAATTTTGCAGTACGCTTGAATTATGGACACCAGGACTAGATACAGTATTTCTGTAGCAATTATATCAGGACAAAGCATTGATGCAATAACTCCTCTCTACTTCTAGTCATTATTGTCCTATTTATTCATCCTGTTTTCACCACAGTACTATGCTGAGTGCTTACGTTCACACTGGTCATCAAATCATTTTGACACCACTTCCTAGGATAGCTCCCCATTTTGTATGCATGGTCTTCATTCTCTGTATTTAGATACTTGTTTGTACTGAAATGCATATCATTTCCTTCTGTCCAGTTTGTGGAGTGATCCAGGATGGCTCTCTATAAGGCTATGTTTACACATGAAAACATTTGCCAGCCTGCTTGTGTCAGAACACTGATAAAATTTGATTTCTTACTTGATGTGTGTGCCAGAAAAGCATACTATATATATACTAGCAGAACTGCCTGTCACAGCCATGGGAAATTTTCCCCAGCTGGACACTCATCAGATTGCTGTGTTTGGAACCTATGTTCATAAGGTTGTAGATTGCAGAATTGGTTTTCTCTACTTGGCACATTTTCTGGTTAAAGAGTCTCTGTTTATCCATTTATTGAAATGGGATCTTGCAACCAACCTTCCTAAAGGACTGTTTAACTGTTGGGGCCTGTGCTAATCCTTTGGAATATCCAACAGCATAAGCATAACCTTTTCCCAGAGTTCCAGTCTTACAGATAGACTGAGGTCTTGTTTATACTACAGACAAGCTGGGAAAGCCTCCTTATAGTAGATGTATATGTCAACAGATGGAGTTTTTTGTCAGCATTGTTCCGCCAGTTTCCTGGACAACAGAGACTAAGCCAACATAGCGTAATTGTGTCCATCTGAGGATGTTTCCTATTATACTTGTCAGTCATGGCCAACAACCCATGTAGTATACGCTAAATCTGAGTTTATAGTTTACCTCTACAAGGAATGTGATAACTGAAGTAGATAAATACTTAGACTTTGTTTAAAAAATAAGTGTTCTTAATAAATGCAAGAGGTTGTGAGAGGGAAGGAGTTTTATAGGTCATATCTTTAATTGGACCAGTTGCATGGTGGATATAGACGTAGACAAGCTTTTGAAGGCAGTGCATTCTTCTTCAGGTCTTAAGTCTATCCCCACCGTGCAGCTGGTCCAATAAGAGATATCACCTATCTTGAAAATCCTTGCATGTTGCATATTTCCTATACCATCATTTCTACAACATCACTTAAGACTACCAGAAGTAGAAGTTGATATTCTAAGTCAGGGTGGCCAACCTGTGGGATGTATGCCACAAGTGGCAAAGACAGTCTCTGTGTGTGACTTGTGGGAAATTGGGGAGGGAGTAGAGAACACAGCAGAGGATATGGAAGTGAGCAGAAAGGAGATAAATAGATCAGGCAGGTTAAGGGCATCAGAGTAGCACTTGCAAGGGTTATGGGGCTAACCAGAAAAAGTTGACCCCTCACCCCTCTTATTGTCGTAGGTCATCAAATTTAGTCCTTTTGTGTTGCCGGCAACCTTTACATTAGTTATGGTAAGTAATGTAAAATCTAGTAAGTGTCTGAACACATTTCCCTGTCTCAGTTTCTTTACTACTTTTGAGCCTTCTTTAGGAATTGGTTATAGTCCCCTAAGGAGTTCAGGATCACTCCCTTATTGCACATGACTTTCCCCCCCTAGTTTCTGTCTTTCTCTGTTGTTCCTGCAGTTAACAGGAGGCAGTGAGGGGAGGCCCTGTGTTTATAAAAGCATGTGCTTTTGTTTCCTCTCCATTGCATCCTCATTGTTTTGCGATCCTGCCACTTGAATGGGAGTTACTAAAATGTAACAGCTTTTCGTTGTCCTTGGTCAGTGAGGTATGTGAAACAGACTTGGTAGCTTGCAGCTACCAATGTACTACATAAGCTTTTGATAGGGACATTTAAGGAATAGCATTCCTGTATTCCTGTAGGGGGTTGACCCATCACGTCTGTCCCTTGCAACTTTGTTTCTATGTTGTCTTTCAAGCAGTTTTAAGTAACATGGGATGAAGAGCAGGTTCTTATGGAACCCCATTAGAAAACTTGATGATGGCTCTCCATTTACAATTATATTTTGAGTCCTTTTGTTACAGCCACTTTTCAGTCTGTTCAGTGTACTCCATGTTGATTTTTTTTTTTGCATTATTCAACTTCTCAATCAAAATGTTTTGCAGTTCTAAATGAAATGTCTTGCATAAATTTTAAGTGTATTGCTTTGACATGTAACTTGATCAAACAAAAAGATATCAAATTAATTTGACAAAACCTTGTTGATTTGTCATTAGTTATATTACCCTACTTTTAATTTTTGATTAGTCAAGTCCTACATCAGTTGTTCAGTTGTTTTGCCTGGGATCCATGTCAGGCTAACAGGTCTTGAATTTCATGGTCAGCCTGTTAACCCTTTTTAAATATCATTATTCTGTTAATCTGAATCTGACATAATGTTATCATCTTAAACCGGGACTTTCCCATTTCTGAATGGCCAGGGGCTGCAGTCTCTCCTGCCACATACCATATGGAGTCACATGCCTTCTGAGGTCCCTGCTGTCACATGGGTCTCCCTGTCACATGACACATTTCCCCCCCTGCCCTGCCCTGCCCCCACAGGTTCTCCTGAGCTCTTTGGCCATAGGCTCCCTCAGCCCTTTGGGTGGTTCCATGATATCCCCAGGGACAGGAGCAGACAGGAGAAGCTGGAGGAAAGGGGGATCCTGAAAACTCTAGCAACAGAAGAGTGATAAGGGGAGTGATGCTCAGACTGGGAGCTGTAGTTTAACACTTTTGGCTATGTACAGACAGTCAAAAAGCCCAAAGCTTAATCTGTTTAATCTTCACAAGTTAATTTAAACTGCTGATAAGCAAGTAAACAGACATTTACTTTTGATTTTGGAAATGCAGCCACATGGCTGCAGTGGCCCAGGCAAGCCAGAAGCTGTGGGGAAGGGGGTGTGCTACAGCACACCTCCCTGCTCAGCTGGAGCAGACAGCTTCTGCCATGGCTAGCCCACCCACCCTGCAAGGGGGAGGGTGTTATGGGAGAGGTGCAAAGCATCCTGGGATGCTGGGGAACTGTCAGTTAACTTGAATCTGAAGGGGATCTGGGACAGAAGTTCAGTAAACTGATTTAACTTAAATTAGTTAAGTGTAATACTACATACATCCAGGTTTTGGCCATTTAGAAAGTGGTTATGTGCACTGAACTTCTCTTGCGTTGCAGAGTTGAACTGTTTTTCGATCTTCGAAACTTTCGATTTTCGAACTTTATGTGTAATTTCTGGCCCTAGCCTTGGAGGTTGCACGTAGCTCACAGGCTGTTGGTTGGACAGCCCTGTCTTGAATAGTATTTTATAATAAAATTGATACCTCTGACTTTCTTAGTCACACCTTCATTTTTAAGGAAATATTTTGATTAGATTATTTATTTATTTTGAAGGTAATTTTTTTCTGTTTTCTGGATGCATTCTACTCTGATTTTTCTAATATATTTTCTTGTATACTGCATACACCTTTTCCCAAAAAAACAGCAGCAGGAAATTGTGCAAATTATATGCGAGAAACATGGTAAGAGCAATTTCTGCCTTACCTGGCAAAAGCAAAAGTAATATCCGTACGGGACACACAGGGAGCAGAACAATTAGTGGGTTATCTCTGTAGCTGGTGCTACTCAGTTATTTACTACAAGAAAAGATATCTTTTTCTTAATTCTTCATTCTGCCATTCAAAAACAAGTTGGTATTTTATACCAGGGTGTGTTGTATGCAATAAAATATGGTATGAATTAACAACCTCTTTTTTTAATATAAACCATATGCTGTTTTTTAAAGAACTCTGCTTTTATCAAGTAACAGCTTCCCCTAACAATCTTGTTATACTTTAAAACAGAATTTCTTTAGTATTTTACAGTAAAGCAACTAATACTAATATAGCCAGCCAGCTATATTGATTGTCTTTTATACAGTGGCAGCCTCTCCTGTGAGATCAGTTGAAATGTTATAAACTTTAATTGTTTTGAGGATCGTGCTGTATAAAAATACATGATTTATCTACAGAGGACTCTGCACAGGTTTCTGCTTAGATCTGTACTTTTGCTTGAAATGTTTTTGATTTAATTATCAGATATGAAAAGCTTATAAGCATTTAACTATTTTGTATATATACTACATATGTGGTAATTATCTGAAAGATGAATATTTGGACTACAGGTAAACTTTTATACACATAATATGTTTTTATTAAGTATATGTTTATATAAACGATTTTGTAAAAAATCGTGTGTTTAATGTATTTTTATAATGAGTATTTCCTAAACAACTACATCATTTTTCATATCAAATAAGATTTTCTTATTTTTATTTTTTTCTGATAAATGTTATAACCATCTTTATTAAAACAATATACTCTAACAGACTATGTCTTGTTAAATCCTTATGTTTAATGTATAGTGCATTGTGATTTAATCTGTGATCTGGGTCCTTAAATAGTTCAATTACATCCCTGTAAATAACTAAGAGTAGAGTGGGTGCAAGTAAATATTACCTGTTGTATACTTCTAGGGACATTAACTCAGTATAAGATGTGCCACTAGCTGGCAGCATTATATAAAATATGAATAGGTGACTTTCAAGTAATACATGTGATAGCTTTCAGAAATATGACTTGGTATACACATAGAAGTCCATAAAAATTTAATTAAAAAAACCTTGGAAAATTATTCCAGATGTGCAGAAAAAGTGGTAACCTGGAACTGTGTAGTAAACCAGTCTCTAGTGTTAATCTAAAAATCTCTTGTTCAGACTATACCCACTTTCTATCTCTCTTGAAAATATTAGAAAGGATATATTTGCATTGAAAACAACTTTTTAAAGATAATTTTTGGGGTTTAAATGTTTCCTAACAACTATTTTTTGATGCAGCAGATTGCAAATGAAATCTCTGCAGATGTTTCTTCTCTTAATACAAAAGTGATGCAGTGCCAGATGTGATGGTCTTCCACTGACAAACCTCTGTGCATAGGCGAGAAGGGTAGACTGGGATTTAGGAAGGTACATATTTTTTTTAGACTATGATGTGGCATCTGCTAAAATTTGATATGGCTGGTATGAAGGCGGTACTAACCTTGTCATCGGGCATTGCTGAGTTCTGGGAAATGTGGCCAGTGATGCTGAACCGTTCTACCAGAACTTCATTGATATCATGCAGTGGCATCTGTTAGCACTGGAGGCCAAACTCCCTGTTCATTTCAAAAGACAACAATACCCATGCTAATAAAATCGTAGGAAAAAACTGCAGAGAACCTTTTGTGATTGTTTCATCACCTTTGTACTCTTTCAATGAAATGGGCAACAAAGGCCAAAATGTTACATAACTCTCCAATAACACAATCTGTAGATTTATTTTAGTAAATATTAGATGAAAGGGAAAAATTATCAAAATATTACAGCTCTTCCTCATTACTTGGTGAAAGCCTAAACAAACTATAGTGTATCAGTATGCACTGAAATATAACAGGTTATGGAATTTTCAGGTAATCTCTGTTGATAGTTTAAAAAAAATTTCACCCACCATATTTTGGCATCTAATTGTGATAAAGAAGTAAAAGGTGCAAATTTACCAAAAGAATGGGTTTTTTTACTCAATAAACTTTCTTTCTCATAAGCTTTACTAAGAATCATTTACTAGGGTTAGAGTATTGTAGCTCTGATAGTCAAGAAAATGTTCATGAGGCAAAGATTTTTTGTGATTTTTTTTTTAATTTTATTTTTAAATTATTTTTTATTGGAACAACTGAAGAGTTAGGATAGCTATTGTACAAGCTTTCATGTATTAGGTCTGAGAGAAGCAGACACAGGCTGAGCTGAATATCAGGGAACCGTATACAGTATACAGCAAACACATGGATCAGCACCTGTGCAACCATAAAACCAGCAACCATCCCTGAAGTAGCAAGACGACTATAATCTACAGGCACCCTGTAGCTGTAATCTACAGCCCCTGGGGTAGATTAGGCCCCCAGATACCACCATATCTGCTCTGTGGAGAACATTTTCAATATTGACCTCACCAACGTGAAAAAGACACTCCAGCAGAAAGAGAGGGAGAGATTTCATCTTGGAACAAACAGAAATACTATGCAATAACATATTACAGTACAAAAAGGCAACTCCCATTGAAAACACTCTATGGTTGCTACATATGTATAAGAATAAATTATCATTTATAGCCTATAATCAAAAAAGATTGTACTCTGAGAGAAATATTCCCAACTCCCCTATTCCTGGCCTTTAAACAAGTTCCCAAACCTGGGCCAACTCATCATTAGAAGCAAACTTCCCTTTGATCAAGGGACTCCAAATGGGAAACAACCATGCCTCAACAATAAATGCAAAGCTTCTCAACACATCTCTAGCACCGCAGCAGGGAGCACTCTTTACAACAAAGCCATTAGAATCTGCAGACCCTACACATGCACATTACAGAATGGGGAATATCTCCTTCAATGTACCAAATGCCCTAGTGCAAACTGCGTGGGTGAAACTAGATGGGAACTACACACCAGAACGAACTCTCAGAGAAGAAGCATAAATGATGGAGACATACAAACTCCAGTAGGAACACATTTTTCACAGAACTCCCACTCCCTCTCTTACCTCCTAAATCCTTGTTCTCGAAGGGAATTTACAAAGGACCTCCAGAAGATGGGGCTGAGAACAGAAATTCATAACTCTACTGGACAGTAAACAAATCTGGACTTTATGGATCAATGCATCCCAACAAATACTGCCAATAATTATAAAATCATAGAAAAGTAGGGCTGGAAGGGACCTTTAGAGGTTATCTAGACCAACCCCTTGCCAGTGACAGGATCTTCCCTATCCAAACCATTTTATATAAATCCATTGTCTAACCTATTAGTAAAACTACCCAACAAAAAACCCTGACAAAAACCTGTAAGGCATAACACCTTAACCTTCCACAAGTGGGGGGGGGGGGGGAGGGGGAATCCCTACCCCCCATCCCCTTCTTGAATGGTCTCTGGCTCTGCCATGAACTAGATTACCCATACTATTGCACTTCTTTTGTCTTATATATTATCTTTATATTATAAAGGCTCCTGTTAATACCTTTCCACTCCAACTTCACAGCCGTCTTCCATCCTTCCAAGCAGACTGTATTAGCATCGAATTTTTTTTCTTGTATTTAGCTCAGCCTGTTTGCTTCTCTCTTAAACCTGGAGAAGGGCACTTGATCCCTGAAAGTTTTTCCAAGAGCTCTCCCAGCTATACAGTTGGTCCAATAAAAGAGATCACAAAAAAATCCTTGCCTCAGAACTATTTAGTTATGCAAGCTTTTTCTCTATTTGAAACCACTATATGTTCATTTTGTTTTCTTGTTAATTGGCAGTTTTTATATCCAAGAGTAAAATTACATGTTTTGAAACTGAAAAAGCAGCAGAGGGTGCTACAGTTACAGAACTATCCCAGCATATCCTCTGAAGTAGCTGCTGTGCTATAAGCAGGTGCAGTTACTGAAAAGGTTTAAATCCTCAGAGTTGAGTAGATTTAAAGTGTAGGTCTTCTGAAGTCGGCTGACTCCAATTCTGTTTTAAGGAATATTTCATTTCTAATGGATGGTGTATTAGAGCCACATATTTCCTGTATGCCTTTTTTGACCTTCGGTAAAAATTCTAACCAAGGAACGTCTGTTTTTAGATTATGATGATGATTTACTTTTTTCCTTTACTGGTAATTTGTATGACTAATTCCAATAATGATTTATTGTAATATAATATTTCTTCTTTAAAATTAGTCACTTCTGGTTTCCAAAAATTATTTATGCTGGGATGGACTGAACAATTACACTGGTTTGCTAATATATAGGAACTGAGATGGAGAGAGATGATATTTCTTTGTTAAATTTCTTTGTTTCTAAATATAAGAAACAAGGTTATGTTGTAGTATGCAAATACAAAGATATCAGTTCCTGAATCTTTGTGCCATTGACTGCTGTATTGTACTCATATAAATTAAGGTACATGAATAGTTAAAAAAAAAAAAAAAATCCAAAAATGGTCAAATAGATTCCTGAAGACATAACGACTGAATGATGATCATATTATTGAACTCCTTTTACATTCTCTTCATCATAAACAACAGTGATTCATTAACAGATGTTAGAAACTATCATTATCTATTGAATCTTTGTGCCATTGACTGCTGTATTGTACTCATATAAATTAAGGTACATGAATAGTTAAAAAAAAAAAAAAAATCCAAAAATGGTCAAATAGATTCCTGAAGACATAACGACTGAATGATGATCATATTATTGAACTCCTTTTACATTCTCTTCATCATAAACAACAGTGATTCATTAACAGATGTTAGAAACTATCATTATCTATTGAATTGTTTTTACTCGTGAATTTTGATTGAGAAGCTAGAAATTCATAAACATCAATTTTGTCTTTTAGAATATTGTTATTATAGTGCACATTCGATTTCTCTTCTTCTCTCTGCAGGTTCTATTTGAGTTTTGGAAAAACAATTATGAGCTATAAAATGTTACAAAATCTATTTGCTGCCTATTTATGTCCTGAGTACTTTCAAGATCTATTGTACTAAGAACAAAGTACTTTTCCTGTAAGTCCATCATCTCTTTGATCTCAATTTTGGGGAATCACTTAGTAAATATATTTTTTTCTACCCGTATCTTCTTTTATTTAAGATTTTTTTCAAATAATATTTATTATGTAAAACTATGACTCTTCTTTAGAAATCAAAGACTATTAATATAACTCACGGATTGCTTATATATTTTTTACTTATTTGAAAATTTCTTCTCATGGAATAAAATTTCCTATTTTCCAAAAAAAGAAGCAAATTTCCTTTCTCCCATTGTTCTCCCCCTCAAATCACTGGAAGTATTGGACTTGTTTTCTTTTCTGGCAGTGGAATGTGAGGTTCTGTTCACAGGCCTTCTTGTTTCTTCACAGGTCTCACTGGGTAGGTCAAAGATAGCTGAGCTCCTCTATGGAGAGAGTATGGCAGTGACTGATTCTGTCATGCCTGGCAGGAGATGCCATCAAGCTACCTAGGGAAAAGAATAGGATGACAACCTTTATCAGCAGGAGAGGTTCATGCTGCTCCTCCATTTCATGTTATGTGTCACTCAGATGAAACAAGGGAGTGAACCACACTAGGCAAGCACTGCTTCAGAAGCTCCTACTGTTCTTCTATTTTGGGGGCAGTCTGCAGGGAGAGGTACAGGAGTGTGTGTGAACAGAGGGCAGTGGGAGACATACACTTATTGATACAGTCAGTGACAAACCCAAAAAGGAAGGAAGTACTGAATGCATAAATAGAATAGACACACTATGAGGAAATAGAATTTGGCTATAAGACTTCAAAGTTATTTGATAATGGGTTACGTACACTTTTCTTCTTTTAGTCCTTTGTTATACACTTAATGCTATAATGTTATACCAATGAATTAAGAAACACTGATTTAGTATAACTTGTTCCCTCCTTTATAGGTGGAAAATTTGAGGTGTGGAGACTAACTGATCAACTGAAGGCAGTGGTGGAACATTACTGTGGTAGTTAGAACTGAAAACCCAGTTCTACTGATTCTTCATGCTGTATCTTATCCATAAGACAATAGTTCCTCTCTCACCTGAAGGGGATGTATTGCTGACATTATAGCTTATCTGTGTTCTCCCCCCCACCCTAACTCTTAAAACTCAATGTTCATTAAAAGACTAAGGGCAAGAAAGAACACTTCTGTCTTCCCAGTTCAAAATGTCTGCTTCCTGCTAAAATTACATAGTTTTTATTAAGATTGAATTATTCATTCTGATATTATTGCTGTTCAGTTGTTTGAGAAGTGGCATTGGCTTTTGTATGCCCTTCAATCTATTCAAAATGAAGTGTATTTAGAGGCAGTCTCAGAGATGACTTTTAAGTTTTTGTAATGTGTGAATGGAAAGAGTCTAGTGCAGAGCAATAAAAGGGATTATGGACCTGGGAAGCAAGACTTAGAAGGAAAGGCTGAAAGAACTAGGGTTATGTAGTCTGGTGAAGAAAAGCCTGAGAGAATATTCAATCATAGTCTTCAAATACCTGAAGGGAGGCTATAAGGATGATGGGAATGGGCTTTTCCCTGTGGCCAGAGAGGACTGGACTAGGTGCAATGGCCTCATGCTGCAGCAAAATACATTTAGTTTGGAGAGGGTGGTTAAGTACTGGGACAGGCTACTTAGAGATACTGTGGAATTCCTGTCCTTGGAAAATTTCAGTAGCAGCTTTGACAGACACTTGGCTGGGATGGTTTAGTCAGAGATTATCTTGCCTTGAGCAGGGGGCTAAACTAGGTCAGAATTAGGTTAGAATTTATGGACTAGAAATTTCCATAAGACAAGCAATCTAGCCTTATGGAAGCTCTGCAGGCAAGCTCTCTAGCAAAGGGGCACTAGAGAACTACTCCCTGGGCCACCTTTTGGAGAGCCCAGTAATGGACAGCCTGTCCTCTCCCCTTCCTGGAGAAAGGGTAGGCTGTCAAGTGGCAATTGGCAGCTGCTGAAAAGCGGTATCTGCCACAGAAAGCCCTGCGAGGGTTCCAGTTTTAGAAGCTGAGTGGCAAGAGAGGAGCATTCTTCCATGTTGGGAACTTTCTCAACCATCCTTACCCCCTCATTTGTCCCACAGGAAAATAGCTCCTTGCATACTGCAGGCTGACCTGGAGGAGTTTAGGGAGAAGTGGGAGCAGCACTTAGCCACTGTGGCAGCTCCCGCTGGGGGAAAGCATGCAGATATTTGGTCTCCCAGGAGAAATTCTCACAGGAATTATTTAACCCTGGTTGTTCTTGGGTTATTTTTCTCCTGCAGTGGCCATTTTTGCTATGGGAGAGAAAGCTAGAACACCTGCACACTTTTGTTTTCTATTGGGAGAGCAGCGATTCTCCTGGTAGAAATGGAACTTCTGTACATTGCCTTAATCTAACCCCCCAGCACTGATGTCAGATATAGTGTTGCTAAACCCTCTCTGTCAAATGACTATTCAGCCTCTTGAAAACTTTCAATAAAGAGAACTGCCCTAGGCAGCTTGTTTTATTGTCCTACAGTTCTTAAAGTTTTTTTTCTGAGATTTAATGTAAATATGCTTTGCTGCAGTTTTAAATCCATTGCCTCTTTTGCCCTCTTTTTATGGCAGCCTTTCATATATTTGAAAACAGCTATCGTGTCCCCTTGCTTAATCTTTTCTCCAAAGTAAACATACCTAGTTGTGTCATTTTTTCTTCCTGTATCTTGCATTCTTACCCCTTTATCAACTTTGTCATTCACATCTGGAGCCTCTTCGGTTTCTCTACATCCTTTTTTGAAACATGGAGTGCAGTGCTGAGTAGAGTGATGCTATCACTTTGCATGTGTTGAATACAATGTTGGTTAACACAACCCAACGTTCTGTTTTTTTTGGAACAGCATCACATTGCATTGTTGAGTTCGTAATCCATCATAACTAGCAGACTTTGGCAGTACTGCTGCCCTGCCGGTTATCCCCCCTTACTGTATTTGTGAACTTGTTTTATCTTGCCTTATTATTTATCTTTGGATTTTGTTTATTTGTCTACCACCTGGTTCTCCAATATATCAGTTAGAAAATTTATCATGTCACAGTTCTGCCCATCCACAAAGCAGGCTTCACTTACCTGACGCCAGTTAATAAGTGATGTAGAAGTTCAGAGTAGGATAATGAATGCTTCCCTAGAAATCCTGGGCTTAGCATCTTCTTGGAGACATGGGGCCCTGGGTTCTGGTGGGCCCCTTGAGCTTTGGGTTTGGAAGACTCTTGAATTTTTTTTCTTAACTGTCTCATTGGCTTCTCAGGTTAGCCTTGGTAGCGTAAGTGCTGCTTACCTATGACGTTCCTCACAAAAGATAGTATACATTTACATGGATCTGAGCCTTTTTCTTTGCATGATTTGACCTGCACTGAACTATATAGTAATGATAGTATTTAAATTATTGAGCATCACACCTCATGAATGTTCAAAGCTATCTGTAGACTTGGGTTAACGTAGCTGCATCAGCCATGACAAGGTACATTTTTTCTGAAAGAACATATGGGATAGAGACTTATTCTAATCTTGTACCATAACGTGGCATCCTGAGAAACAAATAAAACTAAAAAATTACAGACAAAAAAGCCTGTTTCATGTTTCTCTTAAGAACATCCCCATTTTGAACTTACCTGTTGGTCACCCTTATGAGTTATTAATGGAATATCTTTTATGTGGTTTGTAGGTCCTGGTAGTTTTATGAACTAAATTGTCATAAACTGGCAGTTTAGTTGGGCTGGAAGGTGAGTATACAGCAAAACTTGTCTATGGTTATTGGAGCTGGAAACACAGGAGCCAAGATGCTCAGTCCTGTGCAGATGAGGTACCTCTTATTGCTTAATCAACTTATCTTTTGCTGCTTGAAGTCTTACTGCTGTGCTATGAAGGAAGTCCTAACCCAGACTCTTTTTAAAAAAAAGGAATGGCATGAATCAGTAAAAGAAATATTAACTTACTGCAGGCTCCCAAAGTGATATGAAGGATTCACCTGTAAGGGGTTTAAATGATTCCTCTGATTTCAGTGAAACCTCTATAGGATTTTGCAGTGGCACTTTAGATTATGAAAATGTGATCTTTTCAGACAATATTTTAATATACATGGAGGTAAAAAGAGCATTGCTTCCACTACCATCTCAGAAAAGATTGTAGATGACAGACTATCCATTCACCACTTTGAATCAGGCATTTGCTACAAGTCCGTCTTGTAGAGAAGGCATTTTCAGTGACTCACTACAGCTATCGTTACATGGAACTTATAAACTAGGTTTTTTAAATAAAAAGTTATGGATAAAGTTTCCCTGGTAAAATAAGTTTGTGTGCATGACTCTGTGCCAGATCTCTTTAATTTTACATGCATCTTAGCTGACTGTTTTAAAAATGTGTTTGTGCTGTTTAAATCAATCTCTTTAATCTAGTAAAAAGGGGTTGACAGAATAAGTCTGCTTTTTGGTGCATTTATTTTTCTGTTTCTGTGTTGCTTAGAGGTGTTTGACCTTCAGTAACCAGAAGATTATACTGAAAGTGCTTCATTGTGTTCTAACTAAACTATCACAAGGAGCCAGATCTTTCAATTGAAATTAATTACAATAATTTTATGATAGCCTATGACATCTTTAATTAGATTGGGTGAAGGAATAGAGTAATTATTTTAATTAATCTAAGCTTGGCTTTATTTTGCTATTTGGTAACTTATCTTAATCACCTTTTAATTGAGATAATTTGGATAACAGTTATAAATGTTGCCTTTTTAGCTGACATATTTAAGAAACCTGCTGTCTTAAATGCACTGCACAGCTTTCTTTTAAATAGAATACGATGACACCATTGGAGAATAATTAAAATGAATGGTGGTGGCAAGTCAGTTTCTTACTCTAGCTGAGTTATGGTAAGATGTTTCAGTCAGTGGTACAGCCCTGTGATTTCCATAAGACTTGTGTATTCTTCCTTGTGTATTCTTCCTTGTATTCTTTTTTCCTTCTCTCTTTACACTTTAGAAAACAGTGTAAATGTGATAGCTGCTTTTTTGTGGAGTACAGGGAAATTCCACTTATACAGAAGGTTTTTCTGTCTTGGAGAAATTAGATAAATGGAATTTAGTTTATGTAGATATTTATGGGTAATGGAGGGATGATGTAATGGATATAAAATAGATTCTGGTATGAGGTAATGGATGACATAAAATAGATGATGCTATGTGGAGGTTTCGAATAGATACTTTTGGGCAACTCTATTTTTTGCCAATAAAAGGCATCTATTGCACTTTTTGTATACTTAACTTCACTTTGCTTACTTTTTCCTATCTCATATTTTACTACTGCTACATTGATCTATGATAGCCTCTCTGATGCTATTCCAAATCTCCATCTATATCATTTATTGGTTCTTTTAAATACTATTTTGATCTTATGGTAACCTCTACATTTTTCATCCTAAGCATTGTTGATGCTTTACATAGTTCTTTAGCCAGAGTCAAAATACCAGAAAGTCTAAGATGAATAAGTTCATTATTTTTTGTGCTAGTAGGATGTTTATTAATAAAAACATTTGAAGTTGCCTAAGTCATTACTTTTATAAATTATTTAAAGACCACTGTCATATGGCAAATAGGAATTGCTAATTCTTGGACCCTCTAATTAACCTCTCTCTCACTCCTAAAGACCATTCTGCCTGTATTTTGAACTCCAAAATTTGCTTATCTTTTAAAGAAACACTATCTGCTTTAATTTTAGCTAGTTTCAAAACATAAGTTAAAAATAAAAATAAGGTCTTAAATTTGCTCAGAAGTCACCCTGCCAATACTTGTGGTTTTCTTAATAATTTTCCTTACTTAAAGCCTGACCCTCGCTCCCCGTATCCCCAGCTCCACTGAAAACGACAAAGGCAACTAACTCTAAGGGCCTCACAAACTATGACTGTAGGCTGGACTTAAAGCCCTTTGAAATCAGTGGAAGTTTGTTCATGGTTATCAGTGGAGTGTGGATCAGGCACAAAATAACTACGTTGGAGGCAGGGAGTGTGTGTTATTGTTTTCTTCCCCTTTCTTGTCTTTAAAATTCAGTCATTCTAAACTTGTAACAGGTTTTGGACAGAATTGGGTTTTGAAATGGATGCTTGCTTTCTTCAAATTATCTTTGTTAATATATATATAAATTAGGAGTTCTTCAACTACTAGTATTATATTTATATCCCATTACTAGTCATACAAAAGGTGGTGTAGAAATAAAAGAATTTCTAACCCCACCTCACCCCTCACCATTAGATTGCCTTGTTTAAGTATAAAAAGGCATTGTTTGTCTGGTATACATAAAATGTGGCAATGTGATTTTTATATTTACATTTTTAAAATATAGTTAAAATTTTGTAAGTATGAAAAACATTTTATTTTAAATTAATTAAACTTTTGCTTCAGAGTCCTATGGTTAAATGCAGATGCATGCACAGCAAATTATCAACTCACTTCCAATTAGAAATATTATTGCTCTATGGCTTCTTGTAGTAATTCTTTTTTGCTTACATTGATCAAATTCAGTAGTAACTCTCATGAGTGTGTCTTTGCAGAACCACCTCAGTAACATGAGGATCAGCTGTTGAATTAGTCAAGGTTTTCTTTTAAATGATTTTAGATTCTACTTTATCAGTTGAATAACACTCATTGATAACAGATCCCTTTCTGTGCCTCTCATCAACATGACAATGAATAACTGTGGGCATAGCTAAACTGCTCAGTGTCATGTAGGCCAGGGATGCTCAACCTCTGGCCTGCGGGCCACAAATGTGGCCCACAGAGCCATTGCATCTGACCTAGGGGGCTCCCCATAGGTCCAGAAATTTGGCAGCAGGGGAGTGGTAGCCATTAGTATGGCCCCCTGCCAAATCCCCATACCCCAATCCTTGTACAGTAGGTCAGAACCAAGCTAGGCCGCCTACTCCTGTGGAACCAGGCCATGCCCCTGCCTTCTGGATTGGAGCCAGGCCATGCCCCTTGCCCTCCTTTGGGGCCAGATTGGGGCCTGGTCACACCTCCTTCTCCATAGGGCAGGACCATGCCCCCTTCTCTTCCACTGGGGCTGGGCCATGTCCCCTTCCTCCTCCAGGGCCAGGCCACACCCTCTTTCTTCTCCATGGGGCCCAGTCATGCTCCTTTGTTTTGTGGGACTGCATTGTGGCTGGCCTGCCCCCCCCCCCCGGCCTTTTCCACATGGCCAGATGGTACCCACCATCCCTGTCCAGACACTGGATTGTGAGCACAAGCTGGATCCAGGCTGCAGATGGATTGGGTGCTTGCATTCCGGCCTGCTGGTGTAGGCCAATTCAAGCTTGCTAGAATAGCAGCTCACTTTGGTACCAACAGCAGTTTAGCTGCAACAGCTTGGAACTCATCATGGCCTGCAAAACCTGCCAAGAAGTAAAGTAAGTACTTATGCCAAGTCAGCAACTTTTTTGAAAGGCAGGCCAGTGCTTGTAATCCAGGTGCTGCTATAACCAGCTGCTCCCCTGTTGCCATTCTAGCTGTCCCTGCTCTGTGTAGAAAGCTGCTCTCTCTCCCCCAATGTAGAATTCCATGAAAAATTTCTGTCCCTGGGAGAGACCCTAGCCAGAGCCAGAGCCAGAGCCAAGCTACTCCTGACAGTAAGGGGAGGGGAGGGAGGGGCAAAATGAAAATGTGAGAAGCATGGTAAGCAACAATTTGAACCAGCAAATTTGGCAGCAAGAGTAAATAGAGACTACAAGATGCACAGGGTGGTAGTGAGTGAGCAGCCGTCCTCACATAGCAAGGATGGCTGAAGAGGCAGTAGGCAATCAGCTGGCCATTAATAACATGTGGGCCAGATTCAGCCTGCAGGCTGTGATGACCCCTGACTTAAATTGTTAGCTGAGCTCTGTGTTGCTGGTGTCTGACATAGCTAGATTAAAATTTTCTTGGGTATGTGTATGCTATATTGTAGTAACAGCAGTGACTGCAGTGTAGACACACATTATGGTCAATGTGCAGTAAAATTCCTGTTCATTTTTTATAACACTCTATTAAATAATGTAGGTTAGTGATTCATTACTGCTAGTATTGTGGTAGCAGATTGATGCAAGATATTTGAATTGTGACTAGATTTATATAAATAACAGATTTTCTAGCTTACTGGCCCTATAAGAAAAGGGGAAAAATGTTCTCAGGGTGATCTAAACCAGGGCTGGGCAAAGTCTGTCCCATGGGTTGAATTGGGCCCGCAGCAGACTCCATTTCCCAGCAGCCCCTACTTGCATTGTTGCAGCTGGTTTCCATGGAGACCCCAGCAGTGGCGGGGCTGTGATAGCATGGGGCCAGTGTTTCGCTGGAGACCAGCCCCAGCAGCAATGGCAAGGGACACCGTTGGGGGTGATAGCAGTGGTCCAGAGCTGGTACAGAGCTGCAGTCTACTCCCCGTTTGCCCTGGGCCAGGGCATGTAGGCAGCAGATTACAGCTGTGCCCTGGCTCCATGCTGTCAGCACTGTAAGATCCCAGCCCTGGCTACAGAGCAGCTCCTCACCCAGCTGTGCTCCCTGCCAGTGCTGTTGGGGCTGGTTTCCATGGAAACCCTGGCCCCATACTGTCATGATGCCATTGCTGCTGGGGTCTCCATGGAAACTGATGGCAGCAATACAGGAAGGGGCTGTTGGGAAATGGAGTCCAAACACTGGTCAGTTCCAACATTTTGCCCACCTGTGATCTAAGCAGATTCTTTTGCCCCTCCCTCCCTCTCTCCTTACTGTCAGGAGCAGCTTGGCTCTGGCTCTGGCTCAGGCTAGGGTCTCTCCCAGGGACAGAGCACATAGAAACTCCTTCTCTTGCCTGACCTTATCAGGAGGTCTGACACAGCTGCATTTTCTGCCTGACCAGTCAGCAGCACTAACACTGTTGCATGGTTGAGTTTCCATGTGCTGTGCTCAAAAATGGATCAGCCCAAGCTGTATTTGACAGGTTGCAGGGATGGAGTAGGGAGGAAGAAAGGCAGAGACTGGGGAAAGAGGGGGAGGGCAGAAGGTGTGGGGAGCTGGGGGTGAGAAGTGCAGGTGGCGGGGGGGCAGAAAGCTGTAGAGAGAAGAAGAGGGTGGGGCAGAGGGCAAGTGGGCCACTTGACCACCATTAGTAACTGCTTTCCTTGCTGTAGCAGTGGGGGGCAGGGTGGAGGAGAGAGAGAGTCAAGGCAACTCTCTAATACCTATATTCTATACCTGGAAAATAATAAATTTTTAAATTTTCCATATATAGAATGTAATTACTAGGGGGTCATCTTACATTCCATTGCATCTCAGAGGAAAGGTAGCAAAAGGGCACAGCAGCCCCCTTGGTTCTGAAGGAAACTCATGGACCTCCTACACCTAAAAAGAGAGGCTTATAAAGAATGGAAGACAGGAATCACCACAAAGGAGGAGTATTCTGCACTGATCTGTATCTGTAGGGAGCAAACCAGGATAGCCAAGGTTGCAGCCGAACTTCAACTAGCTACACATATCAAGGAAAATCAAAAGTCCTTTTTCAGCTATGTGGGGAGCCGGTAGAAAAGCAAGGGTAACATTGGATCCCTGCTAAACTAAATGCGACAGCTGACAACATACACCCAGGAAAAAGCCCATCTGCTTAATGAGTACTTTGCATTGGTTTTTCATCAGCTCAATGGGACTGCCCTGCCTAGCATGATGCGGGACAGCCAGAGTGAGGGTGAATTTATACCCAGCATCAGTATAGATCTTGTAAAGGAACACCTTGAGAGGCTAGACACCTTCAAGTCAGCTGGTCCTGACACATTGCACCCCCAAGTACTTAAGGAGCTGGCAGACGTCATAGCCCAGCCACTGGCAAAGATATTCAAAAGCTTTTGGCACTCAGGTGAAGTACCTAAAGATTGGAAGAAGGCCAGTGTGGTGCCCATCTTCAAGAAAGGGATGAAAGTAAATCCATGGAACTACAGGCCAATCAGCTTGACCTCAGTTCCTGGAAAGTTTCTAGAAAAAATTATCAAAGAGACCATTCTCAATAAACTGGCTGATGGCAACATCTTAAGGGACAGCCAGCATGGGTTTGTTGTGGGTAGGTGTTGCCTGACCAATCTCATCTCCTTCTATGATCAGGTGACATATCACCTGGACAAGGGAGAAGAGATTGATATCATATATCTGGACTTTAGAAAAGCCTTTGATCTGGTGTCCCATGACCTCCTCGTGGAAAAATTGGCCAACTGTGGCCGTGGTTTCGCTACAGTCCGATGGCTGGGAAATTGGCTCCGAGGCCGGACCAGTGGTAGTCGACAGAAGTGAATCATCATGGCACTCCATGATTAGTGGTGTCCCCCAAGGCTCCATCCTTGGACCTGTTCTCTTTAACACCTTTATTAACAATGTGGACATCAGTGTGGACTGGCCAAGTTCACCAATGATACTAAACTTTGGGGTAGAGCATCCACACCCAAGAATAGGATGGTGATCTAGGCTGACCGAGATAGCTATAGAAAGTGGGTGGATATAAACCTGATGACCTTCAATATGGAAAATGCAAGGTACTCTACCTTGGGTGGGGGGAGGGGAAAAACCCGCAGCACACTTATAGGCTCACTATGCTCACTCGCACCATGGCCAAAAGAGACTTGGGGGTCATAATTGACCACAAGATGAACATGAGCCACCAATGCAATGTTGCAGCTGGTAATGCAAACAAAACTCTGCCATGTATCCATAGATGCTTCTCAAGCAAATCTCAGGATGTCATCCTCCCACTGTACTTGGCCTTGGTGCAGCCACAGCAGGAGTACTGCATCCAATTTTGGGCTCCACAATTCAAGAAGTATGTGGAGAGGCTTGAGAGAGTCCAGAGTAGAGCCATGCAGATGATCAGAGGGGAAGAGAATAGGCCTTATGATGAGAGGCTGAGAGCCATGGCGCCCTTCAGCCTGGAAAAGTGCAGGCTCAGCGGCGACCTAGTGGCAGCCTGTAAGTACATAAGGAGTGTGCATTAGGATCTGGGGGAATACCTGTTCACCATAGCGCCCCAAGGGATGACAAAGTCCAACAGTCACGAACTCCTCCAAGACCATTTTAGGCTGGACATAAGGAAAAACTTCTTTACTGTCTGAGCCCCCAAGCCCTGGAATAGACTTGCGCCAAGGTGGTGTTACTGTGGACTCCTTTAAGAAAGATTTTGATGCTTATCTTGCTGGGATCCTTTGACCCTAGCTGACTTCCTGCCCCTGGGGCAGGGGGCTGGATCTGATTTTCCGAGGTCCCTTCCAGCCCTAATGTCTGTGAAATCTATGAATCTATGAAATCTATGAAATAAAGTATTTGCAATTGGTAACCTTAGTGTTTACTTATACCTAGAAAGACAGTAAATATAAAAGGGGAAAGCAAGATAGCATTTCAGATACTGACAGCATCTTATTTATTTCTGTTAAAACTGTCTAAGTTCTCATTTTGTTAATGAGGAATTGTAATAGGCAGCATAGATGTATACATATTTGTGCATGCTTGCACACTTGTTAAGCACTAAGAGCTTAGGCTTTCAGTTTTTATTCTGGGGAGTTCATATTGTATAAGGCCTTCCAAGCTGTGGGAATTCTATGTGTGAAGGACTTGAATGATTGTCCAATAATGAGGGTTGGCAACATGTGGCTTGTAGGCTGGATCTGGCCAGTGGAGCCACTGGATCCAGCCCATAGACCTAGAGGGCTTCGCCTGTTCCCACAACTATGCCAGGTTCTGGCAGCAAGGAGCTATGCTGGGGCTAGGTAATTTCCAGCTGTTGCCACCTTGCTGCGGCTTATTCCCACCGTCCCAGCTTCAGCCTGACATGGGTGGGGTGGTTTTGGTGGCATGACTGTGGCGGGGGCCCTTGCCAGGGCTAGGGCTAGGGCTAGGAAGCTGCGAGCTGCACTTTTGCTCCTTCCCCCAGCCTCCCATTCCTTCCTGGCAGCTCAGGTGCAGCTTACAGCCAATGGGGAGCTGAGCCAGGGCTGTGTATCTGCAAACTGTGTCTTTGCTGCTACCATTTCTTCCTGTTACCCTCCCTGCTCTCACCCTCAGTTGTAATGCAGGCACAGGTGCAGATTCCAGCCATTGAGGAGTTGTGCTGGGAGTGGGCAATTTCTAGCTGTGTCTATGCTGCAGCAGGGGTGGGGAAGACGAGCAGGGAGAAGCAGCAGTAGTGTGGTTGCATTTTGCGGATGGCTTGTGCCAGTACAGGTCCACACAGACTGGAAATTACACCCATGCCACAGCCAGGGAGTAAGGGGCTGGAGAAAGCATCAGCACTGCGGGCAAAGGCTCCTAGCTTCCTGATCCTGATATGGGCCTGGATAAAATTTTGTCCATGCTGCTGAAACCACCCAACCTATGTTGGATCACAGCTGAGTTGTTCCAGCCAGTAGCTTGTGAAAGGTTGCCAGCCGCTGGACTACAAGGTAAGGATTTAGGACTTACTAGTTCCGTATGTTATCTTTCTTTCTGTTTAGCCTAAAACATTTATGTGGCATTTGGAAAAGAAAGTGATATAACACAGTAGGTTAAGATTGATAAGAATTCATGAGTATCTATCAGAATGTCTTTTTTTAATGCTTTACTGAAGATCTAATGACAATGCATTGAGTATAAACTTTCCTTCTATTGGCAACTTTCTTCCTTTCTCTTCTTTTCTAAATTATATTTCTTAAAATTATTTTATTTCACAGCTAGTGAATTTAAACCAATTGCAAATTGTTTTGGTTATTTTAAATGCTTTTTTTTGTTAAAATTTCTGTCGTACGTTAATGATGATAGTTTGTGGATAACTTTCTGCCTACTAGCTTTGCTAATGTTTACGGAACATTTGCACTAATGCATTTACTTATTTCAAAGAGAACATGCTCACTTCATTAGTCATTGAATAATTTTTTTAAATGAAACCTTTTAGGGCCAGATTCTGTTTTATCTATTAAGCATCTAAGTGCTACTTAGATGCCTAAAGTGAGTCTCTCTGCTTTTCACTCTGCTAAGGTCCCTGAAAAACTGTTCAAAGTGTCTATGTTTGTAAAATACCTTCCATCTTAGCCTTAAGATTTATCCACAGACAGCAATGAGGTAGAGGAAGAAGAGTGACATCTGCCAACCTTATGTGTTAAAACTTTTTTTCAGGGAACTGAACATGGAATAGGATTGCATATACAGGCAGTCCTCAGACTTGCAACACAATTCATTCCTGAAAACTGCATTTTAAGTTGAAATGTTGTAACTCAGAACCAATTTTCCCATAGGAACAATGTTATAAATGGGGGATTGGTTCCTTTACCACAGTTGACACAGCTGTGTCCAGCTGGTAAGTCTGTTGTGGTGTGGGATAGGAGGGAAGGAAGGGGTATGGCGGGGGGAAATCAATGCCCCTGCAGCGAGGGAGGGATTGGGGCAAACATTGCCCAGGGAGGGGGTGGGGTGGCTTGTGCTGCTGTGTGCTGTTGGTCCAGGTGCTGCTCATACAGTGGCTTGTCTGGGGGCTCTTGCCGCTGCTCTAGCCACCAGTTGGGGAGGTCTTGGGGTGGGGGTATGAGCCCCAGGATCTGCGTGAGGCAGGCAGGGCTGTGGGAGTGGGGGCTATGCCTCTCCACCACTCACCCAGACAGTGTGAGACCGAGCCGTTGTGCTGTCTCTGGCCTCCCCTCACCTAGATGAGCAGCGGCTTCACCCTAGCTGGGCAAGCAGTGGCAGGGCATGGGCAGTGGCATGTGTCACCCGAAAACTTGTGCAGCCCCTTCCATGGCCCCCTGCTCCATCACCCACCCTGGCCCACTGTGGAGACACTTCCCCCGTGCCCTGCTGCCATTCACCCACCTGGGGCAAAGCTGCTGCTCATCCAGGAGGCATGGGGAGGCCGGTCTGGCTCCTGCTGCTGTGCGCCACTTGTCTGGAGGCAGTGAGCGGCTCAGTCTTGTGCTGGCCCTGTGCTGGCTGGGTGAGTGGCAGTGGGCATAGCCCCTGCTCTCAGCACTTTCCACCTTCCACCCAGCCTCCTCGTCCCATGCAGATCCTGGGGCACACACTCCCACCCCATGCCCTCCCGAAGTGGCAGTAGGAGCAGTGGTGAGAGCGGCTGGAAAGCTGCCATACGAGCAGCTCCCTCACCAGAGTCACTCAGCGGTGCAAGCTGCCCTACCCTCTCCCTGGCCAGAGCTTGCCCCCAGCCTGGGTTCCAGCCCCAATCCCTCTTTTTCTGTTGGGGTATTGATTTGCCACCCAAGCCCCTTTCCTCCCCCCCCCACAACAGACTTACCAGCTAGATGCATCTGTGTTGACTGATGTAAAGGCAAAACCGACGTGGGAACCTTGAAACAGGGTGTCAATTTACAAATGTCTTAAATGCCATTTTTTGTAACTCAGAAACCCAGACGTCATAGGGCTAACAGACGTGGTGAGATTTGTCCCATGACTGGGCAGTTAGCATTAGGGGCTATATAGGCTTTACAGGCGGGATAGAGAAGGAAGGAAAGGTGGGGGTGTGGCGCTCTATGTCAAGGAGCACTACACATCCTCTGCCAGCAGAATGGGGTCAGAGGAAGGGCAGGCTGAAGTGCTCTGGGTCAAGATTCAAGGGGGCCATGGGGAGAGCGATATGATGGTGGGGGTCTACTACAGACCCCCCAACCAAGGGGAGGAGCTGGAC
>NW_017728943.1:54873845-54942605 GCF_001723895.1 Crocodylus porosus | reverse complement strand
TCTTTAAGAAGAGGCTTGATGCCTACCTGGCTGGACTCATTTGAGTCCAGTTTTTCTCCTGCCCAGGCAGGGGGTCAGACTTGAAGATCTACAAGGTCCTTTCCGATCCTACTTCTATGATTCTTTGATTCTATGTAAGTCAAGGACTGCCTGTAGAGACGTAATTACAGAGTAAATTTCCAGTAGGTGATATAAGGTCTGGCCCTTAATTTTTGTTTACTCTTGTGTAATACTGGAGCATGAGCAGGCTACCCAGGCCTGAAAAACATTGCTGTGTTTGGTTTTTGGCTTATGTGAAGATGATAGAATAAACTGAATGAAAAGTATGTTTAACACAGTATTTACTGTTGCTTTCTGCACAGAAAGTTTCCCTGGTATAAAGTTTTGTGCTTCCTGACAGTCAGGAAATAGTAGCACAAAATTGGCCATCTGTGGAACGTGGATTTGCTAAGTTTCTCCATACAGCTGTTTCTATGTTTGTTTGCTATTGTGAATTCCATTCTTGAAGACATTGCCAGTAATGCTAGGCAAGTGTTTTGTGATACAGGTACATGGCTATCAGGAATTAGGACTGTTGCTCAATTGCAGTTTCCATGTGAGACTGGGTTTGGGCCTGAGGAGGTATATGCTTAAAGCATTAATCCAATTATATCGCCCAGTTCCTAACGCTCTCTAAAGGTTATAAAAAAGTAAAAAGTTCACTTGATCATCTAAATGAGCTATTAGGCTAGCACGGTTAAGGCATGCTGATTACTATAGCCAACAGCACACAAAGGATATGGCTAGCATTACCTACAGCCACATTTGACTCACCAGTCTAAACGAGCATGAAACCCATTACACCTGGGTTGATTGAGGACAGCTTTCAAACAGCAGTCCAGTGCTGGACTCAAACTGTGGAATGATAGCAAAACACCTTAACCTCGTTACCACCATGCTCTGACATTTCCTAAATTAAATAATGTAAACTGGCATAAGCCTTGAATTTAGAAAGAAATGTTCAAGTGTACTGGCATAAAGAGCAATGGTCTCAAATTGCAGCGAGGGAAGCAATGGTCTCAAATTGCAGCGAGGGAAGTTTAGGTTAGATATTTGGAAAAAACATTCCCACCAGAAGGGTAATAAAGTCCTGGAACAGGCTATCTAGAGATCGTATGGAATCTCTGTCCTTAGAGGTTTTTAAGACCTGGGAAGAGAGCCTTGGCTGGGATGATTTTGTAGGGGATGGTCCTGTTTTGAGCAGGGCGTTGGAGTAGGTGACCTTCTGAGGTCCCTTCCAACCCTAATTTTCTATGATTCTAACGCCTGGAAAGTGAAATTCTGCAAGACTGATTCATTGTGCATGCATGCCAAATTAATAATAAAATCCCTAAAAGTAAACTTATGTAACCTTATCCTTGACATTGGGAATGTTATCAGCAACCTCTGGCAGGCATACAGCTATGCCTGTCTTAAATCCTTAACTCAGAGTTTAAGATAAAGTTAGTCAGATTTTGGTTTCATTATTCTATATAACTTCTTTTACGTAGTTTTTTTTTTTAATTTCCCAGTTTAGAGTTATATTTTTCAACAACAAATCAATAAAATTAACTAATTTTGTCTTTTTAATTTGTGCTTCTCTGTTAAGAAGAAGCACTAGTATTTTACTTCAACCTTACAAGATGCTTCAGATACTAACTAATGAATTGATTCAAAATAATCTCTGTGAAAAGTAAGTCTTGTAGGAAAAGATTATACTGTAACATTCATAAACATTCCTTAGAGCAGGGACTAGCACCCAGGCCCCTCCACTCTAGCTGAGTGCCTAACTGTCAAACTATGGACCCCATTGGTCAGTGACTTTAATTATGTCATGAGATGTGGCAGAGGTGCAACAGGAAGGGCAGAGAGTGCATCCTCAAACAGTAGAAGGGGAAAGTTTTGGGTATGCAAGAGGCAAGGATTTTGTGGGTGATATCTTTTATTGGATCGACTGCCTGCTTGGGATAGTCATACAAACTTTTGAATGCAAGGCATTCTTCATCAAGTCTAATGGAAGAAACAGGCATAAGGATGATTAAAATAGTATATGGAGCTTTGAAATTGGAGGAGAAATTCCTACAGTTAGCAGATAAACCAGGGATGGGTAATTATTTGGGCTGGATGGCTACTTAACAAGGTTTGGTGATCTGTTAAGGGCAGCATGTGCATGCACACACTCACTTTAACACACACTCTTGCATACGTGCATGTGTGCGTGTATGCACACATGCACATGCACACACACATGCTTCCTGCGGCCAGGCTGAGACTGGCCCCAAAGCAGCAGCGGAAGCAGGAGTGGGAGCATGAGTCCATCCAGGGCTGTGGTATCTTATCTCAGTTGTTCCCTGGCCCCATCCCCACACCCAAGTTGCTTGGCTTGGCTGACACTGGCAAGTAGGAACAGGGATGAGAGCTGTGCTGCACTGGGGCAGCAGGGCCATGGTATGTGCAGCCCTGTGGAGCCAGGCTGTGACGGGTGGTGGGGGAGGGCTCTCCCCCTCCTCTTGGCCTCTTCCCCACCTGCTGTGCAGACCCCAACTGAGGGGGCCAGGGTGGGGGGCCTCAGTTTCTCCCCTTGCCCATCCCCCTGCCATGTGGTGCTGGGCTGGCAGGATTCCAGCCTCTGCTGGCAAGGTGGGGGGCACTGGGCAGAAGCAGTGCCACCTGCCCACCTGTCTGGCACCATGGGGTTAGACTCCATCTCCCAGACTGCTGCACAGTGCCAGGCAGGTGGTGGTAGTGACTCTGGCTCTGACCTCTCCTGGCATCATGGGCCTGATGATATCACTTGGCAGGCCAGATATGGCCCATGGGCTGTATTTTGCCCACCCCTGAGACAGGAAAAAAAAGACCTGATTACTGGGAGATCAAGATCTATTATCAAGAGAGGAGGGTCAGTATCACCTGTAGTGTGAAGGAAGAATTTCAGGAATCAGATAATAGGATGTCATAAAGTCAATTCCAGTGTTCAGTCTTCGGTTCTTGGTTATTAGATTAGATTACTTTTAAGACTTGAGAAGATGTGGGTTGGGGAAGGATTGCAAATTTGTGTAGAACAAGTAACCAGCAGTATGTAACAAGGATAAAATGGGGAGAGAAGTTCATGAAAACGGTACCTGTCAACTGCTGTCTCCTGAAATGAATTTTCTTTTGAAGGATTTTTCTTTTTGACATGTTCTTCTGAAAGTAAAGTGCTTGTCCCTTTCATTTCCTTGTCATTCTCCAGTTCACGAACTATTTGGGATCCATTTCTTACATAGATTTTTATGATAAAGGTAATTGTATGTCTAAGGTTTAATGCATTCTTTGTGGGAATACCCTTGACGATCATCTGGAATCTGCAGTTAGGGCAGAATGTAGTACCTTGTCTACTGACAGGAGTACATGACTCCAGTGCTCCAGTTTGCACTGGCTCCCGATAGCTTTGCAGGCACAATTCAAAGTGTTCGTTTAGACCAGCGGTGTCCAACCTTTTTGAGTGTGGGGCCAGATCATGAACTTTTTATCACCCAGTGGGCTGGTGAGCCATATTCAAAGATCTCACAGGAAGCGGTGAAGGCATCACCCCCCCCAAAATGAAAGTACAATGTTTATTTTCGTTTCCCGTCGCAGCACCTAAGCCCTCAGAAAACAGCTTGGAGGGCCTCATGGTGGCCCGTGGGCCATAAGCTGGACAAGCCTGGTTTAGTCTTATAAAGCCTCTGTCAGCCTGGGACTGAAATAACTGAGAGACTGCCACACCACCCTCAAGTCTCTAAGGTCAGCCTTCTGCAGATTCCATCTGTGCGCCAAGTTCACTCAACCAAAATATGTGTGAAGCAGTTCTTGGCTATGCCTTAGCTTTGTGCCTTAGGATTTGGTAGTCCTCCTTCTTTAAAGCTTCTTGAAGGCTAAGCCTGGATATTATCTTATGTGGCAGGATTTTAGCAGGTGTGGTTAATTTTCCGGGGTGTTGTTTGAGGAGTGTTTTATTATGGTATTATTTAATTTAAATATTTTATTGTTTCTGTTTTTGTTGTTTTATTGAAATCTACACTGAGCCATTTTTTTGGGAGGGAATGGGGGAAGAATGGGTGGGGGAGGTGAGAGGGCTTAGAAACTAAACAAAACACAATCTATAGGAGATGGTCTTGACTCTCAAAGAGCCTGCTTCAAATCTGGTCCAGATGTGAAGCAGTTAATATGTAATGCCACATATTCGTGAAGTTCTTCTAGCAATTGTGATCATACACAAAACCCAACCTCAATGAGCAATACCTTTAGTAACACCCCCCCACACACACACAAAAAAAACCCTCAACGGGCAAGGAAACTGCACTACCCTACCTCCCTTAGATTTGGTCTTGAAAGTATTGGGCTATATTGGCAATGATTATGGAAGACTCTGTTGCACCTTACCTGTTTTTTGGATAAAGAACTTAAGAGCTTTAACAAGCACTAAATTGATTTATTTCAAACAAATGATGTTTTACTATTTTAAGTGATTAAAATATGAAAGAGTAGGATAATTTTTAAAAAGGAGTTTTTCAGGGATCTTAAACATAGAAGAACTTATCTGCTTTTTTTTCCCCAATCCCGTCCTTTCAAATGCTGTTTGTATATCCACCAAGTCAATTGCTTTTTTTCATAGCTGACAGAGACTACAAACAATGATATTTGTTTTTGGAAATATTTTCCAGTTCTTAGTTAATTATCTGTAAGGTATGGTCTAGGTATGAGTCTGTGTTCAAAGACCAAAATCCATAATGTTTTTCATTTTCAGGATGATATCCTGGTCCCATGAAATAAATGTCAATTTTCCCATTGACTTCAGTGTGGTCAACATTTAATTCTTACTCTTTTTTCCCCCCAGGCTCAAAGTTTAAAACATTTTAATTTAGTATATTTTAGTTTATTTTCTAAAATGCAAGTAGTATGTCTCATGTCAAAATTTGAATTAGTTTCCTTATACCTTTGTGATGAGCTGTATTACTGCTCACTTTTGACAATTTTGACCAGCTCTCCTTTAAGAAAAAAGTTAAGATAATATATAATCTTACAGATATATTTTGAAGATGAATTAATTAATGTGTGTGAAGCACTCAGATATAATAGTGATGGGTATCATTAAAACACCCAAAAGAAAATCAGTAATTATCAGTAAATAATGCATAGGGCCACACACTGAATGATATAAATTAAAAAGCAAAAACAACTGAATACTACACTGTCCATCATGCAAACCAGATGAGCCTTAAGTTCTTTGGGAAAATGTAGCACATGATCATGTAATTAAAGATTGAATCATCGATTCATAGACATTAGGGCTGGAAGGGACCTCGGAAGATCGAGTCCAGCCCCCTGTCCCAGTGGCAGGAAGTCAGCAGGGATCATAGGATCCCAGCAAGATAAACTTCCAATTGTCTCTTGAAGGTGTTCAAAGTGGGTGCTTGAACCACCTCCGGTGGCAGTCTATTCCAAACCTTGGGGGCTCGGACAGTAAAGAAGCTCTTCCTTATGTCCAGCCTGAAACAGTCCTGGAGGAGCTTGTAACCGTTCGACCTTGGGGCACTCTGGTGAACAGACTTTCCCCCAGATCCTGGTGAGCACCCCTGATAAATTTGTAGGTGACCACCAGATCACCCCTGCTCTTTTCCAGGCTGAAGAGTCCCACGGCTCTCAGCCTCTCATCATAAGGTCTGTTTTCCTGACCTCTGATCATGCACGTGGCTCTTGTCTGCACCCTCTCCAGCTTCTCCACATCCTTTTTGAGTTGTAGAGCCCAAAACTGGATGCAGTGCTCCATCTGCGGCCTCACCAAGGCTGAGTACAATGGGAGAATGACGTCCTGGGATTTGTTTGAGAAGCATATATGGATGCAAGTCAGTATTTTGCTTGCTTTACTAGCTGCAGCATCACATTGAAGGCTCATGTTCATCTTGTGGTCAATCATGACTCCCAGGTCCCTTTCGTCAGAAGTACTGGCCAGTGTAGCAGTGCCAAGTCTATAAGCATGCTGTGGGTTTTTCTTCCCAAGGTGGAGAACCTTGCATTTTTCAGTGTTAAACACCATCAGGTTCTCATCCACCCATTTACTGAGCCTGTCAAGGTCTGTCTGGATCATCCTGCTATCCTCAGGTGTAGATGCTGTACCCCAGAGTTTGGTATCATCGACGAACTTGGCCAGTCCACTTCTGACACCAATGTCTACATCATTAATGAAAATGTAAAATAGTATAGGCCCTAGGACAGAGCCTTGTGGGACCCCACTGGTCACAGCGCACCACGAGGATTGAGTTCCATCAATCACCACCATCTGGGTCCTATTGCGGAGCGAATTCCCCAGCCAACGGATCATGCTGGGGTCAAGGCCGCAGTTAGCCAATTTTTCCAAGAGGTGATCATGGGATACCAGATCAAAGGCTTTTTTGAAGTCAAGATATATGACATCAATCTCTTGTCCCTTGTCCAGGTGATAGGTCACCTGGTCATAGAAGGAAACGAGATTGGTCAAGCAAGATCTATCTTCAACAAACCCTTGCTGGCTATCCCTCAGGATGTTGCCATCAGCCAATCTGTTAAGAATGGCCTCTTTGATAATCTTTTCTAGGATCTTCCTGGGGATGGAGGTCAGGCTGATGGGCCTGTAGTTTGCCGGATCCACTTTCCTCCCTTTCTTGAAGATAGGCACCACATTGACCTTCTTCCAATCTTCAGGCACTTCAACAGAGCACCAGGAGTTCTCAAAGTTACATGCCGGGGGCTGAGCTATGATGCTAGCCAGCTCCTTGAGTACCCTGGGTGTAAACTGTCAGAGCCGGCTGACTTGAAGGTATCTGGCCTCTCAAGGTGTTCGTTCATGAGGTCAGCATTGATGGAGGGTAAGGCATCTCCCTCACCTGGGCCTCCCTGTCCCATAGTGGGCAGGGGCATCCCAGTCATATTGCACATGCTGAAATAAGGTTGCTCAGACTATGTTAAGTAAACACTTTGTAGCCTTAGTCTACCTTAAACATAGATTAGTATGAGAGCAAGGAATCAGTTTATGCATATCCTGAACAATAAAAATCCTTTAAGGTGAGATTATAAATTAAATCTTAATGAGGGTGAAACAAACACTGAAGATAAGAATATCTAAGCTGGATAATTGTGAATTATAAATATTTTTGAAATGTGCAGTAAAGTAGTAGATTGGGTGGTTAAGCAAAGCAAGGAAGAAACTTTATAAAGAATAAGATATAACCTTTAGGTTTGAATTACCTTGCTTTTGGCCCACTGAAATTTTCCTTTTGTTTTTGTAATTATACATTGAACTACTAGTACAGGGTTGGACATTTATTTCAACACGAGGGCCACTTAACAAGTTTTGGTGAGCTGTCAAGGGCTGCACACATAAAATTTTTCATAAGATATTTTCATGAATTATATATTATAAACGAATCATATACTAAAAATCAAATATTGACTGTAACATATTTTAATTCTATTTAAAAAATAATATTTGTCCTAATTTGTGGTTGTTTCTTTTAGTAGTGTATATAGAGGTGATTGCATAATAGCTCAAAATAATGTTTGTCTTTTTATATTGTGGGAGGGGGTGTGCAGTGTAGGGGGTTGGGGAGTGGATATAGGGGGTTGTGGGGAGGTGGGTTGTGCACATATGTGTGTGGGGGGCTTCCTGCATTCTAGGAACTAGGTTTGGGGAGGGAGGAAGGTCAGGGGGTGCATGCAGCAGAGCTTGCTTAGGCAGTGTGGTCTAGGTGCAGTCCACCCCCCCCATCACCTCCACATCCAGGCCACAGCTCCCTCTGTGGCACTGCCTGTGAGGCCGAGCCCTGCTCACTCATGTCCTATATGCACCCAGCACCCGCCAGATAGTTTGTGGAAAAATACATCATGATCCCCTTAAAAAAACCCCCCAAAGTTCTTCTGAGCTTTTCTTTGAGACGCAGCGGTGCTCTCATTCTTTGAGCAGGGGTGGCTTTAGTAGTCCATTAAAGGATATGCTTTTGCACTTTCCTTGAAAATCTGCCTGAATCTGGTTATTTTATAACCCTGAAAAATCTCGTTTTGCGCATGCTCAGTAGAGACTTGTTGAGTTTGACCACCTAGGTTTTATTAAATTTATCCATCTGTACTGAGCATGCTTCAGTCAAGGGTTTAAGGAACTGAAATAGGCTTTCTAATTCCTTGATCCCCGAATTCCTAATTTTGGCTGTTGCAGAGAAGGATGGAGTGGAGGATCAAAGATGTTGTTTTTCCTGTGCTCTGACTGGGACTGGAATTGGTAAATTCTCTCTGTTGCTGGTCTTTCTGGAGGGATAGCAGTCTTAATGTTTCTACCATTTACTCTGTTAGCTCAAGTAGGATAGGTCTGGATATAGTGGTTTTATGGCTGGGGACAGACATTACACATAAACCTTTTTAAGTGATTAGAAACTGGTTTAAACCTGTAACAGAACAGATGTTCAATGCACATAAACCAGTTTCAAAATGGCTGAAACTAGTTTGAAATAACTTGGTTAAATGTAATATCAGACTTAACTGACTTGGCTCAAACCGTTTTATGCAATGTCTGTTCCAGGCCCCTTGCTAGTTTAGGTTAAACCAGAGACTCCCAGCATCCCAGCATGCTCTCTGAGCTGGGCTCTCTGCTTCAGCCCAGCCAGGCTATTCCTGCCCCTCTGCTCCCCAGCCAGAGCAGGGACAGGTGGCAGGGAAAGGCGGGGAGGGGAGGGTGTCTGGCCAGGGAGGGTTTTAATTCCCGCCTCTCTGTCCCACTGGCAGGGACCGGAAGGCGGTTTGCTGGGCATTCCCCTCTCATTGCTGCAGCAGTGGGGCACCATTGCCCCTGAGGCGGGGGGGGGGCAGGGAAGAGAGTTAATCTCTCCTTTATCTTCGCTGACAAGTCTGCCTGCCCTCGCTGCTGGGCTCGCTGCCCCCCCCCGCCCCCCCACAGTCTCTTGCCTGGCTATAGCCTCTGCCATGGCTGTAGTGGGAGGGGGCAGCAGCCTCTGTCATAATGTGGAGGAGTGCAGCACTGCAGGGCCGACAATATTGGGGTCCCCCAGCAGCTGCTTGCTGAGCCAGCAGTGAAACTGGAAATGCACTTCCGGTTTTGCAGCTGATGCTTCCAGGCGGTGCATGGCCAATCTCGGGGGTACACGTATACTTGCATGCACCCCCTACACATCAGCAATGGCAACATCCAAGAATGAGCCAAAGGCAGGGTCAGGAATGAGGAAAGCCAGAGACATTGGTAAAACAGGAGCTGCTTAGAGACTGAAGACCAGTAGTTTGTGCAGCAAAGCTCAGGTGCTGCAGGAGTTCCTTAAGAGCAGCCCCAGAACCAATCGGGGGAAGGGGCTGGGAGTCAGCTGGCCTTAATTAAGTTGTAACTGGGTCAGCTGTACTTAATAAGGGCTCCAGGCCAGCAGCTTGTCTCAGCTTTACAGAGCTGACCCAGACTACAGGACGGGAGCCTTACAGATTCCATAATCCTTCATCATAGAGGATGGACAGTGCTCACAGAATGGGGAACTGCACAATACCTGTGTCACAAGATGAGCAAATCCTGGGCAGAAAAAGCGTAGTGTACTGCAGAAGGACCAAGCTTGTAGGATCTGTATCTTATTCCTTGTAGAATTTGGATATATGCAATGAATGAGGTAGGGGGTTGTAAGAAGGAAAGTGAATCCCATGTTTAAAGCAGCTAAATATGACCCTGAAAAATGGATTTTTCTCTCTTTTTATCACAGAATTCCTGTATGATGGTACACAGATCACTTAAAGCAAGTGTTCTTGCAGGTGGTCATTAATTAAGTTCCTCATTTTCTATAGGCTGAGGAAGTGGTTTGGTGAAATGCTGAACATTCACATTTGCAGTCAAAGTCAGTTGGAGTTGTGTGTTTTGAAAACATGAAATGGCATATAGTAAGTACTCTGAAAAATCAAGTTCTAAGAGATACAGATTGAAAACCCTAAATTCATGGATACTTTTGAACTTCATTTCTCTGTGCCATAGTTTCTCACCTGAAAAAAGGAATAATTCTAATCTTCACATCATGGATTTACGCATGTTAATGTTTGTGAGGCACTTGGATGCTATAGTGCAAAGAACTATTAAAAATTTATGAGAAGTGATTAAATCTGTGTTCAGGGCTGGGTTTGAGCAGTATATAGTAAATAAGGCATGGGACCATTCCTAACGTATTGAATAGCTGCCCTTTAAATCATCACTGGAAGTAAGGTATGGGTTCTATCAGAAGAATAGTATAAGATCTATAAGTTGTTAAAAGCCTGGTATCTTCATGCAAACACACAACAAGCTATATGAAGGTTGCTCTGGTAACCTTAATTCTGTCATTTCCTAACTTTTTTGAGTGCTTGACTTTACAGCCTTGACATTCTCTTCATGTAGGGTTTTTTTTTAGCTGTAATTTTATATTTATTTCACTGAAATTACAGAATGAATTATATGTTTAAGACTTCAATTAATGAAAATAAGGATTCTTCATTCTTGAAGTGGCCTTTATTGAATGAAAATTGGAATGCTTTTGTGGAAATCTTATCAAGAAATCGCAGTATTTCTTTTCAAAGTATTCTGTATCTGCATATACATATATTCAGTACTACACTTCATTTCTAACCCCTACACACTGCATCACGCTGTGATTCATAATACCCTCTTTTTTAAATCAAATATTGTTTTTAAAGAGAAATTACCAGTAATGTTGGTTAAATTGCATACAATAATATAGCAGGTGGTTGTAGGTTTGATTCTGTCTGTGTCAATCCCAAGGATGCATAAAAGCAAGATATTCTTGTTCTAGCAAATGTTTACTCTTTGTAAATGGAAGTGAAGGGCTCTCTGTTTAAAAATCGTTTGCTGCATTGCTTCCCGAGTCTTAGTCTCCTCGATGTTTATCCTCATACAGTATTTGAGAAGAAAATAACTGTAAAGATTTGGTGAGAGTGATGTCATATCCCTGTTCCTTAATACTTAGCTAACCCTGTAATTTAAATTTTAATCAGACGTTGTGTTTTGAAATAGTGAAAGTGTACAATGTCTCTCTAAATAGCATATAAGATAGAAATGAAAGCCTTTTAGGACTTCAGCCTCCCTTCCTGCTATTGTAAATAGTTTCTAATTTCAAATAGCTTTCTAAGGTCTAATATCGGCATCATTAAAAAATTTCTCTTTGATTTTTTAAACATTATACTTGCAATCAAACCTATTCCTTGCTAAGCCAGAGAGCCCATTGAGTTCATGAGATTATAATATGTGTCAGTAAGCCCTGCATTTGGCCTAGAGGGGTTTATAGGATTGGGTCCTTATTTGTAATGTTTTCTGTAATGGACACTAGGAAGCTGTAAAGAAGAGGAAGCAGTTTAAGACAAGCATTCAGTGAGAATTTTTTTTAAAAGGAAAGCTACGTTAATGACTGTCCACAATTCTTGTCAGACATGTTTTAAAAACTAGTGTTTTTTTCTGTACATATTTTTTCTGAAGACATGAATACTAAATACATTACAAGCCTAAAACCAAGTTTTCAAATAGAGCATTGACTTTTTTTCTGAGTGTTGCCTTCGCCTTCTTTCTGGGCACTGCCAATTTGACTGAGACTGTCTCCCAAGGATTGCAGCCTTGACGTGGTGTACTACTAACCACCTTGAGATCAATGCCACCTGGAGTTTTATACTCCTAGTAGGGTCACCCATGCTGGTGAGGTTGAGAATGAGGTTTCCAGATGAATAGTGAGAGCATAGTGGTGGCTACACCTTTTGGAAAGTGAAAGCTGAAAAAGATATGTACATCCATGGTACTGATTTTGCTGTCAAGACCGAGATTGTTACTTGGATGCTGAACCATCCAGTTGGCATCAGTGAGCATCTCATGACCTTTCCTCTTCCACTGACAGCAGTCCTAGGTAAGTGCATATTACTTGACCCTTGATGCAAATGACAAAACAACAGAAGAATTCTGTTGTAAACTTGATTAAATCTTGTCATCTGTCTCTAAAGAAGATAATTCTTTGGGGGAGCACCAATATATCAGTTGGTTATCGGATCAGCACCAATAAAAGGAGAAATGATATTATAGGCTGTTGGGTTTTTTTGGTCGTTGCAAACGATAATTACGGCCATGTGCCTTGAGCACCCTGGCAAGCGTAGTCACTGGCCTGAGCCCACGGCACACTACAGGTCCTGGTGAGCAGTGAGAGGGGAGCTGGGGAGCGGTCTCAAGGTGCTGTGCTTAGCAACAAAGGGACCATTACTGGCTGCTGCTGCTGCCACCATGGCAGTGCCACACACATAGCTGTGACCTGAGTGCTGGAGCTGCCATGATGGCGTTGGGCTGCACACGTCCAGGGCAAGCTGCTACATGAGGGACATTCTGCTCTGCCGGGCGCCTCTGCAAAAGTTGCTTCTCTTTGGTGGCCACAGGAGCTCAGCTGCACAGGGCCCACCACTGCTGAGGCATCAGCGTGCTGTGGGGCTCCAAATGCACCTGGTACTGCTCTCTACATAAGGCTCTCCCCCGCCTGCCTGGGACAGCAGCACAAGCTGCATGGGGAATGGAACTGAGGGCAGGAGCCATAGGCAAGGGGGTGATGTACATGGCAATAAGGTAGTTGCCACCTTCCTCATCAAGGGCCAGAGCAGGCAGGAGGTGTGAGTGAGGTAAATGCAAAATGAATGAACAAAAAAATGTTTATTTATGTCAGTAGTTTAAAAATGCCTTCTTACACTATTACTAAATATCTGTTATCAGATCAGTATTGGCTGTTATGGTTGGTTAATCACTGGCTATTGGTATTGGCCAAGAAAATCTTTATTGATGCACCTCTATAATTCTTTTTGGCAATTTCAATCTAAAGTGGTCAGGGACTCTGCTCTATGGAAAGGAAGACTTTGGAAATAAGGGATGGGGAAAATCAATTCAAATGGAACTCTCCTCTTGAGCAAATATTGGGAACATGATCTCATCCCTGTTGGCACTGGATGTATGACCAGTCCCGATACCTTGTTCCAGGCAGACCCAAACCCCCAGACCAACCGTGATTTCTTCCATTCGATAATAGGCAAATGTTATTGATACACAGTGATAGTGGATAACAGTAATGCAGGCAAAACAAACAAAATAACACCTCTTTTCCAGATTCTACCTATCTACCAGTCCCAGGAACTGACAGAGGGATGGTATGCCTGGCCAGTGTGTGAGTGCCACCCTCTGGTTCTTTGCTTGACTGTCAGATGTGAGCAGTCTTAGAGGTTGAGGGCTGATGCCCACCCCCAGCAACAGGGTAGGTAAGACAGGCCAGTCATGTGTCCTTTGCCCATGGTGGCTTTGAGATCCTGCCTTCCTCCCACCCCCTGCTGCTCTGAAAGTCCCTTCTTTTGTAGCCTTTCTCCTCTGATGACACTTCATTTCTGGGTACTGTTGATTGGTTTCCCTGTGGTTATTATACTGCTCATGTTCTGTTCTGTCAGCATATTCCTTTGTTTTTCGAACATTTCACATGCATACATCTTAATATGGTGATTTACTGGTACCTTAATTTGGGCATCCCCAGCCTCTTAATTTGGTCGTTCTACCAAAACGGGAAATCTCAGGGAATTTGCAGCTAGTCACTGTGACCCAGTGTCAGTGCTGCAGGGTTCCTTATTTTTTGTTACGGGCTTGCAGGGAACATTGTGCATGTTTTCAGTTTCCCAGCCTGTTTATCTGCTACATTTGGACAGTCTGTCTCAAAGGCTGAGAATGTGAAACTTTGTTATGAACAGACTTTTAGACACCAGTTAACCCTTGCTGTTTCCCTGGACCATTGTTCTAATGCAATATTTACATTACCTACAAGCCAGTTCCTAAAAGCAAATCTCTAAAACTAATTTTCTAGCCATCAATCACAAACTGTCTATTCTGTCAAAGCAGTAAATGGAAAGCATCATGGATGCACCTCTACTTAGTACACTGGCACCTGATTGACAATGTCAGAGTTACGATGTCTGTATCACCAGAACTATGACTGCTGGACTGAGCATCATTTGATAGGTTCTGTCATGCCCATTCTTATCACTCCCAAATGGCATAAGCAAAAGATGCAACCAAAGAAGGGGTTCAATATTGAGTGCTTGAAAGATTCTGCCAGGAGTAATCCTGTCTAGCAGTATTTTAGTGAGAAACTGCAACCTGGTGATCTTGACGACATTTATTACTGAGAGAATATCAAGAATGGCATCCATGAGGCACATGAAGAATCTCTAGGATTCTCCACAAGAACGATGAGGACTCGTTCAATGAGAATGATGAAGAAATTCAAGCTCTCATTAGCAGAAAAAGGAGAGCCTTCAAAGTCTGATCTGAGGAAGGCCTTTGATTCAATTAACAGAGAGGCCCTATAGAAGATCCTGATTAGATTTGGATGTCTGTCAGAATTTGCTACCAGCAATGGACTTAGTCATGTCTTTATGACATGACAACAACTGCCCTAAGCAATAGCTCGAAAATAGCCCTTCATTATTGTGAGAGAGAGAAGGAGCCAGCAGGCTCCAAGGCTCTCAGGCTAAGCAGGGGGTCAGTGGCCCCAGGTCCGCAGCCCCAAGGAGCCTGGCAGAAATTCCCCTTAGCCAGGTGTGTTGGGAAGGGAGGGGCCGATATCTTCCCCGCTGGTATAAAGAAGAGGCCGGGACTGGAAAGAGGCAGCAATGCAGAACCGGAAAGAGGAGGAGGAGGAGGAGCAGGCCGGCGCACACTGAAGGGAAGGCTGAATGCAACATTGAACGCTGGTAGGAGCCTCTGGCAGAGAGCAAAACCCCAGCGGGGTTTTGGAACACAGTTTACTGGCCCCTGCGGGGAGGAGAAATGTTTAGTTACCGGCCGGGAGCTGGCTGAGTCTGGCGGGAGAAGGGTATCATAATAACCCTAATACAGGGGCACTATTGACTTTGGGTACCGTAGTCCCTGTAATAGGGGCACAGTTCAGTAGTGAACTTAAGTTGTTAAAAAGGAATCTCATCAAGCCCTACAAGGGGGCTCTCCGAGAGCCAGCAAAGGGGTGCTTGACCCCTCGAAGGTCAAGCTTGAGTTGGAAGGCTGCAGACAGACGGAGCAGCTACACAGATCAGGGGAACCTTCTTGGTTGTCGTGTTTGTTTTGATTGACCTTTCTTTTGTGGATTATCTGGGAGGAACTGAGGATACGTGGCCAGACCAACCAGTTGGCCACCACCCGGTGGAACAGGCGAGGGTGTAGGGGTGGCGGAGCCCTCAGAAACTCAGGACCTTGTGAGACACTGGGGAGATTCATAATTGGACTCCACGCTGAGACATCTGAACCAACTCCATTAATATCAAGTCATGGCAGGCAAAACATACGCGTGTGAGCCCCCAGTTATAGCTGATGATACCCTAGGCAAGTGGCAGGCGGCATCTGTTAGGTCCACGGGGGACGGCGAACCCCGACAACGTTTAGACCTAGAGTCAAGTAAGGATGTTTGATTGTACCAACACTTATCCATTTATGTCACAGCCCTTCTGCATCTCATTGCTGATAGACTTCAAACCAAAGTCAGCATCCAACATTGCACTGAATGGAATCTTTTTAACATCAACTTGCATGCCTAATCCATGCTAACCAGTACCTTCATTACTGATTTTCAATACGCTGATAATTGTGTCATGTGTGCCCACTAAATTGAAGGGCTCTAGGTCACTCTTGGCTGCATCTGTGAAGCATATTGCTGTCAACTTCATGAAAACCAACATAATTTTCCATTCTATCCTGATTCAACCAGCTGATCCACCACATATTAGCAGGGAACAATCCTTAGAGAATGGCAAGCATTTCTCTACCTGGCTAGTCACCTTTCCCAAAAAGTAAACATAGATGACAATATTCAATATGGAATAAAATCTGCCAGTACTGCCTTTGGACATCTCCAAAATCATGACTTCAGTGATCATGACATCAGGATCCAAATCAAGCTTCTTGTCTACCAAGCTGCTGTCATGCCTACCATATTGTATAGGTGTGAAACCTGGCCAATATATCAAAACCACCTGAAAGCCTTGGAATCTTACCATCCGTGATGTCTTTCGAAGAATTCTCCATATAGACTGGAAGGACAGAAAAATGAGTGCCAGAGTTTGGGCTCAAACAAACACCACCAGCATCAAAGTCATGTTTATATTACACCAGCTCTGTCAGACAGGACATGTTATAAGGAGAACTGGTTCCTGAAACAGCTCATCTGATCCCAACTAGTTAATGGTCACAGCTCTAGAGGTGAACCAAAAAAGAGATTCATGAGCACTTTGAAGGCTAATCTGAATACTAGCAAAATTAACATCAGTAGTAGGGAGACTCAAGCACGAAGTTGTCCCCAGTGGCACTGTAAAGTATGACAAGGCATAGACCATTTCAAGCAAAGTTGCCTTAGTGTGGAAGCAGAGCGATGAAAAGCAGAGGGAAACAGCTGTAACCTGACATCATCAGGATTCACTTCTTCCTCCTGGAACAGTATATCATATTTACAGTCAAACATGCATGTCTTGGATTGGCATCTGCAGTTGTTGCCAAACTTGCTGATGACTTCTCTATCTACTGTCATCCTCCTCTTGAGGGACTGCCACTGCTTTCATCAAATATTTCAAATGTGTTCACTATAGAGACATGCAAGACAACAAATCCTTGGGTTTCTTGGAGTGATGATGCTCAGTATTGCCATCCTTATCTTTCAGTTGTTTGGCTCCTGGAGAGAATGCTGCATTAGATGGCTAATTTGCTTTATACCTAGGGAACATTTGGTACCTAAGATAGGGTTCACCTGTGAGTGTTTGGCCATGGTATAGGCAGCTGGGCCTGTGGTAGACAAGTAGGAGCAACCTGGTAGTCAGCATTAGTGGGGTCACAGGTTACCAGAGCTGAGAGAGGAGATCCAAGAGACGTAGTCTGAGACATAAGCCAAGGTCAGGAGCCAGGAGTTAGAAAATTGGTGTCAAGTTCCAAGGAAAATCTGAAGTTAGGGTCAAGGAAGCCAAGCCAAGTCAGGTCATCTGAGGTCAGAGTAACCAGAGAGAGTGGGACCAGTGCTGGGGTTCAGGGGAGATCTAAGATTAGGGTCAGGGAAAGCCAGAGCCGAGTCAGGAACCAGGAGACACAGGGGAGCAGTGAGCACAAGGCTTGCTGTAACAGACTGAGGCTATGTGAAGACAAGCCTCTGCATTCACTGCTCTCCTCTCTATTGCCTTTGAGATCAGAAGGCGATATTTAGAGATCAGAAGCCAATATTTTACAGTTAGGGTGGCCAAAATTTTATAGTTAGGGTGTCCAAAATCTGGAACCAACTTCCCAGGGAAGTGTTCCTTGCCCCTACCTTGAGCAAATTCAAGAGGAGGTTGGATGATCATTTGTCTGGGGTCTTGTGAACCCAGCATTCATTCCTGCCTGGGGCAGGGGGTCAGGATAGATGAACTGTTCAGGTCCCTCTTGACCCTAGCTACTATTAAACTATGTTTCTGGGCTAGGCCTAGCACCTGAGTTACCACACCTGCCCCTGATCCCTAGCTAATATGACTGCCCCAGTTCTCTGCAACTGGATTGGCTGCTGAAAGCACTGCATACTCCTTAGAAGCACACCTGTAGCCTTACGCTGCAGGAATGCCATCATACATCCTCTGTCTGCCCTTCCCGTGCGAACAAATCTGGGGGGGCACATGCCCTCCATTGCTCCCCCAGGAGTGTGCCTAGCAGTGGGGAGCCACACTGCCACCCCCACACCCACCAGATGAGCTGCCCGTGACTCTGCCTTGCTCCTGGGGTTGCATTCACTTCCCCAGCTGGGCAGTGCTTGCTCCTGTCCCAGCCCCACTCCCTCCCTCACTGTGGGGGTCTCAATCTGCCTTCCCCATACCTCTTCCCCCTCCCCCTTCTCTCCCATAGACTTACCAGCCGAACACTGCTCTCCACACTGCTGGGCTGCATTCCTGGCCTTGTGCATGCTGCAACTGTGCGCATGTGTGCAGCATTTATTGGTGACATGATTTGCTACACTGGGCAAAAAAAGGTGATTGCTGATCATGTTAATTTTCCTTTTATTAGTGCCCATCTGACATGGACCAATATATCAGTGCACCTCTAGTAATAATGGACCATAAAAACATGGAATATCTCACTATGAACCAGAAACTGATTTCACAACAAGTCTGCTGGTCACTCTTCTTTTCTTTTCTCATTTTAATTTCATAATCATATATTGTCCAGGAGTCAAGAAACAGAAGGCAGACACCCTATCTCATAAGGATGAGTGTCTGCACTAGATCCATCACCACCCTTCACCATTCTCCAGCCCAAGAAGTTCACTTTGGGAACTACTCAGCAAAGCCTCCTATGAGCCATCCAAATGGCCCTCATAGGTGACCCCTAGCTAAAAAAAACCTGCATAAATCATTGGGGCTATTTCAACTGAATTTTAGATGTCTAGGGAGATTTCTTTTTTTCTGACAGTGTTTGTACAGCCCAGACAGTCCTGTAAAATCAAGAATATTACAGCTCTGTCATGACTTGCCTCCTGCAGGTCACTTTGGATTTACCAGGACCCAGTTCTTAGTCTCTCTGCAATTTTGGTGGCCCTAAGATGTGATGACTGGTTTTGTGAATGTGGGCTGACCAATAGATGTGGTATACCTTGACTTTAGCAAGGCTTTTGATATGGTTTCCCACAATGTTCTTGGAGGCAAGCTAAGGAAGTATGGGTTAGATGAATAGACTGTAAGGTGAATAGAAAACTGGGTGGGTCATTAGGCCCAGGGGTAGTATTCAATGGATCAATGTCTAGTTGGCAGCCAGTATCAAGTGAAGTGCCCCAGGGATTGGTCCGGGGGCTAGGTATGCTCAATATCTTCATCAGTGACCTGGAAAATGGCAGAGAGTGCACCCTCAGCAGGTTTGCAGATGACACCAAGCTGGAAGGAATAGTAGATGTGCTTGAAGGTAGGCATGGAGTGCACCCTCAGCAGGTTTGCAGATGGCACCAAGCTGGGGGGAATAGTAGATATGCTTGAAGGTAGGGTTAAGATTCAGAGAGATGTAGACAAATTGGAGGATTGGACCAAAAGAAATATCACGAGGCTCAACAAGGACAAGTTCAAAGTCCTGCACTTAGGATGGAACAATCCCATGTACCAGTACGGGCTGGGGGCTGACTGTGTGGGCAGAAGCCCTACAGAAAAGGACCTGGCGGTTACGGTGGACAATAAGCTGAATATGAGTCAACAATGTGACCTTATTGCCAAGAAGGCTAATGGCATACTGGGCTGCATTGGTAGGCGTGGTACCAACAGGTCAAGGGAAGTGATTATTTCCTTCTATTCAGCACTGGTGAGGCCACATGTGGAATAGCGTGATCAGTTTTGGGTCCCCCACTACAAAAAAGGATGTGGACAAATTGGAGAGAGTTCAGTGGAGGGCACTAAAATGGTGAGGGGGCACCTGATTTTTGAGGAGAGACTGAGAGAACGGGGCTTATTTAGTCTGGAGAAGAGAAGACTGAGAAGGGGATTTGATAGCAGCCTTCAATTGCCTGAAGGGTGGTTCCAAAGAGGATGCAGTGACACTGCTCAGTGATGGCAGATGACAGAACAAGGAGCAATGGTTTCAAGTTTCAGCAAGGGAAATTTAGGTTAGCTATTAGAAAAAACTTTCTCACTATAAGGGTAGTAAAACACTGGAACAGGTTACCTGGAGAGGCTGTGGAATCTCCATCCTTGAAGGTTTTAAAGACTCAGCTTAGACAAAGCCTTGGCTGGGATGATCTAGTTGGGGATGGTCATGCTTTAAGCAGGGGGTTGGACTAGCTGACCTACTGAGGCCCCTTCCAACCCTAATTTTCTATCATTCTAAGATTCTAAGTGGACCATGATGTTAAGCAGTATAACTATTCTTGTGGCACATGTGCCTGGCCAAAAAACCTTGAACTAGACTGGTTGGGCTCCTCCAGTTGTCACGTACCTGGACACTATCATGGTCAATACTTTCAGTGGATTTCATTGTGGACCTCCAATGTTCTGAATACTGTTCCACAATCATGATAATAGATTTCATAGACATTAGGGCTGGAAGGGACCTTCTAAGATGATCAGGGCCAGCCACATGCCCAAGGGGCAGGAAGTCAGCTAGGGTCAAAGGATCTCAGCAAGATAAATGTCCAAATGTTTTTTGAAAGGGTCCAGAGTAGGTGCTTGCACCACCTCTGGGGGAATCTATTCCAGGCCTTGGGGGCTTGGACAGTAAAGAAGTTTTTCTTTATGTCCAGCCTAAAGTGGTCTTCCTGGAGTTTGTGACTGTTCGACCTTGTCATTTCCTGGGGTGCTCTGGTGAACAGGTGTTCCCCCAGTTCCTGATACACACCCCTTATGTACTCATAGGCTGCCACCAGGTCCCCTATGAGCCTGCACTTTTCCAGGCTGAAGAGTCCCATGGCTCTCAGCGTCTCATTATAAGCCCTATCCACTTGCCCTCTGATCATGTACATGGCTCACCTCTGGACTCTCTCAAGCTTCTCCACATCCTTCTTGAATTGTTGAGCCCAGAATTAAATACACTACTTCAACTGTGGCTGCACTAAGGCCAAGTACAGTGGAAGGATAACATCCTGAGATTTGCTTGAGAAGCATCTATGGATATAAGCCAGAGTTGTATTTGCATTACCAGCTGCAACATTGCATTGGTAGCTCATGTTCATCTTGTGGTCAGTTATGACCCCCAAGTCTCTTTTGGCCATGGTGTTAGTGAACATAGCACTGCCAAGCCTATAAGCATGCTGCGGGTTTTCCCCTCCCCCCCCCCCTTTCAGGTGGAGTACCTTGCATTTTTTCCTATTGAAGATCATCAGGTTTATATCCACCCGCTTTCTAAGCCTATCCAGGTCAGCCTGGATCACCAGCCTATCCTCGGATGTGGACACTCTACTCCAAAGTTTAGTAACATTGGTGAACTTGGCCAGTCCACTTCTGACACCAATGTACACATTGTTAATAAAGATATTAAAGAGAACAGGTCCAAAGATGGAGACTTGGGGGGACACCACTGATCATGGAGCACCATGATGATTCACTTCCATTGACTACCACTCTCAGGGTCCGGCCTCAGAGCCAATTTCCCAGCCATTGGACTGGGGTGAAGCCGAGGCCACAGTTGGCCAATTTTTCCATGAGGAGGTCATGGGACACCAGATCAAAAGCTTTTCTAAAGTCCAGATATATGATGTCAATCTCTTCTCCCTTGTACAGGTGATATGTCACTTGATCATAGAAGGAGATGAGATTGGTCAGGCAAGACCTACCCACAACAAACCCATGCTGGCTATCCCTCAGAATATTGCTTTCTGTGAGGCTGTCAAGAATGGTTTCTTTGCTGATTTTTTCAAAAATCTTCCCAGAGATTGAGGTCAAACTGATTGCCCTGTAGTTTTCTGGGTCTTCTTTCCTCCCTTTCTTGAAGATGGGCACCACATTGGCCCTTTTCCAATCTTCAGGTACTTTGCCCAATCGCCATGAGTTCTCGAATATCCTCCCCAGTGGCTGTGCTATGATGTCTGCCAGTTCTTTTAGCACTTTTGGGTGTAATTTATCTGGACTACCTGATTTATGGGGGTCCAGCCTCTCAAGATATTCTCTCACAAAATCCATGCCAACGGTGGGCATATATTTATCTTCACCCTGGTCATCCTGCATCATGTTTGGTAGTGTGGTCCCTTTGGGCTGGTGAAAAACTGATGCAAAATAATCATTAAGGAGATTGGTTTTTTCCTGGGTGTCGGTAGTCAGCTGCCCCAACTGTTTTAGCCAGGGGTCCAGTGTTGCCCTTGTTTTTCTGTCGACTCCCCACCTATCTGAAGACAGACTTTTTTTATTGTCCTTGATTCGTGTAGCCAAATGGAGTTAGTTGCAGCCTTGGCTTTTCTAGTTCACTTCCTCCAGGTGTGGACTAGTACAGTATAATCCTCTTCAGTGGTGTTTCCTGTCCTCCATCCATTATACACCTCTCTTTTTAGATGTAGGAAGTCCATGAGTTCCCTGTTGAGCCAATGGGGTTGTTGAGCCCTTTTACCACCTTTCTTACAGGTGGGGATGGAGGAGCATTGTGCTATGTCTATCCCCTTGTGCTTTTAGGATTGCTTCCTTAAGGAGCAGCCACTCATCATGAACTCCCCTCCCTGTGAAATCATGGGCTCTCAGGGCCTCAAGAACAAACCTCCTGAGTTTATGAAAGTCAGCTTTCCTAAAGTCAAGGACTACTGCATTACTGGCTGACTTGCCAGCTTTGTGATGGATAGTGAAAGTAGTCAGTTCATGGTTACTGTTGCTCAGCTTCCCTTCAGTACTTACGTCACTGATTACATCGTCCCCTTTGGCCAGTACCAGGTCCAGCAGCACCTTGCCTTTTGTCGGCTGATAAACTTCTTGGGACAGGTAGAGCTCATCCATGCATGTAAGGAACTTTGTGACCAGTTGGATTTGGCCAAGTCCTCATCCCACGAGATTCATCGATTCATAGACATTAGGAGCTGCAAGGGACCTCGTGAGATTGAGTCCAGCCCCCCCACCATAGGCAGGAAGTCAGTTGGGATCGAGTGATCCCAGCAAGAAAAATATCCAGATGTTTTTTTGAAAGAGTCCAGAGTAGGAGTAAAAAATGTCCGGGTAGTTGAAGTCTCCCATGACAACCATGCATCAAGAGCGTGCAGCCTTGGTCAGTTCCCTGGCAAATTCTTGGTCAAGCACTTGTTCCTGGTTTGGAGGGCTGTAGTAGATTCTTACCATTGTATTCCCTCCAATATGTTCCCCTTGTATTCTAACCCAAAGGGTCTCCAGTTGTCCTCCTTGGGTGACAATTGCAGCTTGTAGGGATGTGTACCTCTCCTTCACATAGAGAGCTATACCTCCTCCCCTTTTTTTCAGCATGATCTCTCCTGTATAGCCATTTATACTGGTAGTCCAGTTATAGGAGAAGTCTACCAGGTCTCCGTGATCCCTATGAGATTGTAGTTGTTTCTGTTTAGCAGAAGGACCCAGCTCCTCCTGTTTATTCCCCAAACTCCTAGCATTAGTGTACAGGCATGTAAGTGTGCCATTGGAGGCCCTAGGCTTCTTTGTCCTCCTGGAGGAGCTCTGTTCCTGGGCTGGGGTAGGAGTGGGTTCCCTTGAGCATCCTAACCTGCTGGTTTTGTGGTTGGTGCTTGGTGAACTTGCTCGGATGGTTGTCTGCCCATCCCCTGGCGAGCTTAGTTTTAAAGCTTGTTTGAGCAAGTCAGCCATTTTGGCTGAGAAGAGCTTCTTCCCCAGTGGAGTGAGGTGGAGGCTGTCTCTTCCCATGGATGATCATCATGGATGCATTAGGTAACATGGCTCATTTTATCCCTACTCAATCTGTCCCCACTGCCAGTAAAACAGCTGACCTAGTTCTGTGGCATATATTTCGCCTATGCAGTTGCTTGTGTCAGGTGCTCTCCAATCATACCTCCCAGTTTATTTCATGTTTCTGGCATGAGTTCTGGAGGGCCCTGGGCATGGAACCTCTTTACTCCTCTGCATACCACCCTCAGATCAACAGACAAACAGAATACATAAACCAGACCTGAGAACAATGCCTCAGGTGCTTTGTAACCTTTTATTAGGATAACTGGGTTCCCTTGTGCCTCCTAGTGGAAATTGCATACAATAGTGCTGTCCGTATGTCCACTGGCCACACACCCTTTTTCTCTAACTATGGATTCCCTCCTCGGTTCCACCCAGCACCACCTACCTTCCCATGGGTCCCTGTGGTGAGTGACCTTGTATCCCATCTCAGACTGCATATAAAGACCAACCTGACTAATACCAAAAGCCTGCACCACCATTTCAGTCAGCAGCAAGGTTCTAGCTTTCCCCACAAAATATCAAGATCCTGGAACCATTAGCTAAACTGGAGCACCGGTACCTGGGCCCATTTAACATTGTAGAACATATAAGCCGTGTTGCATTCAAGCTTCAGCTGCCAGAGATATTGAAAGTGCACACTATTTTCCATGTACTTCTCAAACCTTTCACTGAGAACCCCTTTCCTGACCTGGACCTGCTTCCCCTCTCCCCTGTGCTTCATGCCCATGATAGTTGAAGGTCACAAAGACTATATCGTTAAGCAGGTATTGGACTCTAAATGCATCTGAGGCAAGCTACACTGCTTAATCAACTGCAAGGCCTGTGACCCTGAGGAATGATCTTGGGTACCAGTCAACCACATCCACATAACCCAGCTAGTGCAAGATTTCCATCAGAAGTACCCAAAAAAGTCAGGTGTTAGGCTGCCTGGAAGATGGCCCTGTAAGTGGGGAGGGTATTGTTAGAGCCACTGACTAGGCATACCCTGCTGGATCAACATCTGCCCCTGACCTCTGGCTGATATTGCTGCCAGTTCTCAACTAAATTAGCTGAAAGCACCACATACCCCTTAGAAGTACACTCACAGCCACAGGCTGGAGGCATGCTTTCATACAGCCTCAGTCTGTTCAGGCAAGCCTCACATTCACTGCTATCTGGTTCTTCTGGCTCCTGACTTGGTTTCACTTTTTCTCGACCCTGATTTTGGATCCCCCCTGGAACTTGGTAGCAGCTCTGACCTGGTTTCAGATTTCAGCTTACTTACACTGATTTATACTATACAGTTGTTAACTGGAAGGTTGATGGTTTAAGCCCTCCCAGGGATGGGGCCTGGCTTGCACCCACCCCCAGTGACCTTTTTTGAAAAAATTGGAGAAAGTCCAGCAGAGGGCAACAAAAATGGTTATGGCAGAGGGCAGTGAAATGGTTTGAGGGCTAGGGCATGTGACTTCTGAGGAGAGGCTGAGGGAACTGGCCTTATTTAGTTTGGAAAAGAGGAGACTGAGGGAAGATTTAATAGCACCCTTCAACTACCTGAAGGGGGGTTCCTTTGGACGGGGCTCCCAGCTGTGAGAGCACATGATACACTTCTGTGGCTGGGAATCCTGTCAGCTGAGGGGACCCCCAGCTGTGAGATCTTTCTACTTGCCTGTGTAGGGGGAGCCCAGGATTGTGATCTTGGGCTCCTTCTGCACTTGCAATAAACGCTATGTTACAGACATTCGGGGTGCTAGGAGGACATTAAATCGGTTCAAAATGGCTGCCTGGTATCAGCTAAGTCAGGATGGCAGGGCTAGCGGGGGTTTGGAGGTTCAGCAGCTGGATGGGATCAGGGGTCTTCTGAAGGTTGGAGGGATAGGTGTGACCCACAAAGGGTGGGGCAGATGCAATCTGCAAGTGGTGGTGGGGAGCTGACCAGCAGATGGGGGGGACAGGCACAACTCACAGGGTTTGGGGTCCAGGAATACCTAGCAGGGTCCATTGCAGGGCTTGGGGAGATAAGGGGCTATTTTCAACCCTCCCTGGCTCTGCTGGTGAATCTGTACCCCCTGTCCCTCTCACCCTTCCCCACACCGGGACTTATTTGCTTGGCTTCAGCATCAGTGAATGCTAGAATTAGTAAAAGCAGTTGCACCCAGAGTGGCTTTTTGGATGGGGGTTGAGAAGGCTGGCTGGGCTGGTCTGGGAGGGGAGGGGAGCAAGGGGCCAGGAGGCAAAAAAAAAAAGCCCAGTATGGGGAGGGAATGAGGGCCACGGATGTGAAAAAAACAGTCCTGGGGCCAGTGACTGGATTTTTCCAACCCTGGGCCTGTGCAGGGAAAGTGGACAGAAGTTCCATGCACCAGTTTGACCTAAATCAAATAAGTTTGATACTATATAGATACAGGGTTATTTTAAACTGGATTCTGCAATTTTTAGACGGGTTTGTATGTGTGGAACTTCTGTACAGTTACAGACTTAGACTGATTGCTGGCCACTGAGACTGGGTTTATAAGTGTAAGGTTGGCACCAGGACAAGGTAAGTTTAAATCAGGGGGCCATTTTGAATCTGATTTAACCTCACCAACTGTCTGAACTTAGCCCAGGAGTGATAGGATCTAATGCTCAAACCCACAACCATGCCTCCTGCCATGCATATGTAGCATGGGAGGAAGTACAATTACATAAATAATGCATCTGATCTCATTGTGTCTTTACCTACGTGTCTGGTAGGGGCCATATTTTGCGTAATAACTTTATGGCTGTTTTCCTGTTTCGTTATGCCTTTAATCAGTTAAATGTGTGGCCAGGTTACACTTTAAGATGTGATTAACTGCATAATCATGTTTTTAGTGTAATGTCTGCAATGGTCCTTAGTGACTTTACTGACAAAAACATAAATGACTGCACTTTTGGGAGCCTATTGAGTTAGAAAGATTAGGGTCTCTTAGGGGAACTTGCCCAGGCCTAAGACCCATTTTAGGTAACTGAGGGCTTTTTTTTAATCTGTACTTGCCTCTCTTTTGGATGTATGCATGTATCTGCAGTCCTGAATTAGGTACATATGTGAGATGGGGATTCTGTTTACTGAGTAAAAGGTATTGACACTCAAAAAAAATCTTCAGGATCTACCTTTTATTTGTGTGCATGTGGTTTTTTTAAAGATAATAGCACAAAGCAAAGTGCAAATTAAGCTAAATGTTAGTGAGTATGATCTGAGGGATATTTTTGGTGGTTTAAAGTTGCTGGGAGAAAGAGAGAGGTAGTACAATGTATTTTCCTTTCTTTCTAACTTGGCACCAGTTGTGAGTATATGCTGCCTGATTGTGGTGGTAGTGCAAGACATGGGAGCAAGGCATTCTGGCTTTACCCTCTAACCTTTAACCCTAAAATGATGCCTGAGTGGACCTTAACTCCTAAATGAACATGCCAGAGTAAATAAGGCTGTGGTTTCACATAACAGAGGGATGTATTTTTAGATCCTTTGCTGATTATATTGTGTGAGGGTCAGTCTTGTGCCCTATTTTTGAAACTTGGGTCAGAAGAAAGATTTTTGGGGTCACTTCTTCCAGTATCTAATCCATTACCATGCACTAATAGGCCTTAATAGCTCATTTTGTAAGTTCTTAGCATTAAGCTGAAGATTGTTTGGACTCATTTCAAATCCTGCATGTACTCTGCAGGGTTAATTAACATCTTCCAAATGTTTCTTGTTGGTTATTATGACTCAGAGTATTTTGTTACATTCTCTTGCCTCAATGTGAGTGCAGCTTAGGGGTCATCTTTGTTTGAAATTACTGCAGAAATTCAGGTGTTAAAATTACTTTATAGCTGCAGTTAATTTTCATACCTTTTTGTAAATTTTTAAACCTATATATATAAGTACATAAGGAATTTTTGTTCACTTAGTTAAATCTTGGCATACTTTTAAATCAGTCTGTTTTGAACTAATACAAGAAATTACATTTATAGTTAAAGGACATAACAACAAATATCAAGGGATTAGGTAGAGCTGATTACAACTAAAGAATGTTTCCCCTTATGCCTAGGTGTGGGAATTTTAACTAAAATTCTCAAAGCCAGATACATGCCTATGTCTATTGAAGCTCAAAAGTTTAAATTGATGTTTTCTAACTTCTGTGTAAAATGATATTTTATTATTTATGTAATTACTATATGTTATGTTTAACAGACATTGAGATTGATTGATTAATTAATTTAAAAAAGCGGATTTCAGTTTAAATATTCTGTTTCTACCATAATGAAGAAATGTTTTGATTTAAAACTTTTATTTTTAAACATTTATTTTTAAGCACTCTATTAGCACTTAGAAGGTGCTTTAGAAGGAAAATGACAGAGTAACATATAACCTCAGAGTGGGAGATTAAAATGTGTTTCTGACTTCAAAAACAAAATCATTTAAAAAAAGATTTATGCCTGAGAAAAGCAATTTATTGTGAAAGCAAATAAATGAGTCACCTATAAAATGTAAAAAAAAATGAATATGCCTGCAAATAGAGTGTTTAAACTCAACGCACATTTAGTCTTCAGTACATGTATCTACATGCATGCACGCATGCATGCATGCAGCTATGCCCACTCTATGTTTCCATTAGCACAATGATTGAAAAAGATTTAAAACCCCTGAACTAGCACACTGGAAATTTACATCCTAGCTTAATGCACACTAATATCTCCTGTAGACCACTCCTGACAGTGGCCATACTGTGTAATAATAATCCACCAGAACATAATGATCATGTTAACAGCAATGCGTTCTACTGGCTTGACCTGTGAGCTATACCCAACAGCCAGCTAGGGGTAAAAGCACTAGCATATTTGAGCTAAAGGTTTTTGTTTAAGCCAGTAGTTGAGTCATAACCTTGAATGTAGACAAGCCTGTTTCTAAACCATCATACCTTCTAATGGAAGCATAGGGTGGGCATAGCTACGTAAGTGCAAATGGAATACAAACTTTTTGTAAGTGCCAACAACTGCCCTTGCACATGTAGATACATTCCATTTAAGCTGGTAAATGTGAAACGGGATTTTGCCTTTAGTGAACTCTTTGTGTGTCCACGTCAGGAGTTAGCCTAAAATACCTACTATGCTGTAAGCTCTTACAGCTCACACTTTCCTGTATAGACAAGCCACATATGTATATATATGTGTGTGTGTGTGTGTGTGAGCGTGCATGCATGTTTATATATAGTAAGGGGTGTCAAAGATCTGGCACATGAGCCAGATTTGGCCTTTAGAGCTCCATCATTTGCCCCCCCAGTGCTGCCTCTGGGTCTCGGAGTTGACCCACAAGCTGCATGCCCCACATGTACAGGACCCAGGTTGTGTATTACATATGATGCCTGCTCCAGCTGGTTCAGGGCAGGCACTGTGTGTGGTGCATGCCCCTAGACCTACCAGAGTGGGTGAGGCATGCAGGTCACCTCCCAGACTGGCCCTGCTTGGAGACTGGCCAGAACGAGCATCATGTGTTCTGATTCTGGCATGCAGAGGAGTGGTCCATGAGGCCACCCATACACCATTCATTTAACCATTGATCTAGCCCGTGCCACTTATCCAGCCCTGTGCCACTTATCTGGCTTGTGGGGCCAGGTGAATTTGACACACCTGTAGTAAGACAGGTTAGGATGGCACCTTAAAGATTAACTTGTTAACAAAGAGTATCCCATTAATGAGCTAGTCTTTAAGGTGCCACTGTGACCTACCTTCTGCCTGACTTCTGACTAATAAGGCTAACTACCCTTCTCCACTTTGAAACTGAAGTTACTGTCTGCTTAGGGTGAAATCCTGTTTAACATTGAGGTGCCTAAGTTGCACTTACGTAACTATATAAGTGCAATTTGTGTCATTTTTGGATTCTGTTGCATTTGTGCAGAAATGATAGGCCCTGCATGTCCCTTCTGAGTGTGCTCAGAAAACTCCATTCTGGCAGTGTAGCCTCTGGAGTGACATAAAATTGGCCCAGTATAAGTGTAATGTCACAGGTGATGAGTGTTTTGATGCCTGAGGAGAAAGGAATGTGTCCCTCTTACCTCTTAGCCTAATATCCTAGTGGTTAGGGCACTTAAGCAGGGAATGGAGGAAATACTCAGTAAGCCCCTTTCTCCTAGAGGCATTTCTCATTTCCTATTAAAGGGAGGAATGAGGGCTTTACCCTTGTTCCCTATCCAGCGTGGGGCAAAAACTTACTTTTGTGGACCTATTTGTTCCAATGAAAAATAAATACAAGTGCAGGAAAGCTATTGTCAGTTATGGATGGGGACTAGAAACCAAGGCAGTATCGATCTTACTGGGTCAAGCGCTGTCTCTGGCTTGCTGTCCTCCTGGCCCTGACATTTCCCTTCTTAGCTCCAAGTCAACTAACTTCGAAAGGAAGACTGAAGAAGTGCTTTGGGAAGTGCTTAGTTCATGGCCTGCTGGTTAGAGCACTTTGGGAAATGGGAGTTCAAACCCCCTCTGGGTAGGGGGATAGGGAACTATAATCCAAGTCTCCTGCTCCTAAATTCCTGCTGCCTGGGAGAGTGCCCTAAATACTGGATTTAAAACTGTCCTCCTCCTTGTCCACCTCTTCTGGCCTCAAGCACTTTCTACTCACGATTTTTCTACAACTAAATTTTAAGCATTCTCTGTTCATTCATGTGTACCTGGGTGATTCTGTTCTGCCCTGGAGCCTACGTGACCAAAGTGGAGACTTCTGAAAATGCTTCTAATGGAAGCATAGGGTAGGCATAGCTACGTAAGTGCAAATGAAATACAACTCTGTAAGGGCCAACAACTGCCTATGCATCGGCAGGTTCCATTTAAGCTGGTAAAGGTGAAACAGGATTTTGCCTTTAGTGAGCTCTTGGTGTCCATGTCAGGAGCAGCTCACACTTTCCTATATAGACAAGCCCTCACTTTAGCTAGATTAAGTCAAGAAGAGTTCCTTTGAGAGTGTATAATTTATATTTTATTTTTCACTGAAGATACAGTCTTAAGTATGGCAATATAATGATGTTACTACAGAGAATCTTGATAAAAATATCTAATTCTGTTGTTTTAAGGTCTTTGATCTGAAAGAGAAAGTATTTTTGTACACATTTGAGTTACAGCAGAGAATAGATAATATTGGGGAAGAATTGTTAATGATTTATTCTGAAGCTGAAATTCTTTTATATTTGGGATTAGGTCTGTGAATTTCATCAGTTACTCTTTTTACCTTGTGTTCTTCCAATTCATTGTCCATTCATTCCTGTTTCACTTTCCTTTGGTTATGGTCTTGCATTTCTTTGATCTACAAGAGAGAATAGTGCAGGATAGATCCTCTACTCTTTCTTCTTGAGAGGTGTATAAGAGTATGACTGTTATGGAGAAAAGTCATATTTCTTGGGATGTGTACTGGATATAACCATGGCTGGATTTAGAATTTCGAAAAGAGGAGTGCAGATGGTACAGAACAACATTGCATATAACACAACTGTGACTGCTGGGTCTTGAACACCTGGTCACGTGCAGCCTTGGTTCGAGCAATGGGTGGTGTACACCTTGTAGACTCCCGTAAATTGCCGAGTAGGTGTTCCCTCCTCGAGTAGTCTTCCCCTATCTCGCTTGCTATGACTTTGAGTGTTTCCCAGTGGAGGGCTGACTACCCAGGGTCCTTCTGTGGCACACGGTCTGCCTGAAAGTCACTTGCAAGGCTCCGCCACCTTGATGGTCGCTCAGTCTTCTTAGCCACACTCCCCTTCTCAGATGGCTGTGGGGCCACTTGAGTCCCTTCCTATCCTGAGTATCAGCTCTTGAGGCCAATTCGCTTACCTTGTCCTGGGTTGTCCGTGTTTGGAGATCCCGACTGTGGAACCTGTTCTCGCCCTGGAGTGAACTCCTTTCCTATGGACTGAATCACAATGTGATGCCCTATGGGTCTTGCACTGATTATTCTATTTGCATCAGCCCCTCCTATCTTCTCAACCCCTTCACTTGGGCAAACACAAAAGAAAAACACAAAACAACATGTTTACTGCATTGCTAGGAATCTGGATAGCCCCCTTCTCTGGTCCCTTACATCAGGGTACTGAGTGCGTAGCTCCCTATGGTCTAGCTAGGGGATGACCTCCTGCTCAGGTCGTCTTTTCCCCCTTTTTCCGCTTCTTCCCAGAGCCCAATGCTGCCCCACTTCTCTTCCTTTTGGAGCGTCCCAATCCAGGTGCCTCGTGGTTCCTCTGAGTATGGCTGGCTACTTTCTGTATTCAGGGTAGGTGCCCTGCTTCTTGTAGCCCTTCCTGCTGCTTCTGCCGGGACTCTCCCACCAGGAAAAATTCCTCCTTCTCCCAACTGTTCAAAGTACTCCCACCTGCTATGGTGTGGGTTCTCACATGCCCTTCTCTGCTTCCCTTGTTGCTGCTGCCTTGGCTGATTGCAGGGGCTGCTTCTGGCTTGTCTCCAGCACTGTCAAGCCATTCCCTGCCGCTGCTGCAAAGACCAGCGTCAGGAGCCTCCTCTGGCTCCTCATCTGGTGTTCCTTCCTCCCTGAGGGATTCCTGGAATGGATTCCAGGACTGTGCACTCCTTGGGTCCATTTTCCCTCCTGTTTTTCCTCCTCTGTCAGCCATTTTTATTCCTGCCGGCCAGTGATTGCTGGTGACATCATCGGCCAGCCTCAGCTGGATAAAGATGTGGCTAATGAGCCACGTGGGCTTCTCTCCCTGCTCCGGCCGCGCCATGGCTCCTGCTGTGGGTGAATGGTTTCTTATTTTAACTTTTATGTTTGTTTCCTCTCCCTCCTGTTTATTCTGTTCCCTGTGACTTTCCTTTTTTATTCAGGGTCCTTCTCCCCGTTCTCTCCTGGGACAGCAACAAATATTTTTCTTCAGTTAAAGAGAAACTGGAAGCTTTATTAATATGCTAGAGGCCTAGTGCTACACTATTCAGCTTAAGATCAAAGTGAAAACAAATGTAACTTTTTTGGAACATGCACTAATTTCTTAGGTTATTTATTACATTTAAACAAAACAAACTAGGCAAAAAATAGTTAAAAGATATGTTTTTATTAGTCCTGTAGTCATGATAGTTAAATGTACATGTCTTGCTCAAGAGTCCTAAAACAAAATCTCGTCCTCTTGAATGTCTTGACAGTGTCTTCAGTGCGAGTCATTTCTATACCTGAGTTAATATAGTTACCACACCTGAGGTAAGGTTTTTAGCTAGAGCTAAAAACAGTCAGTGCTGCCTGAATAGAAAGGCCACTGCTCCTCCTAGGCAGTTACTTTTAAATTTTGGGTGGAACAGGAATCAGAGAGGTATACAACTGCACCACTGTAGTTGTCCCTTGTTGTCCCCCTTCCTTCCATCCCTGGATCCTACCCCTTTTTATAATTATTCCATTATTCTGGCATAACTCCTCTAATTGTCTACAGCCTGAGTAGATAAACCTTGAGCATTGTCTGTGCACTTAAGAAATAGCCATAGTCAGCCTTCTGTTAAATTTCTTATGACTTGCACAGATTTCCTCTGTGCCTTGACAGCTTGGGCTAATGACTCTAAAAGTTAGTTTTGAGCTTATTATTTTCCTTATAATACAATTCCCCTCTGTAAAAGAGTTCTGTAGGCAACCTTTATTTTTTCACTGATGCCCAGATTATATGAGGAAAATTGCACCTGTAAAAAGGTTCTTTTTTTCCAGCTCCAGCACCACAAAATTCCTGCTGATTTGTTTCTGGTTTGTGTCACTATTAACTATTTGTCTTTTCTGTTACAAGGTTTTAATATGTTATGTGAAACAAGCATTAAGAAAATCACCATTGTGGCTTTTCTAAACTGCGGTATTATACCTTGACTTAATTGTTAGTTATCCTGAGGTAATTAAGGTCTGTAAACTGTAATCTGGACATTTAACAAATATTTGTCCCAGGATGCAAATGTTTGTGGTCTATCCTAGTTTGATCCCTACCTCAATTAACCTGACATAAAAACTCTAGGGTGGTCAAGTTCTTATCTCAGTGTAGACAAACTTTCTGGGATCTGCTTAGTTTCTAGGGCTATGGAATACAAAAAGCAATAAAAATCTGTTTTTATTTTGTCCCCATAAGACGCAAGTTCACTTCAAACACATATAAAAAGCAAATTTGTTAGGTAAGAAAAATAATATATTTTTAAAATAGCCAGTGTACAGGGTAGAACTGCAGTTTGAATTCTTCTAATGTAAGAATATACCAGAGAAGGATGGAAATCACCATCTTTTTGCAGAGGCTAAGATCAAAGCAAGTAATCTTCCATAAACATCTTATTTCTCTGTGTACTCTTCACCTTATATATTAAAGAACAAGAGCTCTGTCTGTATTATGGAACTACTGTGCACATGCTCTGTAGCTATTTTTTCAAATATAAGAATCTGGGCTATTTTGGGGTTTTTTTAAGGCATGAGGGCACAATAAGCACTGATTGCCTAAAAAAATCACTTTTATAATTCAACCTTTCAGCTGAAGCTTTTGGAAAAATAGATTTGAAACCACTGAAAATCTATTTCCATGCATTATATAACTTAAAATGGCTTAACTACGATTTTTATGAAGTACATTTCTTTCTGGCGTGGTGACATGGACGTTAAGTTTAAACTTGTAGTTACTTGAAATGATTACATTTATACACCCTGAATCTGACTTCCTAATAATGTTGGCAGACTGATGATTGTTGCAACTCTACTAAATGCCATTTAAATGCTGTCTAGAGAGAACTTTCCTCATTTATATAGTGTCTCATGTTGTTAAATGTCTACTGACTATTCAAGAGAATTTGGTGCAAATTATTTCTTTGTTTGTAATCTTTTTAGTTCTGTTTTACAGGACTTGTTGTTTGAAATGTCCATTATATATTCTCGATCACATTATTTCCCTGGTGTTTATTTCTGGTATCCCTTCTTTCTACAAAATTTTGGGACTGCCTTACATCTTCCTTATATCTTAACTCAGTCTCTCCATGCCTTCCATTTTTATTCTTTCCTTTTTGTGTTGCCTTTCCTTCTGTCTCCCTGTCCTCTTCCACCAGATTCTCTTTAAAAAAATACTTAAACAGTGCTCTCCACTGGCAATTAATAGTGTCAGGGTGCCTCCTGATTATGTTGAGATCTCAATGTTTGTGTCGATTCTTAAAGTATAATGGGTGTAATAGGCAGCCTGTTAAATGTAAAGGTCAGATTTACTTTAATGTTGCCCCTTTATATAACATGCAGGATCTTTGTATCTCTGGAGCTGTTTATTTTTTGTATTCTTATCCCTTTGATCATTTCTGGATGAAGGTGTTACAGAATTGCAAACTTGGGAGTAAGGTAATGTTTGTTTGTTAGGTTTCAGAAGCTTGTTTATTTTAGTAGGCAATTTTCATGTGTGATGAAGTGAAATGTTGAGAAGGCAGCCCCTCATCAGTGGACAAACAATTCCTAAGAATTTAGCTAATGGCCCCCCTTCAGTGCAGAGAATAGATGGCAACAATTGTGCTTCCATACTAAACCAAAAACTGCTTGTTTGGCTGCTAGGTGTTAATGCAAATTTGTTCTTCAGCTCATTCAACCCTAGAGCTCCCATCCTTTGATTTAATTAAGTGTAATTGGTTACATTGCTCCTCCCAGGCCCCTGAGGTGTTTTTGTTTATTGCTTACTCTTCGCAGTAATGCTTCAATTCAAGGCTGGATAAATAAAAGCCTTTTATCCTATGTTGGATTTGCCAGGAGATTATTCCCTTCAAATAGTTTGGTTTTACTGTTAAAAATAAATGACCAGTGAAATAAACTCATTGGGTGGCAAATGTTGCATATCTAGCAGCAAGGAATTAAGCAGAGTAAATTAGATGAGATTAGAACAAGAAGTGAAGTTGTAATATTAAATGAGTAAGGGATTGCAACCAGTGTTATAAGAGCCATTGACACTTTTAAATGAAGTTTCAATTAGTAGGCTTGTTACTGACGCACTAACATCAATTTTAAAATTTACTGTTTAAAATACCTATTATGAAATTATTTCCAAATTTATACATTTAATAGTTTAGAATAATATTTTAGGTTATAAATACATCAGTGGCGTTACTAGGGATTGAAAAATGTTTGCTATGCTACCCTAAATTTCATTAACATCAAAATTAGATCAGGATAATTGGACTGTTTCCTTCTTGATTAAAAAGAAAATATTCTTATTTATTTCATTTGAAAGTGTTCCTTAAAATAGAAATCTGATTAAATACAAATCTATTTCAGACAAAAGATACTGTGTTATGTAGGGGAAGAAAATGGGCTTAAAATGTTGTCCTCTACTGTGATTCTTGTAATGATCCTGAAAAATGGGAGAACATGAATTGGCAGTTGATTCAGGCAGCCCCAGCCATCAGTACCCTGCAATTCAGCACTTAGCACCATTCCTTCTAGATGGCTTTTCCTCTCTTTCCATTTATCAGAGAGAATTTCCTGTCAGAATTCAACCCTTATAGCACTGGCAGAGTAGCTGTCTTACTGCTTTTTCACTTCTCCAGTCTTTGCTTTACCTACAATAAAATTGTGCAAGACATGGCTTCAGAGACCATGTTATTAATACAACTGATTTTCTAGGCCTTGCAGGGGCACAGTCATTACTTGGATGCATGATTATGGGGTAGAGAAACCACCTAAGGACATGGGTGGATCTAGGATTGTGGTGAAGGGGGTGCTCTCAAACCCACTGTAAAAGTGTGCCACATGCACAGTGAAGATAGCTAATTCTTAAAGCCCCACTCCGCTGACAGGGTGTGGTCATACAACCCTCACCTGAATGCCAGTGACCCTTCTGATATGTCAGGGGCAGCTCCTGTCAGAGCTCCACATATGGCATGAATTCTGAGCTCATTGGCTGGCCAGCACAGGGTCTGCCCAGAGCCTCTGCTTTCAAGTAGCTCCCTAACACAGTGGGTGAGCACTGCTGCTGATGTTCAGTGCATATAAACTTGTTTGAAAATGGCTGAAACTGGTTTGAGATAAACCTGGTTGAATGTAGTATCAGACTTAAATGACTTGGATCAAACTGGTTTATGCAATGTCTGTTCCAGACCTCTTCCTGGTTTAAGTTAAATCAGAGTCCCCCAGCATCCCAAATGCTTTGCTGGGCTGGGCAGGGCAGGGCTCTCTGCTTCAGAGAGCTGGGTTGGCCCCTCCCCTCTGCTTCCTGACTGCAACTCCAGCAGAGACTGCATGTACAGGGCATCTGCTTGGCTTCCTTTGGTCCCATCCCCTTCCCCCCCCACTCCCTGTTCAAGCAGGGATCCCCTCTCCCCTCTGCATTACATAGACACCTCTCAGCATTAGCCAGCATACCACATGCTGGCTGCAGCCCCAGCTGTTGGAGCTGGGACAAAGGACAATGGCTTTGGACTCTTTGGAGCAAATCAACAGGTAGCTGGTAATGTCCCTCCTTCCTTGAAAAAGAGTTGTTTAAGAAGAGCTTGAACTAATGAGAGATCCTTTTGTTTTGTTGATGGAGTGATAAATACTGTGTAAATCTCTTGCACCCATCTGACCTCATGTAGGTGCTTTCTAGCTGCCTTGGAGCGCTCACTCAGTGAGAGGGGTGTGTTCCTAAGGCCCAGGCATTGGGTTGCGTTCACCCTGAGGGAGGCCCCAATACTCCCTGCCATGACTTGATCTTCTTCCTCAGTGGTGAGGCTCCTTCTTGTGGGCTCCTCATGGACCGGGTGCTGCCCTTTGCAGGTGTTCTTGGGGCTCCACCTCCCCTACACCTCAGCTGTGCACCAGCCCTCAGGACAGCTAGGTGATGGATCACCATCCCGTCCCCTGATGTCATCGCCTGCCCTCTCTTCTCCCTGCCCGTCTCCTGGCATCCCTTCACACAGGATAACCATGGGATGTGGGGCTATCCTCATCAACGTGTCAGATCTTCCTTTGAAGTGTAGCAGTCTGCTGTGCTGCGTCAGCTCCCTTTGACCCCTCTACCTGGTCACTTGTGGCCCCTCTACCTGGTTTTGGGCTCTGCAAATACTCAAAACAAATTTAAAAAAAAGGAATAGTTGGGGCACAGGGCCTCAGCCCACCCCACTCACAGGTCTGGTGTCTGCAGCTCCAGGTCCCTCAATGCCATCCTCCTTGGCCTGGCTGCCCTGCCAAGCTGGGGTGATGCTTCTTTTAATGGATCCTGGACCTTTCCAGTGGGTCTCTGTCCGGATCCGTGCTGAGCTGTGGACACAGCCTGTGTGCAGCCTGGAGAGCAGCTTTGCCTTCTGGCTCCGACATTGCTGCTCTCCCCTCTATTTCCCTGCTGCCAGGTTTTAAACCAGCCAGGCAGCAATTTTTGATAATGTCATCTGCCGGTGCTGCTCCCAGCCAACAATGAAAGTGACTGTTTAACTGCACGGGCGGTTTGTCTCAGCATAACTCACCTGGCTCCACTTTTCCTAAAAATGGTAAGCATGCCCTGCTTTCAGGACTTTTCTCTTTCTTCTTAAGGTGGGTCAGCCCTGCCTCGGGTCTTGCCATGGGAGGGTGCTCTGGGGCCTCCGCTTGTGTCACCCTTGGACACCCCTGCTGCTCCCTCCCTGACCAGTGAGGGGGAAGAATCCCACCCTAATCAGAGTGTCCTGCCAGGGCATGGCCACATCCTCCTTCAGCTCAGCACTATTGCATTTCTTCAGTCCAGAGGGGATGTCTGTGTATTACAAACTGATTCAGCCTAGCCAAGTTAGACTAACTTGCAAAGATTGAATCAGTTCAGGCTCAGGCTTTTTGAATGTCTGTTCTCTTTTAGCAGACGTTGACTCTTGTTTCATTTATGAATAGGAACTGTTTTTAGTTATTCATGTTTTATAATGGTCTTCCAATAAGATGCTTTTGTGTTTCTCAGTGATCTGGAAGCTACTCCTAGATATTTTGGGAAGATAGTTCAGGTCACATAACCTCCGTGTAAAATATCATCTCAATTTGTCCTGGCTTTTTTTGCAGTGAATGACATGCACTAAAAGCTCATGTGTCATTTCCAACATGAATAATAAAGATTGGAGACATCCTTCTACATTTCTCCAGTTTTTTTAGTAGCGTATTCATTTTTCTCAGTTTACTTTCCTTCCTCATGCCCATGGCTTAACCACCCTTTCATTGATTTTCCACAGTGATTAAGTAGTATTTTAGATTTGTCTCAAAAGTGTGTTTTCTCTGGTGATAATGTGGAGTACTGTAGGAAATATATAGGAAGATCACAACATAGCTTCACAATGGCTGAATGCTCCCATCACTCTGCCTCTAACTGCTGCACCAGAATTTCAGGCTTAACTTTGTCACAGACACTGCCAGACTGGCAGCAGTTTTTGGTTGTTCAGCCAAAAGCTGCTGCCAATTCATCAGCAACATGCCTGACCAACCTGATTTCCTTCTGTGATAAGGTGACAAGCTTTGTGGATGGGTAGAAGGTAGTGGATGTAATATACATTGACTTTAACAGGGCTTTTGGTATGGTTTCCCATGATACTGTCAATAATAAGCTAAGGAAATCCAGATTAGACAAAAGTACTGAAAGGTTGATACATAATTGGTTGGATGATTGTGCTTATCAAGTAGTCATCAGTTGTTCAAAGTCTAGTTTAGAGGAATGTTGAGTGGGGCCCCCCAAGCCGTCTGTTTTGGGGTATTGTTTAACATCTTTATGAATTATTTGGATGATAGGATTGAATGTATGCTTTGCAAGTTAGGTGGAATTGCAGATACACTGTCAGGTAGGGCTAGGACCCCAAGTGACCTGATAGACTTGAGAGAAAGTCTGAAATTAATCATGAAATTCAACAAGTACAAAGTCCTTCATCTGGGGTGGAATAACTGTTTGCAGAAATACAAACCGGAGAATGATGGGAATGAGTTACTACTGCAGAACATGACCTGGGAATTATAGTAGCTCACAAGCTGAATATGAACCAAGAATGTACTCTTGTTGCAAAAAAAGATGAGTTGCATATGGGACTGTATGAAAAGAAGCTTCATTTAGGAATAAAGGGAAGTGATTTTCCCACTCCGTGTGGCACTAGTGAGGCCTCACCTGGTGCAGTACTGTGTCCAGTTTTGGGACCTCCACTACAAAAAGGACACAAACATATTGGAAAGAATCCAGAAGAGTGGCAAAAATGACTATAGAGTCCTGGGAAGCATGACTTCTGAAGAAAGGTTGAAAAAATAGGGTTGTTTAGGCTGGAGGAGAGGAAATTAGAGGCAGATGGGGGGATTTGATAACAGTCTTCAAGTAGCTGCAGGGTGATTATAAAGAGGATAGAGATAGACTGTTCTCTGTGGCTATAGGGGGCAACTCTAGGAGCAATGGATTTAAAATGCAAGAGAGGAGTTTTAGGCTGGAAATCAGGAAGAACTTTCTGAAAGCATTGGTAAAGCATTGGAACAGATTGCTTGGAGAAGTTGTGGAATTTCCACTCTTGGAAATATTCAAGAGCAGGTTAAACAGGCAAGTTGACTGGGATGGCTTAGTCAGGGATGATCCTTACTTGAGCAGAGGCCGGACAACATGACCCTATGTGGCCCCTTCTAGCCTTACTTACTTATGATCCTATGGTCCTGTGATTAAACTTGAACCTTTTGTGCTGCAGCTAGAGGGGGAGTGATGCTGAAGTGGACTCCATCCCTCCTTTGTGGAGCACGGAGCCCGACACAGCTCTAGGTAGCAATCCCAGCATCCTCTGTTCTGGCATGGTAGTCAGTTTCCTTGTCATGTACACACACCCCAGTTTTGGAGGTTTAATATTTGGGGAACAGGTACATACACTTTGCAAGTCAATGTGAATAAATGTGTTACCTTTTCAAAGATGGGCTTTGGTTGCTGTTTGTAGATTAAGCTTTGTATTCTGTTAATACACAATATACTGTTATTGGATAATTATATCTTTCAAATATTGGGGAGAACAAGGGATATTTTATATTGTTTTATGGAAAATATGTATGACTCATTAACCCGATCATTTTTGTATTGTTACTCACTGGAATTGAAAAGATTAATATGAACATTATAGTAAAATCTGAAAAAATGTTTTAAAATTTCATTATTGGTATTTTACCACAATGTCATTTTAAAGACATTTTTGCTTCTTAGTGTCTACATAGTTCCTCTCCACTTACAATAAACAACTTTCATACTCAAAAGGCTTGATTTAAAATTGTCATAATGTATTAAGATATCTCTTGTATGTTACATAAGACCTACTTCACTAAGTGAAATGTATTTGTATTAAAATAATATAGAAAAAAATCATTATATGAAAAGAAGGCGCTATTCAAGAAAGGCCTTCAAATTTCTATATCGGGTCAAAACACTTGCAGAAAAAAGAAATGGAATATAAGTAATATTCCTATTCCTAAACAGGTAGAAATATAATGCTTAGAAACAGAACTGAACTTATACCTAGAGCCAAATAATGGCATTCATTCAGCAAAAAGAAAAATGCATTTCAATTCAAGTCATGGTCTGAACTCATCTCTGCAGTGACACTGGTTGTACCATGTTTCTCCTCCCCCAAAATAACATCCTACAGCATCCTGAAGCCAAGTACTACTAGAGTGTTACTAAATGGCATGAACCTCCTCTGAGGAAAAAAGAGGTGGGTTTCCCCAAAACCACTCCTAAGAATTTTCTTCCTAAAGAAACTATAGTAACTCCAGTTAAAAATTATACTATTTACGTTTGTGATTTAATATCTCACAATTAGTCCTGCATAGAAGATAAAAAAACAGTGAATTTAATCATTTAGAATTAAGAGAACTGTGACCTGCTTTCAAAAAATTTAAGTCATAAACAGGGGTATAGGTATATGGCTTGTGAGACTTGAGCATGCATCATCATAAGACATAACCTGACATAAAATACCTACCTTACATCATAAGCTAATAACTTATTAGTTTAGTGTTCTTCACTGGCATCCAGTGAATAGACTGAATTAATTGAGTGAATGGTATCTGAGACATAAGGAAAATGACAGGAATCTGTGTGCTTTACAGTTTGCTCCTTCGTATCATTTTTAAATTGATATTTTGAACAGCACCTGTAAAGTTTTAGTAGGTTGGGTGCCTTGGTAAAAAATGGGAAGTGGGTGCATAGATACTCTTTTTAAATATGCTTCTGAATTTTAAATAGTCAAAAATACCATTTTTGGAGTGATGATGTAACTGTGATGGTCCAGGAACTATGTGAGAAGCAAGGAGTTTTTAGGGTGATATCTTTTTTTTTGTACCAACTGTATAGTTAGACAAGGTCTTAGACAAGCTTTCAGTCACATGGTACCCTTCCTCAGGTGTGGGGAAAAAGCCAGACACAGGTTGAGGTAAGTAGCATATTCAAGGACAGGCCAAGTCTCTTGTATGAAGCGTTGAAGAGATCTGAGGTCACTTGCACATCCTGTGCAGAGTGAGCCATCACACAGTAATTGTCCACAAACTGAAGGTTGTGGATGTCCTTGGTGGTGAGTTTCATTTTTGCCCGGAAGTGCCCAGGATTGAAAAGCTTTCCATCCAGTCAGTACTGGATATGTTCCAGGTTCTGAAGTTTAGCTTTTTTTAATTTCAACTGCAGAAATGGTGAGCCCGCAGGGTGCGGTTCCCCAGCCAGGAGAGATGGGACAGCCTGTTTTTGTGGCATCTTTTCTAGCCCCCCTCCCCATTGGGGTGAGCAGAGGGTATCCTAAAAAGGACTGCACAGTCATGGATGTAGCTGCCAAAGGACACCTCTATCCCGAAACAGGTGCCTGATGACCATCATGCATCTACTGCCTGTGTGCAGATTCTTGGCTGGGGGCCTCCAGGTATCACAGCCCTGCCCCCGTCGCCAATCCTGTATTGCCACAGGGCTTTTGGACCTGACAGAAGCCTCTAAGTGGCATGTTACTGTGGAGACTCTGGCATATAGTTGGGCCCACGTCATCTTGGCAGTTGATGGCCAGATTCAGTGGCATGGCGAACCACAATGACTGGTGCCACTTCTCCTTTGCAGCCTTCTTCCGCCTTCACAACCACTGGGGCCACAGTCTTCCTTCACCTGCTCCACTGTTGAGGACTTCTTGGATCATTCTTTGTCTGGAACCTCTCTCTTGACCTTGCCACCATGCGTGGCCCTACCAGAAGCATGAGCTCCAGACGGCATCACTCTCGGGGTCATTGGAACATACAAGCCTCTCCACCTTGACAAGGTGATGATCCTTGGAGAGAACTACTCTAGTGTTTTGGCATACAAAACAGTATGCCAGGTTCAAATCCAAGACTCTAATGCAAATACTCCCCTACTTACCTAAATTAAAATGTTATATTTAAGGCTTTAACCCTTCTCTCTGCATTCAGTGTAGTGGCTCACCATAACTTGAGCCACTACACTGCACTTGCCTATTCTTGTGGTAGGTTTCCATCAGTATATCTCAGTCCTTTTGCCCTGCTATCTGAAAGTTTTCCATCAGTGTGCTTGCCCTGTATGAGCCATGTGCTTTATAGTCATGCTCACTGTTTCCTGCATTTAATCAACTTCCTCATTGGTTTCCATTCCTGAGCACTTAATATTTTTGGCAGCAGTTTAATGATAGACATTGTATTTAATGAGGTTTCCTTGTATGTGATTTTGAGGCCAAGTGGCTTTTTCCCCCATGCTTACTGGAGAAAAAAACCTCCTTATCTTGTATTTGACTAAATTTGATATATTTCTCCATTGCTCATTTTGTGTTTGCTCATTGATTTTCTTTTCCTAGAGTGTAACCTATTATGATTCAGAAATAAGTCCACTCTTCATATATTTTAGTGAGATTTCTTTATCTTGATCAAACAATATCATTTGGGCCAACATACTTTGTAAGAGTAGCAGATCTGTCTTTACAATACACAATATATTTGTTGAAGCAGGAGCTCTCTTGTTGTTTCTGGAGAATCTGATTTATAACCAACATATTTCTTACACAGTGGGCATGTCTACATGTGTGCTGTAACTTTAGTTGAAAAAGAAACGCAGTGTCTGACACAAGTAGGAAAAAACAGTGAACAGTATTGGATGTTATGCTCTTTCATTATATTGGAATGGGAACCTTTTTGACAAGTGTGCCACAAATTAGCCCTTCACCCTCACCGAATGCCACTCAGATTCCTTGCCTCTGCCCAATCTGCTGCTCTCCTTTCTTCTCCCTACTCTGTGCGCCATGCCTGATCCTTTTGCTCTGTTTTCTGCTTCCTGCCCTATCTGCTGCTGTGCTCCATGTCCCTTCCTTAATCTGCCATGAGTCACACACACAGGCTCCCTGTGCCACTTGTGACACAGATGGGCCACCCCTGAGCTTTGCAACATACAATTCACCTCTTCAGGAGGTCTGTCGCATTCTATGATGTTGGTCTGTTATACAGTGGCAGCATCTACACGTGAACTTTAATGAGCATTAGCCTATTTTAATGTGCATTAAAGCATCACTAAAAATGTGCTATTTAATTAACACACATTAAAATAGGCTAATGTGCATAGTGTCACTTAAAAACTGTGCTCTTTAGTTAATGAGCATTAAGACAGGCTAATGCACATTTTTTTATTACCTCACAATGGAGGGTGCCTAGACATGAGCTCAGAGGCTGCTTCAACATGCTGTATTTATGCAGACTTGATTAATCGAGTCTTCTGCAGCATGGTAATTACCATGCTTCAGCCAGTTTTTGTGTCTCATGTATCAGTCCCTGCACTTCTAAGTGGCAGTGGGGACATTTTGTCTATAGCTCATTTGCCAAGCTTTAGGTAAAGCACCTCTGCCACCATTTTGAAGCACAGAGATGCTGATACACAAGACACTACGGGTGCTTTAATTAAGTGGCTGTCAGAGCTGCTCTAATTAAAGCACCTTCCCCCACCCCTGGAGCATGTGTACAGATGCCTGGAGGTACTAGATTTAATGAGCATTAACTAAAGCACATTAAAGCATGTGTAGACACACCCAGTGTAGCCTAAACTAACACAAACTATTTCAGTGATGTTTTTAGAACCTTCATACCATTTGCAAGTATATGCAGGCAAAATTATAGTATAAATATAGTTTTAGGTCAAGCTAATTAGAAAATTCTGGATGTAATTTTAGTGTTATTACCACCTTTGTATTATGCCACCAATATTTTTCTTAGTACACATTTTATGAATTTTAACATCATTACATTCTTTTGAACAATTAAACAGCATTGATGAATGTATATGAATACTGCTAATGAACACATATTTATTATTTTGGATTTCACTCCAATTTACTAACAGATTTTCAAGACACTAGACAATTTTGTCATCTTAATTTTGTAAAACCACTCTTATTTTTGTCCCCCTCAACCATTTAATATGTAAATTAGGTATTCTCAGGCTTAATGTTCCTCCTTTTTATAAAACAAATACATCATTAATCTGATTAAGTTCTTGGATGAGAGTGCTGTCCTCAGATCATTGTGGATCATTTATTGTTGGGCATACATCCAAAAATATAGATTCAAGCATGGCACTTACAGCCTAGGTTTATTAGAACTGTTGAAACCCCTAAATGGCATTTTTCAGAAGAATAGTGAAGCACTGCTTGCTTGAAGTAGCAAACACTGTGTAAAACTTAACAACATTTCTTATCCTTACCTGCAGCTCAGTGATAATGATTCAATAGAAATTATGTTGTCCCTTGATGTTTACCAACTGCATTTTAAGCACCATCTATTATAAATTCTAACTTTACTGAAGTGGCTAGGTCACCATGAGATGCTTTTCTGCCAGCAGTTGTAACAGAGGTTATATATTAATAGAGATTGTGGGCCTTTGTTTCTGAATTCTGAAGCTGGTTCTGGATTGTGGCTGAGTTCTCAGGTTGGTTTTAGGTCACAATGAAAATGACTATAAGAAGAAGAGGTAATGAGAATAGAATATTTTTCTTGTTGTTCTTGTGATGCATATACACCCATCAGTAAAACACGACTGCTCATTATTTGCTGGCCACTCTGCTGGTACTGTAATGCACAATGAGACCAGCCCAGGACTTCACATTTATAAGTATAGCTAAGTGTTGGGCCCTTCGTTCACCCCTAACACGCAGAATCTGCCAATTAGATTAAAAGAGAAACTCCTCTAGGTGTACAGTTGTACTCTTACTACACCATCCATAACAGCTGTGCACCCTGCAGTCTTCAGCTGATGTCCTCCATGATATTGGTGCAACCTCTTAGAGTTCAGTGAATTTTCATAAAGGTAGCTAATTAGAAATTAGATGCATTTTCACTTTGTGCCAGAAAGCTTATCTGACATTTTTTCCAATGATACAGTTGGTTCAATAAAATATATTACCAAAGAAACGTTGATTCTCACATTCATAGGAGCATCATGGCTATAATACCAGTCATGCCTAACTTAAATTGACCACATTTTCCCCCAAAAGAGACTGTACTGTAAATCTAATATTTTTATTACTTGAATAGATATTTTAGAATCTGCAATGTTAAATTCCAACTTTTAGTCATATATAATTTAAAAATTCACCACATATGAAACCACTTACAGATGTTACTTTTTGTTATTAAAATTTGTATCAATATTTTACCAAGTTAATCTTTTAAGAACAGGTTCTAGGGACATCTGATATTTTAATTTGTTGTGGTACAGTCTATGCTGAGAATAGGTCCAAAAAGTAGGACTAGAGCTTAATTATAATATTTTAAGCACTATTATGATATTAAATATTTTTCAGTGATGTAGGTGTAATACTGAAGACAATTCAATGTCAAAATGTCATCCTAGATTAGAAGAGTGTTTGGGCTCAGGGTGCTTTGGCTCAGGATTTTTTTTAACTAATTCATGTCCTTAAATGCTTTGATTTTAAAAGTATCAGTACAGGTAGTACTTCTGTTTGTTAGTCAGTGAAGAATTGGTAGCTCATTTCCTGGTTAATTCATGTCCTCATTTTATTTCACTCTATTACATACATGTAGCCATGATTGGATCTTAAATCTAATTCTGAAGAATAGCTTGTCAAGGAAACTGAAAACCTGAATCTAGATAATGAGGTTCTTAGTTGCATTTGGAACAAACAGATGTCTTTTTATGGTTTTGGGGGTTGGGCAGGTGAAAAGAATCTATGTAATAAAAATGGATAGATACTTAACAGATATTTAGAAACATGTATGCATGTGAACAAAACCTGAAAAATTGTGTTGCTTCTTAAAATACTTATGATTCATTGTATATAAACTTTTTATGAGGTTGTTTTGTCATTCACAAGTTCATTTGCAGGAAGCAATCCTTGCACATATCCTATGGATATGTTTTTGCAGAGATTCCTGTGCCACAATCATTTTGAAATATCTTTGGCTTTCTTCCTGCTAGTTCATAGAAGTTTGTTATCAAGCACATAATCTGGAGCTCTTCATCCCAAGACAAGCCTTTACTTATTATGGAAGTCTCAAAACAGGGCTTCCTTCCTTCCCACAGGTGGAAAGGAGCACCATCAGGATTTACTATCCATCTGTAGAAACAGCCACAGGGCTCCTTTTCTTTTGGGGATAAGGAAGGCCAGAAGCAGGGGTACCTCTCCTTTGGGTAGTAAAAAGTACAGCAGTAAGGTCCCTGATTTTGCTGCAAGACAGGCAAAGGTGGTAACAGGGGATTCACTTCAGTGTTTTTTCTGCTGGGATGTTGCCTTGCATTAGTAGCTGGGATGGACATGGAGCCCCAGTGTCTTTTGTTGGGTTGTTGTTTGTGCTTTTTGTTGGGTTAGACTCCAGAATGGTAGATATTTGAGTTAATGCTTGGAGTAGCGTATGCTTCTCACAGTTGCTGTTACAACTACCTGTAGACTCAGCCTTGAATTGCTACACTAATGATGTTCAAGCCACGCTTTCAAGCTTTACTTACCACAAGACTATAAAGCCTTTCTCTTTCCTTTCTTTCTGTCTGTTTTGTAATCTCCTGACTTCTGACTTTTTTTAGTGCTGATACCTGAGTCTGAGCTATTCAGTGAGGGAGCAGGAACAGTATTAGGTGTATTAAGAAACCTGATATAATCCATTAATTCTGAATTTTGTAATTGCTTGTCTCACAAAAGTTTTTTGGTGGAGTAAGTTACAGCAGTAATTTAAAGCATACTAACTATTGTGTACTAACTTTTATTGCATCCTGAATATGCCTTTGTATAGTTTAGTTTTGGATATGTTAAATTATAAAAAAAAAAGTGTTCTCAATGTAGAATCTATATAGGGCACAGAAAATTACTACAGTATACTGTAAGACATGTCCGATTTTCTGTTAAAGATCATCTGTTCAAAGATTATTATAGTTATTATCCAGAAAAAAGGTTATATTAATTGAATAGATCAAGGCTGCTCAACTGCTGGCCTGCAAGTGAAATCTGGTCTACAAAGCCATGGCATCCAGCCCACGGAGCTCTGAATGGTTCAGGAAATTTGGTGGTAGGGAAGGCTTGGCAATTAACACTGCCACCTTTTGCCTGTTGCCAAATTTCCAACCCTTTATGGCTGGATAGGGCCCAGGCCAGGCTGTTGCCACCTGGCTGGGCCATTGCTTTGAATCCGTGCCTCAGATGGACTCTGGGGAAGAAGATTGGGTGCCACTGGAATAAATTATTTACCATGAATAACTGGCCTAACTTTGCACATAACTCTCATGATGTCATCCTTGCTTTATGTTGATATGCAATATCTCTTTATAATGGATGTAAGCTGCCCAGTAATTTATGAGTATTGGCTAGTAACTTGGTTACTGGGATATTTCTTCTAAGACTATGCAAATGTAATTTCTTACTGAAATCAAAAGGAAAAAAAAGAGGTAAAATGATTGTATAAGATGTGCTACTTTTGGTAACAATCCAGGATTGTTAAAAGATTATAACCACTTACTTGTTGTGACAGTTCTACTCTTGGGCTCTGGCCAGTTGCACTGAGTTTGGCATACATGGTCATTAGGGCTGTGCAAAGCTTTGGTCCCTGATTCGATTCAGTGGAGATTCAGCCCTATTCGGTGGCCAGATCTCCACATCAGAGGACCCTTTAATCTCTCCAAATTGAATTGGGATGATTCAAATTGACTTGGAATGATTCAGACATAGACGTAGCTTTAAATGTCTTTTCTACATACCTCTAGGTACCAGGTGGCTTGTGAACACTGTGATGCTGGGGCACGTGGAGTGTCCCACAGAAGTGCGGGGGGCTCCCCAGCGTGCTTGGCAGCAGGCCTGGAATTGGACCAGAGGCACTTCTGGTCCACTTGTGAGTCTGCCGGGGAGCACACAGGGCCCCCCACCCCCACCCCCTCTGGCTTGACAACTGGTGCCTTCTGGGTCTGGGGGGCACCCAGGGTCCCCCTAAGGCTGATCACTGAGCCAGGGGGATGCAGGGAGGACCCCCTGCGTGCTCCTTGGCAGACCCGGAAGTGGATTGGAAGTACTTCTGGTCCACTTCTGGGTTTACCATTGAGCACATGGGGAAATCACGCTCCTGTGGGATGCTACATGCACCCCACCACTGCAGCGTTCATGAGCTGTGCTGGTACCTTGAGGTATGTAGAAAAAACATTTAAAGCTGTGTCTATGGCCGAATCACTGATTCTCCGAATCGGCATTGAATCTTCAGATTTGGATTTGGCCGAATCAAATCAAATCACTGTCCCCAATTCAGGCCGAATCTGAATTGAATAGGGCCCACTCTGCACACCCCTAATGACCATGACTGGAAACTAAGGGATCAAGAACATATCTGGTTGTATAAAGGAAGACTTCCATTTTCCAATGTCTGAAGAAATTAGGTCTGCCTGCGTTATCATCAAGCCTAGTGGTGAAATAGATTAAATTAATGTAGTGCATAGGATCTTAGTCATGGATCAAGTGCCACATTATGCTAAGTGCAGTACCAACAGAGAACAAAGATAGTCTCTACTTTAGACACTTTACAGCCTAGACCCCTTCTTGCTTTTTAAATCTTTTTTTCCTCAATGTTTTGTTTCCTTTGATACAATTTAACAGTGTTTTAGCCTAAGAAGGTTGGCTGTTGGATTGCTCTTTCCAATTTTGATCACTGACTTGAAGGGAAGAACCACTGGTATGTAGAACCCAGTCAGTCCCAGTCAGGTAAATGGATATATAGGGCATTAGAGGACAATTATAGTTTAGGGGTTGGCTGAAGAGAGGGAGAATCTGAAAATTCTTCACAGGAGAGATTAAGGCAGAAGGCCTGAGAGATTCATTTAGAGATGGCAGTGACAGGATGGAAGAGCAGGTACTATATATTCTCTCATATTACCTACCCCCAAAGTAAATCTGCATCTTGTTTTTGAAAGGCAGAAGGAAGAAAAAAAGATTTTTGCTTGAGAGCCTCTGTTGGCTAGAGGAAGTTGGAGGTGGAGTAGTGGAAGGAGGGGAGAAAAAGTGTCCACAGCCAGCAACTAGGGAGCCCTGCCTGCAGCAAGTGAAGTTTTACTTTGCTTTCTCCTGGCAGAAGTTTTAAGCCACAGAAACTGCCATTATCATATTTCCTTGGTTACAATGCCCAACACAATTTCCCACAGCTGAATTTTGGGGAAAAGGTATGTGTTAAATGCAAGAAAATACAGTAGTTCTGCAGTTGTTACAGCTATATCTGAACATTTATTTACAACCTGATGCCCATTTTCTTTCTTAAATGGCTCAATGTTTGTTGCATTTTCCATTTATTGTGGGGGGTTTTGCATTTATTTTGTTTTTAGCAACTATATTGAGTACTAACCAACAGATGCATTTCCTGTTGCATACTGTGAATCATTTAATTACAATTTAAACCAGAACAGATTTGTATTCCTGTTCTCTGCACATGATTGTATTACGTATGATGTACCCTTTGTTATAGTGGAAAGAATAAGAAAATGTAAATGGCATTGTAATAAAACATGGAGACGGTCTCAGTTTAATGCACTACAGTACACTTAAACTGTAGTGACAGCTTTCAAGTAGCTAGCCTTTCTTTTCAATATCCGTGCTGAATATGTACATGCGGGGCCAAAGGTGGAGGTTCATATTTAGACAATCTCCAAGTTAACTCAAGAAACTAATTAGTGTGTACTTACACCAGGGGAGGACAATTGTTTCAGGCAGGGGGCCACTTACCCAGTTTTGGCATGCTGTTGAGGGCCACATAGGTAGCCCTGCCCCTTGACAGGTGCCCCGCCCCCTGGTCTTTGGTCTCAAGACATTGGGACGTTGGTCCTGTGTCCCAGGGCCAGCACCGGTGGGGCCGAAAGCAGGGCACAGGCTGGTAGGGGTCTGTCGAGCCAGGCTGGGCTGCACCAGCAGGGAGAGGGGGGAGCTAGCCCAGCTCTATAGAGCCCATGCTGGCTGGGACCCCACATTCCTGCCACCCTGCTCTGGGTCCTGCCAGCACTGGCCCCAGGACACGGGTGCGGGCCCCGTATTCCCACTGGCTCCCCACCCACTCACGCCCAGTGCCCCCCAGCCCTGCAGTACAGGTTGACCCCCTGCTTGCCAGCAGAGAACAAGCTGGTGCTGAGCATGGGGAAAAGGTGGTGCTGAGCAGGCAAAGGCAGCCCCACGTGGGCTGCGAGCGGCTACAGCATGGGGCACCGTCCATGGGGTGAGTGAGGGGCTGCTTTTCCCCATGCTCAGCACCAGCTTGTAACCCACCCCTGCTGCCAGCCTGGGCTCCGTGCCAGCTCCAGGCTTCCCTGTTGGGACTGTGCACAGCAGTTGTGCCCTGCCGCCAGCTTGCCACACCAGGCAGTGTTGGCTGCTGCTGCCCGCCCAGAACTTGTACGCTGGGCAGCCCAGAGGTGGCAGTGGCAAACACTGTCTGGCACAGCAAGCAGGGGGACCACAGCTGCTGTCTCCACGTGCTGCCCCAACAGACAGCAAGCCGGGAGCCATGCAGGGCCCAGGCTGGCTTTGGGGCTTGCTTACAAGTGATTTTGAGCATGGGGCGGGGGAAAGTGGCTCCTCGCCCATCCCGTGCCTGGTGCCCCACACTGCAGCTGCTCGTAGCCCGCCTGGGGCTGCGTGAGGCTGCTCCAGACAGCCCCAAACAGGCTGCAGCTGGGAGCGCCGGCCACAGGGCGGGGAAGGGCCGCTTTCCTCCATGCTGAGAAGGAGCAGGGAAGGAGCCTGGGGAAAAGCTGAGTGCAGAGTGGTGGGAAAAGTGGCCCTTCCCTCGCCCCATGGCCAGCGCTCCCTGCTGCAGCTGCTCGCAGCCCACACGGGGCTATCCAGAGCAGGCACAGGCAGCCCCATGTGGGCTGTGAGCAGCTGCAGCGCGAAGCGCCGGTCATGGGGTGGGGGAGGGGCCACTTTTCCCCCCCACACCCGTGCTCAGCTTTTCCCTGGCCACTTTTCCCTGGGCTCCTTCCCTGCCTGGGGTCCTCCCCCCCTACTTCCCCCTTACCTGCAGTTCCGATGTGGGGCAGCTGCATGGTCTCAGGCCACAAGCCCCTGCTGGGGCTTCTAGCTGGGGGTGGGGGGCAGGGCCGGTCGGGCCCTGCTGTTGTGTGAGCTCGCTGGTGGCTTTCCCTGGGTCCTACTGCCCTTAGTTCCTGTCAAAAATTAAATACTAGTTTTCTAAAGTTTTTAGGGGCCTCACAGGTTGGATTCAGGCCGCAGGCCATATTTTGCCCATCCCTGACTTAAACACATTGAGTTGTGTGCAACTATAAAAAAAAGAACTTGTTACAGCTCTCATAAGATTTATGTTAACATCTGCTGAATTTTAGTAAGTGATCTTGAGTACATTACTTTTAAACACTCTCTTTAAAAAGTTTCCATTGGTATATGTTGTCTTGATATTTGGGTGCTCAAATTTTAGACAGGTAGGAACTGATTTGAAAAGGTTCTGAGAACCCATAACTCTTGCAGTCACCAATATTTGGCAGTTTTGGCAAGGTTTTCCAAATTAGCTGCTGTACTAGGCACATTTGCCCTACTCCCCATGGGTGTTTCTCATCTTATTCTTTTTCCTCCCCCATTATGAGTGCCTCTTTCTGGCTTTTCTTTTTTTCAGAGCTGCTTCTACTTCATAGATTTCTTTCTACATCTCCAGACTGACCCCTGGGCCCTAAGCAAATTCCTTTCCACAGTAAGCATAGGTTGATCCCATATTTTGAAAGGAGGGTATGAAAGCAACAACTGTCACTTTAGGACATCTCCCCTGCTGGGGTGGGCAGACCATGTCACAGAGGTACCATCTGGGGACTTTAAGAAAGTCCCTGAATCAGGTAAGAATGTCCCTTGGCACCTTATTCTTTCTCCTCCTTGCTCAGTACCACCTCCTTTCCCTTCCCCTCCACTCACTCCTCCTTCACCCTTTTTACTTGTGGCTGTGGGAGCAGGAGGGTGGAGAGAGGGAATGAGAGGATAAAGGTGGTACCACTGAGCATCAGTAAGAAGCAAAGAGGTGTTGAGAAGTGTTGGGAGGTATTTTTGTCTGCTTCAAGTGCTCAAAAAAGTTCCTGGCTGCTGCTACTGAAGTGTAGTCTGAACTCCTCACAGGACGCTGGTATCAAGGGCTGTTGGGAGCTACATTATAGAAAGGGGTTTAACAACACCAACGCATCTTTGGTCCTGCTTCTGCCAGGAGCTCAGCATTCCTTTGCACCATTCCCTGGGAGCTTAAACATTGCACAATCTTATAATTTTTATCATGAATCTTGTGAAAAACATTCTTTTCAAAGATGTAATTCCTAGAATTATGCGAATGTGGGAATAGTAGCCCCTTGCTTTTTAAGAAAAAAAATGTATAGTTTTGATGGTATTTTCTAAATAGGAAATTTGTGGTTCAGGTGCTCATAGAATTCCTGAAAACCTGAGAAAGGCAGGTTATTTAAAAGAGAAGCAGTCAGAGCGTTGAGTAGGTAGGGAGAGAATAATACTGCACAACTGGTATATGGAGAAGAGCAGTTCAATTTAGAAGAGCTTCTCTTTCCTTACAATTTCAGAATTTTGGCTGGGATACCATTTATGCCAGTTGGGATCTTTAAACCAAAGACTAGATATTTTAGAAAAATGTTACAGTCCTTCTTGAAATGCGTATACAAAAATTTATAATAGAAAAATTTTTTAATTCAATATTTTGGGACTACCTATATTCAGGACTTTTCTGACCAAACCAAATCTATTACTAACCTATAGAGGCCCCAGGTAAAAGCTGTAGGTGCGAAATCCCTTTGAAAATAGAATCATGGAAAATTAGGGTTGGGAGGGACCTCAGGAGGTCATCTAGTCCAACCCCCTGCTCAAAGCAGGACCATCCCCAACTAGATCATCCCAGCCAAAGTTTTGTCTAGTTGGGTCTTAAAAACCTCCAAGGATGGAGAGCCCACAACCTTTCTGGGTAACCTGTTCCCAGTGCTTTACTGCTCTCCTCGTGATAAAATTCTTCCTAATATCTAACCTAAACTTCACTTGCTGCAACTTGAGACCGTTGCTCTTTGTTTTGTCATCTGCCATCAGTGAGAACAGTCTAGCTCCATCCTCATTTGAAATTCCCTTCAGGTAGTTGAAGGTTGCTATTAAATCCCCTTCTCCATCTTCTCTTCTCCAGACTAAATAAGCCCCGTTCCCTCAGCCTCTCCTCAGAAATCATGTGCCCAGCCCCCAAACCATTTTTGTTGTCCTCCACCAGACTTTCTGCAATTTGTCCACATCCTTTCTGTAGTGGGGGCCCCAAAACTGAACACAGTACTCCAGATGCAGCCTCTTCTTGGCTGAATAGAGGGGAATAATTGCTTCCCTTGACATTATGGCAACTCACCTAAAAATGCAGCCTGGTATGTTGTTAGCCTTCTTTGCAGCAAGGGCACACTGTTGGCTCATATTCAGCTTATTGTCCACTGTAACCCCCAGGTGCTTTTCTGCAGAGCTGCTGCCCAGCCAGTCAGCCCCCAGCCTGTACTGGTGCATGGGATTATTCCATTATAACTTCAGGACTTTGCACTTGTCCTTGTTGAACCTCATGAGATTTCTTTTGGCCCAATCCTCCAATTTGTATGAGTCCCTCTGAGGCCTAGTCCTACCCTCCAGCATATCTACTACTCCCCCCAGCTTAGTGTCATCTGCAAACTTGCTGAAGGTGCATTCCATCCCATCTTCCAGGTCATTGATGAAGCTATTGAACAAAACTGGCCCCAGGACCAACCCCTGGAGCACTTCACTTGATACCAGCTTCCAACTAGACATTGATTACTGTCCTGCTCCAGCCAGTTTTCTCTTCACCTTATAGTCCATTCGTTCATCCTGTATTTCCTTAGCTTGCCTGCAAGAACATTGTGGGAGACTCTGACTCAGGCCATAGGTATTTTAAATACCACGCACAGAGTTTTTAAAACATGGGATTTAGTCCCTCTGAAACTGATTTTTTCCTTATATAAATTTGGTAGAATAATAATGATATTCTAAAGGAAATTTTAAAATGTACGGGATTAATATTACTATATATTCTTTTGCATAGACAATGCATAGGAGTTGCATGTGGGTGCATGTGCACCCCATGAGATTGGTGGTTTACCTCCTGAAAGAAGTGCTGCTGACACTGTTGGCGGTGCCTGCAGGCAGTTGCTGCTCACTTCCCCCCCATGGCTGCTGAAACCACTGGCTGTGACCACCACTGCCAGCAGCATCTGCGGGTAGTCACCAACTGCTGGTCAGCACTCGCCAGTCCCCCTCCCCCCGCCACTGACACCACTGTGACCACCTGCGGGCAGTCACTGTACCCCCCCAGCCTTTGGGGGCACGTGTCATTCATGTTCTTTTATAATACTTTCTCAAGAGTTAGTGAAAGAGAAGCAAGTGCTGTTAATATAACAGCAAATACAGGCAACCCTCGCCATTCACAGGGGATACGCTCTTGTATCCCCCGTGAATGGTGAAATCCGTGAATAAGGCACTGTGTTCATAAATGCAGTCTGCATTCATGAATGCAGTGTCCCTGGCGGCTGGGGGTGGGGCATGGCTCTGGCAGTGGGAACCCAGCGGCAGCAAGCTTCGAGGTCCAGTAAGCATTTAAAGTGTATTTAAAATGTGGGTTTGGCATTCGTGAATATTTGAAACCGCAAATGCCGAACACACTAATAATGAGGGTTTCCTGAATATATATGTGTAAATGGTGTCTACTTTGGTTTAAGTAAATCAGCAGTGTTACAGAAGAGCAATTTATCTTTTTCTTGGGTGAAGTTCTTAGTTTTGGGACTTAATTATAGGTTTACATTTGAAGTATTCAGTGTTGTTTTTATAATGATTCTATAAATTTCCTGATTTCTGGCTTAACAGGTTTAGTCACCACAGCTGGAAGACATCACCCTTACAATGAGGTCAGATAAGAATAAAAGGTTGAACATGCAGGCCTGGCTGACAGTGGGAGTGAACAATGGAACTTGTTCGTACTTAGTACATTTTAGCCCTTTGAGTCTATATTTGCTTTCCAGTTTATATTCTCCTGGATTTGTAGAATGAACTTATAAGGAGGCTATTCATAATATCCACACTGTAACCCAACTTCACAGATGGGACAATGACAGTAAACTTATAACCATATATATTTTTATTTTATGATATAAAACTCACTGGTTCCAGCAAACATAGAAAAGTGTGTACATAAAATAATAACACCGTCATAAAGTAAAATTACTATCTGCAATAAGCAAGCAGATAGCATGTGAACCATTGTATTCAACTGATTTTCTGATGGGAACAAATTTTGCTCATCAGGTCTCTGGTGGTTGAAAAATGATACACTGTTTAGTGTAATCCTAGGGGAAAAATAAAACTCCTTAATTCTGGTATTGTAATTGTATTTTTAAAGCATCTTTTAGTTATGTTGCTATGGACCTACCTTTAGTTGTTGTATTTTAAACCAGCCAGTGTCTATGCAATTCCCTTTTTAAAAAATTCAGTGCCACAGCAGTGACAGGAGGAGCCACTGGAGGTTAAGGGAACTAGCCAGTTCCCTAGGCCACTGCAAAAGCAGCAGCAGTAGCCCTGCCCAGAAGGTATATGTGCTGGCTGGGGCTGGGCCAGAGCCCTCCCATGGGTGAGGGTGGGAGTGTAGTGTGTTGCCCCAGTGGCAGTGGGCAGGGCTTGGCCCTGTGCAAGGCACAGCAGGGGTAGCTGTGGACCGGTCCTGGTACAGTTAATTGGTGGGTGCCCACCTGCAGGTTGGATGAAATCACCTGGTTGGCTGGATCCAGCCCACGTGCTGTATTTTGCCTGCTCCAGAGCTGTCTTCTTGGAGAGCTCATGGAGGTCAGGTGAAGTCCTGGATAGACCCGAGAAGGGGAAATCTACCGGCCATCATTAAGGAAGGGAAGGAGGAGGATCCAGGGAATTACAGACTAGTCAGCTTGAGCTAAATACTTGGAAAGAGTTTCTCAGTACATGGAGCAGGTTCTCAAGAAATCTATTTTGAAGCACCCAGAGAAGGACAAGTGATCAGGAACAGCCACTGGGGATTCATTTTTCCCCATCCTGATTGGCTTCTATGATAAGGTGGCAGGCTCTGTGGAAGTGGGAAGAGCAGTGCATGATGATATACCTTAACATGGTTTTTGACAGACTCCCTTATGATATTGTCATTAATAAGCTAAGGAAATGTACACTAGACAAAATTCCTGTAAGGTAGATACATAATTTGTTGGATCATTATATTCAATGAGTAATCATCAATGGCTTAGTGTCTAGTTGGGGTCTGTCTTCGATCCCCTATTGTTTAATATCTTTATTAATGATTTAAATGATTGGATTGAATATGTGCCTAGCAAACTTGTAGCTGACGTAAAGTTGGGTGGAATTTCAGGCACTGTGGAGTGTAGGGCTAGGATCCAAAATGGCCTGAATAGACTGGTCCACAGCCAATCAGATGAGATTCAGCAAGGGCAAGTGCAAAGTCCTGCACTTGGAATGGAATAATTCTATGCTCAGATACTGACTGGGGAATAACTGGCTAGGCTGCAGGACTGCAGAGGAGGACCTGGGGGTTATGGTAGAACATTGCATATGAGCCCATGGTGTGCAGTTGTTGCAAAAAAAAAAAAAAAAAAAGCCAATATCATACTGGGTTGTATTAACAGGCATGTCACTTTCAAATCAAGGGAAGTGATTTCTCCAACCTAGTGGATTACAGTGCCCAGTTTTGGGTCTCACACTTCAAGAAGGATGTGGATGGTTTTGGAAAGAATCCAGCACAGAGCAGCAAAAATTATTAGAAGCCTGGGAAGCAAGACTTATGAAGAAAGGCTGAAAGAACCAGGGTTATTTAGTCTGGAGAATAGAGGGCTGAGGCAGGATTTTATAAGAGTCTTCAAATAGCTGAAGGACAATTATAGAGAGAATGGAAATGGGCTTTTCTCTATGACTGTAGGAGACAAGACTAAGAGCAATGGTTTCAAGATGTAGCTGGGGAAATTTAGATTGGAGATTGGAAGGAATTTCTGATTATGAAGGTGGTCAGAATTTCAACAGGCTACCTAGAGAAACTGTGGAATCTCCATCCTTGGACATTTTCAAGAGCGCATTAGACAGACATTTGTTTAGGATGGTTTAATTAGGGATGCCCTGCCTTGAGCAGGGGGCTGGACTAGATGACTTTTTGATGTCCCTTCCTGCCCTACTTTTCCTATGATTCTAAGTAAATAAGGTAGCTTTAGGAATCAATCATGGAGTATTTATTTATGGAATAATCTAAGCAAGCTACTGGAAATCTAAATAAAGTGGTGAGAGAAAGTAAAGCTCTGTTTGTATAACTGCAAAATACTGCAGTGATACTCAAACTAATGTTAAATTAACTAATTTTGGTATTGAAAGCAATCTAGCTGTTGCTGGTAGGTGGCCGTCAGTCCCTCCCAAGTCAATCCCTTCTCTTCGGAATGGCTTTTGGGCAACTAAACCTGCCCTGGCCTGGGCTGACTGTAACTTAACTTTTAATTGAAAAGGTGTTCAGCATCTACTGGCAGGCATCTGGGATTCCATCTCCCAGGACCCCTTTATTCCCGGGGGTTTGTGTGTGGGGGGGAATTTGTCCATCTTTTCCCTCCTACTGGGTGTGGGGGCAGGCCGCTTCCCTGTCTGATTTTCCTGGGGCCCAGCTGACTCGGAGTTAATCACTCCTGGTCCCACCACCTGCTGGTATTTGCCACTCCCACATGGGGCTCCAATGCAGCCGCCTCCTGTTCCTCCCTCTTCGCCGTGTTGCCTGAGGGGGTTAGCCCTCGTTGCCTTTCCTTGCCATGGTACCTGAGCTCTCTGATGCAGCTATGGTTCCACTCTTGAGCATGGTGGGGAATTACATTTCATTCCTAAGCTCCCTGGTGACCCTCTGCTCCTGGGGCTTGGGCTCCCTGTTTGTTCTGCCAGGATTCCCTGGCAGACACTCAGCTTCCCCTCTCTGTGCTCAGGGCTGATGCTGCCTGGCTCCATAGCCAGCGTCATCTGGCCGGTGTTCTGCTCCTCTCTCCCCAGCCAGCTGACTGCCTCTCCAGCTGCTTTTTGAGCAGCCTGCACTTCTCCAAAGCCCCACCCCAGGGCTCATTGATTCACAGGCTCAGGCAACTCTGGAACTGTCGAGCCTGTGTTGGCATTTCTCTGCAGATGCTGCTCATCTTTGTCCCCATCGTGAGTATTGGGGCTAGTCAGGCAGGGTCTTGGGATGTGTTTGGGGGGCTTTTGCCTTTCCTCTCACACTACCCATGACAGCATAGAGCCCAGAATAGGTAAATGTACCATGGTGAGAAGGGTAATATGACAAATGAATACGAGCCCTAAACTTACTGAAGGAGAGGACTGCTTCCAGTGTTACTTGATGAAATGGCTAACTATAGTGTGCTCTAGGATTCTGTTTACTCTGCTTCAGAATTGGTTTTCTTTCTGAGAAGTACGTATGAGGTTGCATGGGGTAGGTGGGTTGGGTGGGGCTGGGGCTGCACCAGGCTGCACTCAGGGCAGAAAGCGGCGGTACTGGGAGCAGGGCTATGGCGGGGGCTACAGCAAATTTTGGGGTGGCTGTAGCCCCTCCCATAGCTCCACTCCCAGCGCTGCTGCCGCCTGCCCCAAGTGCAGCCCTGGCTCTGCCCACCCTGTGGAGATCTAGGGGCACATACCCCCCCAGTGCCTTCCCAGACAAGTGGTGAAAGCAGTGGTGGGAGTTGCCAGATGAGTGGGCGAGTACCAGCTGAGCTACCAGACAAGTGGCATGCAGTGGGGAGAGCCAACCCCACTCCCCATGCCTCCCGGAAGAGCTGCAGCTCTGTCCCTTGCTCACCCTGCCTCGGCTGGGCAGTGCTTGCCCCAGCCCCGCTCCCTGTGTTACAGTGTGGGGCCTTGATCTGCTGTCCCCCTACGCTCCTTCCATCCCTTCTCCCCTTCCACCACAACAGATTTACCAGCTGGACACTGCTTTTCAAGTTGCTGGGCTGGTATTGGAAGTTGGATCTGTATCAGCTGATATGCCTCCTTAAAAATTGGCTATCAGTATTGGCCCCCAAAAATCTTTATTGGCACACCCCTAGGTATTTGTGACAATAAATGGTATATACCCTAAGGCCAGCAAGATTACCAATGCAAGATCAAGGTATTAATCTAAAACATGGTGCAATTTCAGGAAGGAGGAATAGAATTTGGAAAGACTAGGTTTACAGCTGAATATTAATTCATTGGTTGAAAATCTAGACTGTAGTCAAGTCAGTGGCAGAAATTCTGTTCATTTTATTGAGGTCAAGATTTTCCATGCAGTTATGAAGGACTATAGAGATAATCTGGTTTAATTTCCTGCATAATACAAACCATAGAGTCATAGCTAGTAATTCCTTCATCAATCTCATTATTTCTGATCAAGCTAAAACATAGGTTTATTAAAGACAAGCAATCATGATTTAAAGCAGCAAGGGCCAATCTTTTTCACAGGTGCACCACAAATTATCCCCTCATCCTCCCTGAGTGCTACTCTGATCCCTTTCCTGATCTGCTGCTCAACTTTCTGCTTCCTGACCAAGCTGCTGCTCTGCTTTTGGATCCCTTTTCTATCTGCCACTGTTACTGCCTGTTCCCTACCCAATCTACTGGATGCCAAACACACAAGCTACCTGTGCCACTTGTGAAACTCATGCCGTGGGTTGGCCACTTCTGACTGAAAGAACTTTAGGATGGAAAATTCACCACATTTTTATGTTTTTCTGTATCTAAAAGTGTTCTTAGAATCATGTTCTGAACACTTTTAATTCCCCTTTTTTGAAGTGTAGACATTAAAACTGGACATGAAATTCCAATCACAGTCTCACCTCTTCTGTATAAAGAAATAATTCTACTTACTGCTTGATATTTTCCTTTTGATCCTTTCACAGTTTGCATTAGCTCTTCAAGCTCCAGTTTGCACTGGGAGAGCATGCTCATTAGTTGTGTGCTGTGATGACTATATGTTTGTTGCACTTCCTTCTATCCAGAATACAGTGTCTCTTCCTGCATATTTGACATACATTCTTTGTTTCTAATTGGATGACCTCATGTTTGACTGTATTCAAATGAATGTAATTCAGATATACTCTTGCTAGTCAAATAAATCCATCTCACTAAGCCATCCAGCCTGATCTAATAAAACATATCTGCAGTTTTTATGCTGCCTGCTAACTTCACCAATACTTATTTTATTAAATATCTGGAAGAAACTACACAGCTGGCATTGGGCCAAGTACAGATGGTTGCAGGCATCTATTAAAAACACCTTCTTTTTGGCAAGGATTCTTCACATACAGTTAGCTTTTGGGATCTGTTACGTTGAGGACTAGGATAATACCGTTTAAATTGTCTGTACCTGAAAATGCCTTATATTGTACTCTTGATATTGCTAGTTTCTGTTGGATCAGAAAAAGAAGCATCTTACAGAAGTGTAAGCTCACTTTGTACTTAGAACAACAAACCTTGATCTTAACAGAGCTGGCTGAACAATGAAGACTTTTTGCAAGAATTAAAGAAAATATGGTTTCTTGTATAAGGTTTTGGAAAGGAATAATTATATTCAGAATTTTCATGGAAACCTTTACGGGAAATATTTGATTACTTCCTCTTTTCTTCCTTTTTCTCCATTTTACTATTGAAAAAAAGGACTGTAAAGGTGGGAGAAGAAAATCAAAAACACCCCTCCCTTTCCCCTACTTTCTTTCCCCCAAAAATACTTAAGTGAAAAAAATTAATTTCTGGGATTCACCGAAAACTGAGAAAAGGATTTTTCTTTTTATTTTTTTTGTTTAGACATTAAAAAATTTATTTTTGACAAATATCTTCATTAAAAAAACTTGACTAGAAAATATTTACCCAGAGGGAGATGGTGAGAGAAAGCCAGCAGTTCCTGAGATGAAATCATTCAAAATTTTTCTTGATGATTATTTGTTCTTTGTAAGTACTGATGGTAACAACATTTTAAAATGAAAACAATTCTTGGATCAGCAAGAAACAAAGATGAATAAAGACAGAGAGGGAATTAATTTGGAATGTTATTTATGTATATATTATTAGGGCACTAGCTGTTTTTGAATTTTGATGACTATTTTGCAAGAGTAATGAATAGTAGTTTGGAAATCTGAGATAAGATGAAAAAGACATACATGTAATAAAACCTTCTCTTCTGTGCCTCAAAACTGTCTTCTTGAATCTAATGAGTAAATTTAGCTGACTACCTAAATTTTAATCTTCCTGCTACACTTGGCAAGAAAATCCTATTGGGATGAAAATGCCAATATTTGAGCTTAAAAACTGTACTCTAAACCAGACAATATTTTAATTTTTTGTTCCAGTTTTGTCAGAAATAATCTTCAGATCACTTCATTCTTCCAAATCCTTTGTAGATGCACAAATATATTTCAGTATACTTTTTACTCTGTTCGCTCCATCAGTTCTGAAACATTTTAAATTAAGAGAAAACTATGAACCATGGTAGTTTTTAAAAGAAAATATCAAACTCTGATATCCAAGGATGCGCTCAAGTGGCATGAATACTTCAGTTCCAGATGGGTCAGCTTTAGGGGTCAAGTTGTGAAGAGAAAGCCATCACACACACTTCATCAACACTGTGGAATGAGAGACCAGTGCATTTACTGAGCAATGGATTTCCAGTGAGCATATAAACTAATTGGTGGATGAACATGCCCCAGGAGCAATGATTTTAAGGTCATAGCAGGCTCAGTGAATTGTGCTGACTTACACTGTGTCTCGTTGATAGCTGATCTTACCAATGAGCAGTTTAGAGGCATTCAAGCCTGAACTCTCTTCCATGCGTCTTGAATGGCATGTCAGCGGTCACTGTTTCTGACATCCTTTATATTTGTCCAGTCAGCTCTAAATCTTTAGGTTGGGCTTCAGTGTACTCAGGAAAGAAAAGAGAGAAGCAATTATTCTCAGTCACTGAGTTCTGAAGATCTTAGTGTTAATTATGCCAAACACGGTTGGTTCATCAACAAACTAAAAATGTTAAAGTGAAGAGAGGGAGGGAGAACTTGAATTGATAATTTTTCAGTGATCAAAAGTTGTCTTAGTTATACATTTCTGGCTTTAGACCAATAATTTAATTATGCCCACTTATTTTTTTATTAATATAAAATTTTATATGAATTTGCAAATGCTTAAACTGAAAACCTGTTGTATATTTTATTAAGAAATCTAATAATTGGGCCTCAGCTATATATCCCTTTTCTTCTTAAAAATAATTGGATTCCATGTGAAAGTTGGGGGGGGTTGGTTTGGTTCTAGATAAATTTTAATTAGTTTTTGTGTACTAATCACATAAAGTTCTTCCAAAGGTAAGAGTATTTTGTTAAATTTGCAGTCCTTTTTGGAGGGGAATGGAAGTGTTATTTTGTTTGAAGATTGAGAATTTTTATTTAGTTATTCTAACATTAGTTTCAAAGAGTTTAGAAAAAGGACATTGGTAACATTTTTCAAGTTTGCAGATACTTTTCAGCTTTATAAAATAATGCAGAAAATCAAAATGTTTGAGGAAAGAGCATTGAATATTCTGTATACATATTCAGTTGTTCCTGATAAAATTAAAAATAGCCAAAGTTAAAGTTCTATTAGGGGCTTGGTTAATTTAAAAAAAATATTTTCTGCTAATAATTACGGTAATGATTAAGATAAAAAATCTCTCTTAACACAATTTGTTCATCGTACTGTGTAAAAACAATGATTGTCTTGTGTCCACATCGGTGCATTTTTGTATTAAGTGTTGGGTGTACAAATCAAGCAAATGAACGTGAGTCCATACTCTTTTCAAATTTTTCATTTTAATGAAAATTGTAAAAGAGGTGTTAATTTTTCAAAGTTAAATCATTTAGCCTCTAGAACAGTGATTCTTAACTAGGGTACTGTGGTCCCCTGGGTGCCTTGAGAGTCTCTCAAGGGTGCCATGGGGCACTATTGGAATGCAAACATGATTTATAAGTTAAATGCAGAGATTTCAAACAGAAATCCCTAGTGTTAAAAACATTCTGTCCTGTTGTGGTTTTTCTGAGTTATTTGCAAAAGAAATATTGCTCAATTTGTTTTTGTATTAAAAAAAGAGGGAAAACTAAGAACTGGCATTTTCTGAGGGGTGTCTTGAGCCCAGTGAGGGGTGACTTGAGAGACATTGTTCTAGAACATATATTATGAATGTGTGATAATTTTAAATAAAGCATTCTCTATTTCAATGAATACTGTTTCATTTGTGTTATATAAAGGAGGAACTAAAGCTTGACTTTATAACTGTTATTCATGCCAGTAGACTTGTTACTTATTTTAGCCTTTTTATCTTAGACTGTTTTTTTTTCTCTTCAAAGCTGTCACCAATTGCTATCACTATTTCAGCTGTGAGCAAGCTAAAAAAGACAAGGAGTTGCTTACCACAGGTGTTTTTGCACCAAACTGTTTAGAACAGTGGTTTTCAGCCTGTGGTCTGCAGACTCCTCGGGGCCTGCAGATTGTCTAGGGGGTCTGCAAAAGATGATTATGATAAAAAAAAAATCCACACTTACAATTCATAGGGGTCTGCACCTCCATTTGAAAAATTTTTAAGGGTCTGCAGATTTAAAAAAAAAATTGAAAACCACTGGTTTAGAATGTCAGCCCAAGGTACTTGGGTAGAATGTGGACATCCAATGAGTTTAGTACTCTGTGCGTGTGTTTGTAGATAGATAGATTTATCTATATCTAGATATATCTATCTATATATCTATATATAATGTGTGTGTGCGTGTGTATAAATAATTCTGTTTGTAATTATTTAAAGAAATTTGCTTTCAGGGTGTATTATGTATTCAATGAGCTCCCCATGCATGGATCACTTTATAGGACTTTTCACATATTTTACAAGTTACAGGATCATTTAAATTTATTCTACCATTTTTTAGTAAATGCTGTCCTCTGTGCCTCTTGGCAGCCCTCCTTTTCAGATTAACAGGAAATAATCAGAGTTGGGATCAAATATGGAATTAATTTATATCCTTGTTATGTGTATTAAAAGAAGCAATATTTTAATTAAAATGCAGATAAACATTTATGGAAATCTCACATAACTGTAATAAACAGGATGTCTATCAAATGATTTCACTTCATTATTCTCTATTACTTCATCCTCTTGTTATGTCTTTGTAGCAGCTTTATTTTGTGGACTATCAGTATTTAATTACAAAAACGATTTTAGATCATTTGCAGAGATGGATTTTTTGTGTGTATGTATCCACCAAAACAGAGGCCTGTTTCAGAAACTCAGTGGTAACATCACAGATTTTAGCTATTATAAAGGTTCGCTGTTGAAGATATCTTGAAATAAACAGCAGAGAGACACTTAACCGTAACATATTAATAGCATTTAGAATGTGGCATAAGCAGACAAAAAAACAAGCGAATGTGAATAAAGGCCTGTGTCTCTTAACTCAGCCTTTTCAGCTGAAGTAATGGTATACATATATTTATAGTTTCATAGTTTCTAGGGTCGGAAGGGACCTGAGCAGATCATCTAGTCCGACCCCCTGCCATGGCAGGAAAGAGTACTGGGGTCAAACGACCCCAGCAAGACGTGCATCTAACCTCCTCTTAAAGACCCCCAGGGTAGAAGCCTGCATCACTTCTCTTGGAAGGTGGTTCCAGACCCTAGCCGCCCTGACCGTGAAGTAGCGCCTCCTGATATCTAACCTCAACCTACCCTTTGCCAGCTTGTGACCGTTATTCCTTGTAGGGGTCAGTATAAGTGGTTTTGTTTTTTCGTGAAAAGGGGATTATTATCCTGTATGTTGTAGGCTTCTGGTTTTGCAATGGTGGTTAGTCTTCAGGAGAAGGAAGCAGGCACCTGGGTCTGGATTTTTCCAGATGAGGAAGGTTGCATCTGGCTTTCAAATTATAATAGCATCTGACAGGTCATCAGAATTAGAAAACTAAAATAAAAGGCACTTTTAAGGATGAACCTGAACAAGAGGTAAGCTTTTCAAAGAAGCCTGAAGAAGCAGCAGACTGCTTAAGGAGGTGACTGGATATACAGGAGTGAAGCCAAAGGAGGAAAGGGAGTATTGTGAAGAAGATATCAAGTAGAATGTAACAAGATAGATGGGGGAATAGTGGAAAATTGGAAAAGATACAGAAGGAGACAACAGGTTTGTGCAGAGCCTTGAAAGAGAGCTAGAACTTGTTGAAGAGCTCTTAACAAAGAAGACCTGAGAAGTACGGCAGGAAATTATTATTATTTTAACAGCAGCATGATGATGACAAATGGAAGGAGACAAAGATCATACTGTTATGATCTATATCAGGATTTGGAGAGTAGACATTAGGTACATATGAGAATAGAGAGGTACGTATGAGGTTGCAGATAAGGTCACTGAAGGAAAAGTTTTGAGAGAACAGGAAATCTTAAAATAGGCTAACAGAAAAAAGGCAAGAGAGTGTGTGAGAGATTCTGTAATATCTGATGAAATAATAGCAAATAATATAATGCATGTGGAGAAATAGGACAAGATATGTTCATAGAATATCTGGGAGTAGAGGGATAGGAAAGTTGAATGACCCATGTATCACAGAAATGGAGAGAATAGAAGAATCCCTTTGAGAGTAGAAGGCGTAGTACCTTTGTGAATGCAGTTTCAGTAGTTAAGATCAGTGAGTCAGGTTTGAGAAAGAGCAGCTTGAAGAAGCTGAAACAGTGGGAATAGTCTGCATGCTTAAGGTGATTGGAGTCAAATACTAGGAGAAAGATGCAGTGGTACAGAAGCAGGTGTTTTTATTTATATTATTGTTTTTGATGGGTTGCTTGCACATTATATTTCTGAGGTAGGGAGCCGAGGTTGCACTTGTACTCTGTTGAGATTTACTTGTACTCAGTTGTGATTTAAAATCTTGACTCTTGTCAATATTTTGACTTTGGCTCTAGCATTTTCAATTTCAATACATGGTCTGATACTTTGAAGATGCTTTGAGTATGGAGACCAGCACAGAGACATCATGACAGAACCCGTAAATTTAATTATTGTGCAAAGGCCTTTAGATGCATCATAGGCTACTACAGGCAATCTTCAGACTTACAACACAGTTGGTTCCTGAACACTGTGTCTAAAGTCAAAATGTCATAACTTGGAACCAATTTTCGCATAGGAACAATGTTATAAATGAGGGCTTGGTTTCTTTACCACGGTCAACATGGCTGCGTCCGGCTGGTAAGTCTGTCATGGTGGCCAGAGGGGGGAGGAAGGGGTGTGGGGTGGCAGATCAATGCCCCCCGCAGTGAGGGAGGGATTGGGGCTGGGGCCGGAGCTGGGGCAAGAGCTGCCCAGGGAGAGGGTGGGGCAGCTCGCATTGATGCATGCCGCCAATCCAGGAGCTCCTCATATGGTGGTTTGTCCAGCGGCTCTCGCTGTTGCTCCTGCTACTGGTTGGGGAGGGCATTGGGTGGGGACATGTGCCCCAGGATGGGACCGTGCCTGCGCCGGGCAGCAGGAGCTGGGAGCAGGGGCTATGCCCTCTCACTGCTCACCCAGCTGGTGCGGGGCTGGTGCAAGACTGAACTGCTGTGCTGTCTCCAGACAAGCGGCGCACAGCAGCGGAAGCTGGCTTGGCCTCCCCGCGCCTCCCAGACGAGCAGCAGCTTTACTCCGACTGGGCAAGCAGCAGCCGGACATGGGGGAGGGGGGAGTATGTGCTACCCAAAAACTTGCTGCAGCCCTCCATAGCCCCTACTCTGCTGCCCACACCACCCCAATCTGGAGGTACACATTCCCTGCATGCCCTGCTGCTGCTCATCTGGGAGGTGCAGGGAAGCTGGGCTGGCTCCCACCACTGCGTGCTGCTTGTTTGGAGGCAGTGCAGCTGCTCAGTCTTGTGCTGGCCCCACACCAGCTGGGCAAGTGGCGAGGGGACATATCCCCTGCTCCCAGTGCCTTCTGCCTTCCATGCCCTGCACAGATCCTAGGGCACATGCCCCTGCCCCATGAGGTCTCCGACCAGATGCGGGAGCAGCAGTGAGAGCCCTTGGACAAGCCACCACATCAGCAGCTCCTGGACTAGCGCTTGCCGGAACCCCAGTCCCTCCCTCACTGTGGAGGTATTGATCTTCCCCGCCATCCCCTTCCCCACCCCCAACATACTTACCAGCTGGATGCAGCTGTGTTAACCATCATAAAGGTGAAACCAGCATGGGAATCTTGAAACAGGGTGTCAGTTTACAAATGTTGTAAATGCCGTTTGTCGTAACTCAAAGTTGTAAGTTGAGGACAGCAAGTACTGCAAAATAACATCTAGATCTAAATTAACATCTCCTTTTGCTGGAATACTAGTGTATCTATACTTGTTTATGCGCAGATCTTTGCAATTATTTGTACTATCATTGTACTTTGGAGCCATAGTCATAGATCTGAACCCCAAGGCAATAATCCACCATATTACCTTCAGGGTAGGAACAGTTTCATAGTTTCATAGTTTCTAGGGTCGGAAGGGACCTGAGCAGATCATCTAGTCTGACCCCCTGCCATGGCAGGAAAGAATACTGGGGTCAAACAACCCCAGCAATGTGTTCGTCTAACCTCCTCTTAAAGACCCCCAGGGTAGGAGCCTGCACCACTTCTCTTGGAAGTTGGTTCCAGATCCTAGCCGCCCTGACCGTGAATCCTGGTCACTCCTGGCGGTGCTCGGGGGAACAGTGACTCCCCCAATGCCTGCTGATCCCCCCTGACTAGTTTATAACTAGTTTATAAGATCCTTTTCCGCCTCCGTGCTGACAAGAAGGGAGTTCCCCAACCTGTAGGTATGGTGCCGGTTGTTCCTCCTGAGGTGCAACACCTTGCACTTGTCTGTGTTGAAACCCATCCTATTCTCGTCCGCCCACCCTTGTAACCTGTC
>NW_017728943.1:54844808-54873834 GCF_001723895.1 Crocodylus porosus | reverse complement strand
TCTTTCCCCTCGACTGCCTTGTACTCTAACCCAAAGCACTTCAGCGTGCTCCTCCCCTGACTCCTTGCTAATTGATGAGGATGTGTATTCCTCCTTAATGTAGAGTGCCACGCCCCCACCTCTCTTTCCTATCCTATCTCTCCTGTACAGCCTATAGCCCTTGACATTCACCGCCCAATCATGTGTTGAGTCGCACCACGTTTCTGTGATCCCCACTACGTCCGGGCTGGTGTCAGCCAGCAGGAGGGTGAGTTCCTCCTGCTTGTTACCCATACTATGAGCGTTTGTGTAGAGGCATTTGAGGCCTCCTGTGGTGATGTGTACTGACCCCCTAGTCCCAGCATTACCCTGGCCCCTATCTCTTACCTGTTTATTCGCTTCGCTCGTTGGGCTGGGCTGAGCTGTAGTTGTGGATGCTGTTTGGTCTGGCAGTCTGATGTTTCCTCCGCCCTCATCTACCCCTTCCCCCAACGAGCCTAGTTTAAAGTCTGCCGGAGGAGGTCCGCCAACCTAGAAGAGAATACACGCTTACCTTTAGGGGAAAGGTGGAGCCCATCCCATCCCAGCATGTCTCTCATCGTGAAGTGCCGGTCATGGCTGAGGAAGCCAAAGCCCTCCTCGAAGCACCATTCCTGTAGCCGCCAGTTGGTTTCCGTGATGCACATTTCATGCTGACTGCCTCCTCCACTCACTGGCAGGATAGAAGAGAAAACCACCTGTACGCCCATCTCCTTCAGCACGCACCCCAGAGTGTGGTAGTCGTCCATCAGGCAATCAGGGTTGCTCCTGACCGCATCATTAGTGCCCAGTGTACAGTGGTTAGTCAAATGGAGTTCTTCTTCTGATTTCTTTGTTCCTGAGTTAAGTAAGCTTCTTAGGAATTGGCTATTGAATTTTGTAGTATTGATTAGCAGTCTGTAGTCTACAAGATGTTTCCTTTGAGCATCAAATCAGTATATTTTATGAAGATTACTGAAAAAATCCATGCAATTACTTAAATTGTTTTCTTTTGTTCTCTATGAATTTAGGAAAGTGAAAGATATGATTTAATGAAATTCACCCTTTTTTAACTTCTTTACCTTTTCCCCCTTAATTTGTCCTTTAGCTATCTATATATTCCCACTGCCTTTCTGTGTTCTATTTAAGTTTCTTTCTAGCTCCTTATTATTCTTCTCAATTTGCCTCCCATAGTTTACTTTCTTGTTCCCATCCCTATTTTAGCTCGTGGTTTTCCTTGCTTCTATTTATTTACCTCTCCATTTTTTATTTCTAGTTCTGTTTTTGACTCATGATTTTTTCTCTTCCTACTAGCTGTCATTTAAACATAAGTATCAGTTTTAAACTGTTCTCAATTCTTTACAGAAAACAGCTGTGTTCACTGGATTTTTGCTAGTAGAAAGAATGCTCCAAAGAACAATATAATGCTGTTTTGGATGGGGCTGTGCATAATCACAGATAATGTAAAGGCACTTACATGTATGGGAACTCTAAATCACATTGCCTGGATATATTCTACTTTTGAAGGACTTCAGGGTATCCAGGGAAGAAAAAGAAGAGGTGTCTTTAAAAATATTTATTTATTTTTACATCACACACCTATACTAACAGGTTTAAAATAGTGCTACTGATGTTACTAACACTTCACATGAAGGCATTTAGTAAGTGCAAAAACGGAGGAAGGAAAAATAAAGGAAAGGGATGGATTTAATTGAATGATGGAATAAGGAAGAGTTAAAAAATTCAAAATAATGAAACTACTTATTTTTAAAAGCCTTTTGGTCTGCAAGTGCAGGTGTAAATGGTCTATCTGTGCTGCCATGTTCATAGTCATTCTTCCCATTTGATGTTCCTTGCGCACCTTATGCAATCTATTATCTTTCCCTCTATCAAGGCACAACATACCTAGCTAATCCATCAGCAGTCCCAGTTGTTATCACTCAGTCACTCAAGAATGCTTGCACTTTAGGCTATGACAGCCTTGCTTACCTTCACAAAACTGCAGAGAACAGTTTTTTGCATCTTCAGAGAGTGATTTGGTTCTTTCATCCATTTCCCCTGTTTTCTGCTTCCTTTTTTTTGGGTGTTGTGTGCTTTGGGAAAAATACTTAACAAAGAAATTTCTATTACCTATAGCTTGACATTGCTCTTTTCATGTATTTCTTTATTTTTCTAGTATTGTAAGATTGATGTTGTAGCTGTGATGGTCCAGAAATGACCTGACAAGAAATGTCTTACATTTAAAAGCTTGTCTAACTCTTGGTCCAATAAAAGATATCACCCCAAGAAATCCTGTATTCTTCTATTCCTTTTAGTGATTTTCTCAGCCCCCTCCTTGACTTGACAGTGAACTGACAGTAAAATCATTTTATTTTTTAATGATAGCCCTGGCCCCTTTTAATGCTATAAAATACCCAGTCATTATAGTTTCCACCTTTTTTCAGTGCTGCAGTGCTCTAATAAATATTTTTAGGTGCATCAAATGGCAAACACCTTTCTGTGCTTTGGGACAGCTTTTTAACATGCAGTTAGAGTTTGGTAAAGTAGATCCGGGGTTTTCAAACTTTTTTTACAGATGTACCCCTTCTGTCTTAAAGTTGCAGCTCATGTACCCCCATGAGTATATATAGTTTTTAAGTGGTGGGGAATAGATTGAGGCCCCGCAGTGAGAGAGGGAGTAGGGCAGGGGCAGGAGTTGATCAGCTGGGGTGGGATGGGATATGGGACGGAACGGTGAGAAGTTTGTCTGGGGGGTGGGGGATGGCTACCACTGTTATGTGCACCCTGGGAGGCCATGGAGGGTGTGCCTCTGGATCTGCGTGTGGGGCGAGGGTGGGCTTCTGCGCTGGGGGGTGCAGATCGAGGCCCCAGTGATGGGGGAGGACGTGGGGCTGGGACAAGGGCTGTCCAGCTGGGGCAGGTCAGCTCTTAGTACTACGCGCACCCCAGGCGGGCATGGGAGGCATGTGCCCTGAGTCTGTGAATGAGGTGGGGTGGACTGGGGCCAGGGTCATGCTGGGTTGCTCCTAGTGGGGTCTGGGCTGTGCTCAGGGCAGGTGGCAGTGGCACTGGGAGGTGGTTTGGGGGGGGGCTATGGTGAATTTTGTTTGCCTGTAGCCCCATTCCCATAGGCTCTCATGGTAAGGGAGGGCATGGGGCTGGGGCTGGGGCTGGGGCTGGAGCAGGGGCAGGTGCTGCCCAGCCAGGGTGAAGTGCAGGACAGAGCTGTGAGCAGCTCGTCCGGAGGGGTGTGTGGGGGGTGGCTCCCACCATTGCAGACACCCTGGGAGGGCATGGGGAGTATGGTTGGGCTTGGGCTATGCTGGGCTGTTCCCAGTGGGGCCTGGGCTGGGTTGCGCTTGGGGTGGGCAGTGGTGCTGGGAGGGGGCTATGGGAGGGGCTGCAGCCACCTGAAAATTCTCAAAGCCCCCTCAAGTTCCCCTCCCGGTGCAGCTCAGGCTAACACTCCCACCAGCACTGTCCCGTCTCCAGCCCGCAGGGCCTCACAGCCCACTGTGCTTCATGTGCAGATATGGGGGCGTGCAGCCTCCATGCCCTCCTGTGGTGTGTACAGTGGCGAGAGATGCCACACCCTGTGCCCCACGGACAAGCCACTTGCAGCTCTGTCCCCACATTCTGCCCCAGCTAGGCAGTGCCTGCCCCTGCTTCCGCCCCAGCTCCACTCCCTCACTGTGGGGGCCCACAGGAGTGAAGCTATGGGGGGGCTGTAGCCATCCAAAATTTGCCGTAGCCCACCCAGCCTTCTTCCCAGTGCTGCCGCTGCCCACGCCCAGCCCAGCCCCCACTGGTAACAGCCTGGCATGGCCGCAGCCCATCTCGCCCTTTCCCACAGATCTGGGGGTACATGCCTCCCATGCCCTTCCAGGCTGCACATACCAGCAGGAGCTGCCCCTCCCCCCACACAGCTCAGTCCCACACCCATCCTGGCAGGACAGCCCCTTTCCCAGACCCACTCCCTGTCCCCACAGCAAACTTACCAGCCAGACCTGGCTGCTCTCCACTTGGCTGGGCTATACTCCTGGCTGCCCGCGTGCTGTGCTGTGGCTGTGTACATGCATGCAGAGTTCTGCATACTGCCTGCAAACCTTTTAAGTACCCCTAGGGGTACGTGTACCCCCAATTGACAACCACTATAGTAGGTCATAGCTGACTCTCTGGAAGTGTTCTGATATATGTTGTTGCATTCTGCTGTGGAGCTGTTTACAGATATTTGATAGTAGACACTAACATCCTCATCAGAGTGTGTTCAGTGTATGATATCAGTGTTTAATATCACTGTTTACTATCTGATATGTTGGATGAGAACCTTTAATGTCATACTGTGTATAGCATTGTGTATTTTGGAACAGGTGTGAGAACCAAAAGGAATTCTGTAATTCCAACATAAAGAGGCCTTGGTACAGTATGCATGCTTGTTAATACCTATTACTAAAAATACCAGTTTGCAGCATTTTTATAAGTTAATACATTTAACCAGGGTATGAAGGGGGAGCTCAGGGGTGGTGAGCCTGCCTCCCCCATGAGAGACAGGAGTTCTCCCTGTAAGATTTGAACAATATATTCTGGGGCCATCTCCGATCGGATTGCTCCTTCACTTAGATGGACTTGTTAATCAAGGAACCAGTTTAGTTTTTTTTGTAGACCCCTTCTCCCAGGAGTCAAAGTATAATTTAAACCCTTCATTTAACGTATGTACTGTATATATTAAATAAATGCTCTGTCATAATCATACTGTAGAATTATTGTCAGCAGGAAAAATGTCATTTGCTCAGTTATGTTCTTCTTAGTAGTAATACACTTTTCCCAAAATAAAATATTGTGTACATACGGCAGCTGTTGGGTAGCAGAGACTTGAGCATCAGCAGGCTAATAAGTTTTGTGTGCAAATATACTTTCATATTCATTTTCAAAGAGACAGTAAGAATGTGATACCATATCTATCTGTTTGATTTATCTATAATTATCAAGTGGGTAAATTGGATTTTCTCAGTGATTGCCAATTATAAAAGTTGAAATATATTCATACAAATTCCAGAAGAGAAACTTAAGAAATTTGCCTAATTGAAAACTTTTTAGATTATTTGTTTAATTTTATTTCCCAATTATGATAGCATATATTTAGGAGAGGGGGAAGGGGAGGTGGAACTTTAACTTGCATGTAAGTTTACCTTATTTACTCGACTATAAGACAATTTTTCCTGCCGATCAACATGGGGAGGAAAATCCCCTTGTCTTACATTCATATACAAGGACACCTCATTAAATACAGTGTCTGTTATTAAACTGCTGCCAAAAGTAGCATGTGCTCTGTAATGGAAAGAGATTATAAAAATTAAATGCAGCCAACACTGAGCATGACCATAAAACACATGGCCCATATGAGGCGCACACACTGATTTTTTTTTTTTGTTTGTTTTTATTTTTTGAAATTTTGTGTCTTGGGCCAAATCAGTTCCAAATTCTGTCAACCGATCAGAGCTCAATCATTCAGTATGTGACAGTACCACTGGCTTAGTACCACTGATTGGAGCTCAATCTTTGTGACAGTACTATTGGCAAGTATCCTGCCTCCCAGACTCCTCAGCCTGGGGCTCCAGATACTCCCAAATCCATGGGAGACCTATTACCTGCAAACCCCAAAGCCAGAGTGCTTAGAGTTCAGATGCCTCCTACCTAATCTTGCTTGCCTTTGGCGAAAAGCCCAGAGGTGGGACCACAAGGATACATTAGTACAGCCCATCTGAACAAGATATATGGTAGTGCCCATTGAGCACAGTCCCCCTTAGCACCAACTCTTTTCCAAGTGATGGTGGACCATTACATTGAATGCATTTCAATTTCCTCTCCACTCCCACAGTTGAGCTGCTCCTTTGTTTCCCATTTCCAGTGATTCCTATTCACCAGCCTCAAGTGTCTGGCAGACATCACCAAATGAGGCTCCAAACAATTCACCTGAAATCTCTCTGTCTCTCTCAACTTGTCACATGTTTAATATTGCCCTACCCTTCATGGGATGGAGCTGGACCAGGTTGCCCTGTGTCTCATCTGCATATGAGTTTTTGGAGGATCCCAGGACACACCAGTGACAAGAATACTTGCTTCTAGTCATGAGTCAGGGCTAATTACCACATACATCCTTTGTTTGGAGTATCTGGAGTACACCTACATTGAGCTCTGGGGTTGCCCTGGTTTGAAATGCTGTTGACTCTGCTGGGGCCCAGCTCAGCAAACTGTAAGTTAAATCATAAGCCTTTTGGCTTTGGTCTAATATCATGCATCATTTGTAATATATATAAGTAGGTACAAAAATGCTGCTTAAAAGTGTTTATTGAGTACCTATGTTAAAACTTGCAACAATTTCAAAAAAAAGGTAAACTGAATGAATTCTGGATGAACAGTGTCTGTGGTTACTTCTAGTAATTTGCCTATATGCAGATAAGTACAGGTAAGTTTATTTCTAGGTCAGTGTTTTCAAATGTGTCCTCACTTGCATGTGCTCAGGGACAGCAGGGTCTGACAATAAAGGAAGTGGGAAGGAGCTGCAGAGGGAAGAAGGTGGTGGGGCCAAAGAGGAAAGGGGCTACGTGATCCCTCCCTCCCCCCAGATTTATGTTTTAGCAGTGAGAAGAGGAGAGACTGAAGGCAAACCTCCAATAATTGGATACTATTCCTGGAAAATTATAACAAATTTTTCTATATGTAAAATCTAATTATTCAGGGTTGTCTTAAATGTGGCATATTCTGTTACAGGTTTAAACCAGTTTCTGATCACTTAAACTGGTTTATGTGTAACTTCTATCCCTAGCCTACGTGTGTTTGACAATGAAGAAAAAAATCCTTCATTGTTGCTGCTTGTTGCATATCTAGAAGCATAATATCATCACACTTGAGAGAGGCTTGCAAACCTTAGGGAACCAACATGTGACTGCTTTAGGTGGCTGTGTAAAGGCAGCCTTTAGGAATTGTTGCTTATATTCTCTTAGGGCCTGGCTACATCTTCCATGGGAATCAGTCAGCTCTGTCTCTTTTTGGATACCCAGTGGCTTATCCAGTTGCTATGGTGAAAAACTGCTCTCTTGCCAGGGGGAACCTCATCTGTGGGATTGAGAGGGGAGGTCCATCTTCATTTGCAAAGCCAACCCTACTGTCCAGACATAAGGCAGCCTTTTAGAATTGTCAATAATGAGTAGCTTTAAAAAAATCTTGATATAGGTATTCTTCTGAGCCCATCCATTATTCACAACTATATTATGGCACCTCCTACATACATCATAGAAAAGCTGCCTTGTGCATTGTGGGTCTGTTTAATTGGGAAAGAAGGTTAGACAGCAATGTTGATGAAAACTGGATTTCAAATGAGGAATTATAATTTACTTTTTCTGAGTAAACTATGGAACAATTAACATGTTTCCTATTTTAATTGAAATGACTTGCATATTGTGTTGTTTGGAATATGTACATTTCTTTAATAATTATGAAGTTTATATAAATAATCTGTTTTCATTAGGTCAAATTAGAAAAGTGCAAGTCAAAACCTAATGTTATCATCATAATTATCATTATCATTGCTAATTTTGCAAGTAGACTTAGCAGAGAGGTCAAGGTAAGACCTGGAGACTGAATGGAGACCTGTAGAAATATGAAGTGTTTTACCATAAAGATAGACACTCTAGTTTTAATCTGAGGAATTCTACAGTGTAGCTAGCTCTGCTGCTATTAATAAGTATCAGTTCCATGGAGATGGTTTTCTTCCACAGTATTGTCACTCTGCAAATAGTCAGTTCATGTTGAAAATTGCTTGTGAAAAAGAAAATATATCAAATGAGTCCGTTTCACATTTTAAGAAGCTTTTTTTCGCTCAGGCTCTTAGTGCAGTGTATGCAGCCATAGCATAATGTATAGAGATACAGCTTTTTAAAAAAATTGTGTTAGGTTTTAGTATTAAAAACAATGGCACCAAAGAGCAATCATTACTGAAAAATGAGCAATCATATTTAAAAAAGTCTGTGCAAAGAAAATATGAAATATAGACTAATTTGATCAAGTAAAAAAGGGTGTGTTCTGAGAGAGAGAGCGAGAGCATCTGAACACCTTCCTAAGGTCACAACATTTCTCCAGGTGTGGCTGAGTAGATTGTTTTATTGGTGCCTTAATATCCAGGCGCAATAGGGAAAGCTGTTGACATAGATACAGTTATGCCTGGGTAAATCCAGTGTTTCCAGTCATGCTGATTTTAATTTATACTAGTCTTTTCAATATTAACTAAATGTTCTGTTGTGGTTAATATAATGCAATTATTACATAGGATTTTTATGAGCAGTTTTTTAAAATGCCAACACCTTTCTTGTTTGTTTTTACCATTGTGCAGCTGACATTTTACAAACATCTTGAGCGTGCAATTATAAGTCTAACAAACTATTATTTTAAGTGTTTTCCTTGATGCTACAAACTTTCATGATGCTAAAGCCTTTCACCTGTATGCACAGCCTGGAGCAAATGCTTCACAAATGATTTACAAAGTTTTGAAAATATGGTGCTATATTAGAAATTCTGACAAACCCTAAACTCCAATATTGCCACCAGCTGCTTAGTTGTTATCAACAATATTATCTGGCCTGTACAAGAACCTAGATTTTTTCTTTAACAGAGATTTTTAACTGGATGTATGTAGATATAGCTTTTTTTTCCTTCCCAGTTCAACAGTTCTACATCAGAAATGTCTGCTAATGAAAATAAACATGAGTGCAAAAAAAAAAAGAAAAGTCTGGCCCTAGAATTCATTAACTATATTTGCAAATCATTTGTTATCATTAGGTAGCTACAATTCTTTGATTATCCTTAAGCCATTCTGGCATGCCTTTGGTTTTATGGTATCATGCTGTGTAAGGAAGCTTCAGCTGCAGGTTTTAGGTGCCTTTTTGTAGCTTTTCACAATATACTAAATTATGTGATGATCTATTAAAACAGATTATGCATTTGTTAGTTAAAAAGATGTCTAATTGTTTCACTAAGCTAAAACATCAATGCATAATGCTTCAGGCATGATTTTTCTAGTTAACAACATATTATGTATTCATGGGACAATAATACTGTTTCATACTATTGGGAATATTATCTAATTTGCTGACTACAGGATTGTCAACCAGTTATATGTTGCATAGAATAAATATATCTGTGAAAGCAAACATACAGAGATAAATATACTGTATATGCATATTCAGTAAATCTTTTGTTTTACCTTCCATTAAGGCCAGAATTAGTCCAGCATAAATGGAAAATACGCACTAGCTTTAAAGTAAAATAAAATTGGTTTTGATTTACTTCAAGTCAACCATCTCATTTAAAATTAGCCCAGGGGTCTTGTAAAAATGCTAGTAATCTAAACATAATAATGCACATTGCCCAATTGCTTCTGTGTATGATACAGGTTCAGTGCTGTAGTGCTTTGACAGCCCATTACTGAATGTAATGAACAGCTATTTTTAAACAGAAGAAATTCAAGTTGACAGCTTGGCAATGAAATTCAGCTAGTGGCATAATTTTTGTTGTCTTCGGTACAGAGAGTGGATTTCAGTTTGGTTTAAAGAAATTTGTATCATAGATTTTATAGAGCAAACCTTTTTCTTATCAGCTTTACTGAATACTTTTTGCTCTGGCTGAACTAAAGCTGAAATTTGTAAAACCTGAAACCTGCAACCATGTTAGTGTAAAATATATTCTGCAAAACGTATTAACAAGTGTATTAAAAAAAAAGTATCATATGTATGAGTTTGAAATTAACAATCTTTCTTCCTAGTCCAGTAGAAGTGTCAATGTCAATGTTTTGGGTAAGGGAGCACCTGTATTACGTTTTTTAGTAATAAGTGAAGACTGCAGTAGATTAAATTCTGCAGGATGGGTGTAAATGTGACCCAGTTGCAAACTAAGGTGAAAAGTAATATTGAGTATTAAATTGCTTGTATATTTTTGGTAGATACTGAGAAATTCAGGGCATGTTTCCATCACAGGTTGAGTCTTATCTGAGTTGACTACCAGACTCGATAATTTTGGACTCTTACTTTGCTTATGAAAGTGTGTGATGATGCTTGCTCAGGGCTTTCTTAAGGAGCTTACAGGGAGAGCACCCTGATAGATCAAGAGGACTGAGCAGTCATCTGGTTGATTTCTCTCTGCCTTAGTGGAGGGGAATGAAAAATAACCATCTAGCCTTTGCACTGTTCTGGGCTCGGGTATCTAGAGCTGATCTCTTTTGTCTGCTCTACACACTGGTTTTAAGTCTTCTTTCTGGTTCTCTTTTATTTGAAGGAGAAGAGAATCCCCATGGTATGTCTGCAGATCAATCGGGCCAACCCCTGGGGGCAGAGAAAGGCACATTCTTATAGTCTGAGAAAGTAGTGAAGGCACCATCTTACTTTGACCTACTACTCCCCCTAGAAGCTAAGCTGTTAAGTGATGACCAGGAGGGCTGTGGTGTGATTTATAGTAGTATTTTCTGTAATACTTGGCAACTTTTCTGAGCCATACTTCTCAGTTTCTCCAGGTACAGATACTTAGTCACCCTCTTGGTTAGCTGGTGTCAAACTACTTGTTGTTCTGGCCACTAGATCCTTCCTAGTCCTTTGCTCTCCATCTGTCTCTCTCTTCTTTCCATACTGTGTTTCTTCTTTAACTCCTGTAAATATTCTGCAAGGAAGAATATTTTCTCAATTGCCTGTTTGAGTGAAATGTTATGGGCCATGTTAATGAGGAAATCCCATTAGAGAGAAGACATCTATTCTGAATATTGTGAATATTGGAATGCTTTTCTAAAATGCTTTTTCATAAAGCACACCTCTCCATCATTAGGTTTTCCCAGTGCCACACAATTATTTGGCACTAAATTCCACCCAGGCATTTTAAGTCTATTCAGATTTTCTTTTTCTTGTGAACTATCTCTATACACTGTGATGCTCCTGTTTGCACAATTGTATCCAGTTCTGTCTGCTCTTGTGAAACAGCTTCTCAGTCATTCTTTGCAGCAACCCAGCACAAATCCCTATAATGATGGGCACATAGCTTCGTTTTTCTGTCTCTAAATATGAAATGCCAACAGTGCTTGTTAGCTGGACTAGCATGAGTTCTAAAGAAAGACTGTTGTCACTCTGTCCCACTATATTTAGCTACTGCTAGTCCAAGGCATAGTAGTCTAACACTCCTGCTTGACTTAGCTCTCTTAAGCTTGTGGAACAAACCATAGTTTCTGTTCCACAACAGTGAAATAAGACATTGTCCTTTTCTTAAAGGCAGCTACTAAGGTATGTGAGATTCATGGCCAAGTGAAATATTCATCTTTTATGCTGTAATGGTAGCATCTCAGAAGCAAATATTTTTGCTGTTACTAGAGGATAGGGCTGTCAACAAAATACGTTCATAATCACTACAACAGAGGAGTAGTAAATATTCAACAGTTACAAAGCACTAGTTAAATAACTGCCAGTAACAGTAGCAAAAAACAGGAATAGTAACAAAGGAAAAGGGATTTTTTTCCTTTGGAAAAATAGTTCGTTTTCCACTTTAAAAAAGTTGAGCTGTCTCATATACAACATGAATTGGCCCAAGATAGTTTAATTAATAACCCCCCACCAATACCTGCATGTTTTTTAGAATACCAGAAGGGGACAAATGAAGGAAACTTTATAAATAAAAGATGTTAACAATTTGTGTATTACATCCTTTTACCCCTACTCACTTCAGAAAAACTGCACTATCCTTATTCTAACCCATGGGGATAAAGGTGCTGGTTCTGAATTAGGAATCATATTTCAGGTTTCAAATTCAGATCACAGGATGGAGCAGATTGATGTTCCCATTCTTGCCTTGTCTGACCCAGGAGAGAATATATAGATGTAAATATGCCTACATGCTTGGAGAATGTAGACAAATGTTAACTATGTGGATACAGATGTATGTATTGCCTGGGGACAAATACTGCTGTTCTCTGCCCTCTGCCCCAATAAGACATTCTGGGAAGACATAATGAAAAGAAAAGATTTTTTTCCCCAAAGTCATGGCTGAATTCTGGCAGCATTGAGCTGGTCAGAGTCTGCTTAACCACCCCACATCCCTGACATTTGCTGCTCAGCCAAAAGCTAGAGTTTTAACTGTGTCACACCCACTGCTGAACTGGCAGCAGCTTTTTGCTGCTCAGGAGGGCTGTGACAGGGTTAAACCTAAAGCTTTTGCCTGAGCAGAAGACTCCACCCTTCCTCCATGTTATTGGGAGGGAGCCATTCCAGCAACCTCATATTTCCATCCACTGCAGAAACACACACACACACACACACACACACACACACACACACACACACACACACACACACACACACTTTTTGGGAAGAGGTGTGTATGATATGCAAGAAGTATGGTAAATGTGTCAGACTGTTCAACCAGTCTAGTAGTCTAGCTAGATTAATATGATATGTGTTCTAATTGAACAATAAAGATGAACAAAATATGCCTTAATGATATATTTGAATCCATGTTCAGAGAAATATAATTTTGGTAAACATCAGCCCATTTGTGAGAAGTGAAATGTTATAAAGTGAGACGCAACAGGCACCCTTAACATGTGGATAAGTTCATCTCAGTTCTTTCCACATTTCTTTGTGCACTCCTATAGTGAATGTCTGAGGCGCTGTAAACACTGAGGAAGAGTTATTTACTCCAAAGCTTTAGCACATTTGACATGGTGAATTCTGAATAAGCAAGTACGTGAAGTTTATTCACATTTTTACAATGCAGTTGCAAGGGAGAAACAGTGGACTGAAAAGTAATACTCAAAAGTGAAATTTTCTCTGAAAGATGCTTAACAGTTATTTAGCTAATAAGTTGTACCTGTTGAATATTTATTACTTTTAAGTTGTAATGACTGTGTTTTTGGGAATTGAATAATTTGCTATGTACTGACAATTGTGGCACTATTTTATTTATTACAAAAGACTTTCAATTAAGATTATTATGTGCAAATATCTGGTTTCTTTTGTTATACTCTAGTGCAACATTTCAGCAGTTGATGAAGCATAATGTTAGGAATATTAATTTTAGCATGTGGTATTCAATGCAAATAAGTGACATGTTTAAAACTAGGTAAGATATAGTTGTTATGAAATTTATTTTTGTAAGTAGCTTTTGAGCAAAAATGAGAACACTGTTTAATAGAATTACACTAAAATCATTTAATCAGCACTCTTTTTACCTACTAGAGTTCTCTAAGTGATTTTTTCCTACTTAAGGCCATTCTGGATATGCTTGCTAAGTGGACCTAACAGTACTAGTATATTTTATGTTAGCAAGCCATGATAGAAAAGTGCTTAAAGTTCAGGGGGCATTTGTCTCCTTTCTCACAAATTCATTTAAGTACCAGTCTTGCCATAGCTTTAACTGGGGCAGACAACCATACAAATGACTGGAGATAAAATGAAAATAATAGACTGAGCTGGGTGCCGGGGGTGGTAGTTACACTGCATGCACATCAATAAGCATTGAGTGTTATTCTATGCTAATGTAAGCCTGATGGATCAGCTTTCGCTTTTAGCCTAAAGGACCATTAAGCACTGGAAGCTGGGTCAAGCTGATATAGTAAGGCAGACGTACCCTAACAGTTGGCAACAGTAGTTAGCAAGCAGTAATTCACTATGTGTGAGACTAATATTCTTTAAAATCTTCATGACCAGAACAAAGATCAGAGATGAGGGGTATTACATCTATTTAATATGTTTTTGTTAACTCTACTCATTTTGCAAAATATTGTTGGCATACAAAAATATTAAAACTGAGCAGTTATTTTTGATGCAATTGAGCATGCTTATATTACAAATATTACATCACTACAGGTAATTCCCCCAAAATTTCAGTAAATTGTTTTAGAAGAATATTGCACAGATGAACTATGCATTATGTAGCTTCATTTGGAATTAATATTTTCCATAATTACTAAATTTATTTGATGACCTTGAAAATATAAAAGTATGATAAATGAGCCTAAAGAAGTTGAGTTACAGTAGTGATCTGAAGCCAAATTAGGGAAACAGCACTGTTGGTATAGGGTTGACTTTGAAAGGGGACTTCTGTATATCGTGTTGACATTATGAAGCAGTATATGTTTTTATACCTATTCACTTCAGATGCATTTATCTCTTAAACATGTGCTCTTTTTTGGATAAATGTGTAGCTTGGATTTTGGAATTTTATAATTTATTCATTTTTATTTTCTAAGATTAATTAAGCAAAAAAGAATACAATAGACTGAATTTTAGATATGTGTGTATGTTTGTGCAGACTAGGGAATACACTTTGTTCTAAATCAATGGACTTTATATTTGAATATTCAAAATTCAGTGGTTTTTTTATTATGGTTTCTGTTGTATCCATTGAACATTACTGATTCCTTTTAATGACTACCTTTAATGGCTGAAACAGTAAGTATAAATTCTGATGTACATAAAAATCCATATACTATATTGAATAAAGTATGTCTTGTAGATTTCAAAAACTTTTGGATCTTCGTTAATGTAGACCTTAATCCTTTGAGTTGTTTTGTACAGGTGGGGTTATGTACTCCTACATAACTGCAACTTATACTATTAGGGTCACAGTTTGCAATTACAGGGTTCTGCAGTTACAGGACTGTGCCCAGTGGGATGTTAGCAGCAGCCACCTTTCCTGCTCTTTTCCTGCTGTGCATAGATTGTCCATCATACCAAGCTCTTTCTGTAGGTCAAGAGAGTGTTGTTGCTTTGTTGAGGCTGCAGATGGTTGGGGGCTGCCCCGTCTCATTTCACTGATAGGTAGATGGGGATAAAAGCCCTCTGGAGCACTTACATACCTCAAATGGTGGCTGATGAAAAATGTAGGTTGGTGTATTTGGGGATTATCTAGGGCTTGTGAGGAAGGGGAGAGAAAGAAATGCCCCCAAATGTCAGTGTTGACTCTTGTATTGAATAAACTGAGATTCTGTTGTTGTAATATTTTCCAAATAATAAACATTATTCTCTGTGTCAGTCACTAATTCTGTTTGAAATTTCTGCTTTCCAGGTTATTAAACTTTAAAATATTTGGTATAAGAATTTAAATCGTCAAGTTAATAAGACTAACTTGTATTGATTTCCACTCATTTAGAGAAACTCCTTGTGCTGATGTACAAAGCCTTGCAAGGAAAAATGTTAGCTATAATTGTGTCTTGTTTAACATGACTTTCAGTTATTAACCTTTTGTTTTTCAACAATATTTTTTGAATTTTTAAATTATTTTTGCAGGAGTTTTTAATCCCTGGCATTCTTGGTGCACATTAATTATTTTTGGTCTTGTTACACATACGTAAGTAGCACCTGAGTAAAAACCTACTGCTTTAGTAGTAGTGCTCAAGTTAAAACCTGGAACTAAACAACATTTGTTTTACTTCCAACAGGTCTTTCTTTCCACACTTTAACATGCTTGATGAAGTACATAAAGTTTCATTTTAAGTTGCTTGTTTATAATAATATCTTGATGACTGAACAATTTAATTCCCTGCAAGAATTAAATAGTTGCAAGAATGTTGGTGACATGTGAGGTTTAATACAAAGTGATAAAATGCATTTTTAAATATATCTGACCTGGAGTATACAAGTTGGATCCAGCCTGTGGGCACTGTTTTGTCCACTGCTGTGTTACACATGCTTAGCACCTTGGGTGCACTGCCCAAGCATACACAGATGTTAGTTTTTCCCTCTCCAACTTGAAACCAGGAAAGGGGGTGTAGACTTATAAGTTAGTGCTTGCCAATATAGTGAGAAGAGCAGTACTGGGTTATCAGTTCTGTCCTTTTTCTAACTACAGGAGCACCAGTATTGTATAAACCGACAGCAAACCAGGGATAAAAAGGTTATTTTAGACAGGATGTCTCAGACAAGAAACATTAGCAGAAATTTATTTTTAAAGTGATTCCTTTTATTTTAAGAAGTGCTTCTGTTTTGTCATGTAATGATTGATGGATTGGCTTGTTAGTTTGAACCTGAAAACCAGGCAGTGTGTAACATTAACGCCATCATTGGATTTGGCAAAGCTGCCACCTAAGAGGCTATGTCCAGACAAGCAGGGGTGTGCAATTTGTGACATCACAAACCACACCCAGTGAAAAAGTTAAAAAGTGTGCTGTGCTGCAAATTTTCAGCATGGTGGCAAAACTGGCTACCAGGATTTCCCAGTAGCAAAAACCCCACAAAACAAACCCTGGAAAAATTGGCACAGTGTATTCAAAACAAGAGTGCCCTGGCACAAACAGGCTCTGGGCCATCCAGAGCAATGATCTGGCTGCCAGCCAGGCCACTGTGCTGCCTGACTTGTACCCCTGCTGCTCCAGCACACCACCATGACATCTGTTAAGACTGCTGGGGCCAGCACAGGTGCTGGCCTCAGCATCCAGCTCTCCCTGACTGAAGAGCCGAGAGGAGCTGGGCAAGGGCAGTTTGTCTGTTATGGGACAATTTGTCTCTCAATGAATTGCACACCCCTGCTCGTCTGGACATGACCAGAAGGTACAAATGGACATGTACTGGTAACAGAAGGCTACCTGTAGGCTGTTTTACTAGAGATACCCACATATTCATACCCATACCTTAGAATTTAAGAACAAGTAATTGGACTGATGGAAAACCCAAGGGATTTTGGGCCTACACATACCAAATTTTTCAGACTCCAATGGGAAAATCAAAAGAAAGAATATTTTCTCTGAACAAGGTCACTTTCCCTTAATCTATGAAGACAAACTCTATTCTGAATAGGAAAGTGGCACATTAAATATAGAAAGGTTCTGTCCCTTTATTGAGCAGGTCTGCATAGCATCTGATTATGGGGAAAGAGACAGTATTTTTAAACCAGCAAGGGCCAGGTGTCTGAGGAATTACAGATGAGCTGGTTTACACTTCTGAAGGTTTACAGTTGTTGGCAGCTGAGCTAAAAGGTAGGGTGACATCAGTTCTTAGTACATTTGACCACCTCATAAATTTCTGAAAAATGGCTAAGCTACTTTTGGTGCAGTATTAAAATTATTTATGCCCATGAGGAACCTCAGATATTCACCCATACTGCCATTCCAGTAACTGGAGACTGAACAATTTGTTTCAGGGTCAGATTTTTAATTTTGTTGGGGATGGACTTGAGAACATTTTGTTGCATTTGTACACCTTAGAAGGTTATTCAGGGTTTGTGGATCTCAGTTGGGGTGACAGAGATGCTCCCTAACTTGGACTGTAGAGGTTGGGATTTAGGAGATATGGTCCCTTGGTTAAGCCAGTCAGTCAAAGCGAGACAAAGGTTTGCAGAGATTTGCATAGTGCTCCACAAATAAAGAAGCAGTGAGTTCTTCTCATTCATGTATGCCTGTATTTATTGAACCTGATGATCATCACTACATTAGTCAGGGTCAGGACTCAGAAAGTGCCACAGATGATCAACTAGACCTTCTGGCAGCAACATGGGACTTTGGGAAATGGCCTGCTCAGACAGAAAGTGATAATGCCTTGGATGTTGTTCTGTGTAGAGAGATATTAACAGAGTCATCATGCTTCTCCTTATGACCCATTCTAGTAACAGGTTTGGAAACTCTGCAAGGAAATGCAGAATAATTCCTGCTAATTCATCTAAATTCTTTGCAGAGTTTCCGAATCTGTTACTAGAATGGCTTACAAGGCGAAGCATGATGACTCTGTTAATATCGCTCTACACAGAACAACACCCAAGGCATTATCACTTTCTTTCTGTCTGAGCAGGCCATTTCCCGAAGTCCCATGTTGCTGCCAGAAGGTTTAGTTGATTATCTGTGGCACTTTCTGTGGCCTGTGCTCACATGCAAACGTGGTGCCTAGGAGTAATAAACTCCAGCACAAATTGTGCTGGGGTTTATTCAGCCACATTAGTTGCGTGTGTAGCTGTGCCCTCTGGGTATAAATTAAGTAGGAGTCGGATATATGAAGGAAGGGAAACTTAGGTCTGGGACAGAAAGATACTTTAAGGGTACTCTAGGAAAAGTCAAGCTTGAGATGTATGTTTTATTGTTGCTGCTTTGCTTTTTGAGATAGCAGCAAGGGGTTTAGATGTTTTATATAGACTCTATTCACCAGAGAATGGAAGTGCCTATCTGATTAAAAGGGGGTATACAATATTCTATATTAATACTCCAAATAAATGTTCATTGAAATTGTTTTTGTTGTATTAAAATACCACTAAACAGTAACTATTTTATATAGAATAAGAGTTTAGACATACATTTTGGAAAGTATTTTAGGTTGTGTCCCTTTTGGAGAATTTGTTTGTGAAAGGGAGGGCAAATATATTTAAGTACAAGTTACGGCATGTAATTTATGTTTAAAATAGGATTGAACACAGAAAACCTGTATAAGCTTACAGTGTGTTAGGATTTTAAAAAAAGGCTTCTTCATGATATATTTTAAGACATTTAAAATGCATTCTGTCCTCAGGGTACCACTGTAGTGCTACAGTGCTTGAGTCGACATTGTAATTTAATACTGTACCTACAAAGAAAATTATAGTTTTTAAACTCTTTATAACGAGTGCTTTTAAAATGAAGACACTATAACATTTTTAAAGTATGTTGTTACAACACTGAAGTGGGTGATTTTTAATCATTCTTTGAAGGTCAAGAATCTTGCAAATGGAAGTGATCTCTATCATAATCAATATGTGGTACTTACACAGCTTTTTTATTGCAATGAAAGAACATATATGATGGCAGTAATAACAATAACAATGTGTATTTTCAACTGATTTGGTTCTTTAATGATGTGTGTGGTACATTAGTACAAATATTTTACTATAATGTCCTTGTAATGTGCTTCCTATGATGTCCTTACATGTATTGTGCATTTTTTCCTATAGTGCTACCAGTTTGAAAATAGTAGATTCTTATTCACAATGTATTATGAATGAGTTATCTTTTTAAAGCATGTCAAGTAATTGTATTTGCATTATTTAATAAAATTATTGCATAACAGAATTAGACACTACAACAGTTAGGTGAGATGGGTCTAAAATGAGGTAATGCAATAGATGTTCACTTCTAGAAGTTTTGGATTTAAGTTGGGTACGGTCAACTAAATGTAATTTTGGTGATTTTAACTAGCAGGTAAACTAAAATTTTTATCACGCTTTAAGGATATCCCATATTGCATAATTGAGAGTTTCAACTATAGGAGGCAGGTTTGGCACAGCCATGCTATTTCAGGTAAAAAATGAGGATCCCTGGCAGCTTTATGAGAGCAAGACCGTAAAATAATTAATAGACATGAGAATCATTCTGGGCAGTTTAATCATCACCATTCCTATGAAATGTTATAAGGAACTCCTCTTTCTCCCTCCCTCCTTTGTCTATCTGTATACATAATTGTATATAATACTATATTTATAGATGTACACATATAAGTACTTATGAATTATACTATTATATGTTTAGGTTGTAAGCTGTTCAGGGCAGGGCTTGTGTTTTTTATGAGCATACTACACATAACAAGTTTCTAAGTGCCTCTGTGTATCAGAAAAATACTATGAATGTTATTTATGCTGGAAGTGAGCAAATTGCAAACCCATCAACTAGTACGTAAACTCCCTGTGAAATATGTTTAGGAAGTAGATTAAAATGAGAAAGAAATAAAGAGGAGGAAGAAAAGAAATAGGGTAGGAAGTAATACTAAATATGATTAGCTGACAACACTGTAGGGGTATCAGAGGTGGGAATATTTTCTGTGTTGTTAAGCAGAACCAACTGGTGTTTAAAAAAACCTAAAAACCCCCAAAATATCTAGTCCTCATAACATTCTGAAAAGGTCTGCCAAATTTGCAGAATTGAGTCACTCAAAAGTAGTCCTGTTTAAATGAATTAGCTCGCTCATATGAGTTAGGTTGGTAAGAATGGCTGTACACTGAATGGAGGTAATGATAATATATTTTTGTGTGAGGGGAATTCTAGAATGGTGGGCACTCTTTCCTGGAATCCAAACTGAAACAGTTGGCTCTTCACACCAAGAACATATTTATAATCGATTCCCACCTCTGAAAAATACAGAACTAAGTTTGTTTGTAGGCCATCATATGAACAAAGGCCCAAGTACTTAACTAAGTAACCCACTATACATAAAATCAGGGCACTTGATTTATTTTTGAATGTGTACATTAACATCATGGCATCCTTCTGTTCTGCTGAGTATGGAGTTATGCAGGAAACAGTTCTCATGTCCTACCAAAAATAAGATTTCATTTTTTCACTGTCCACCTTGGTCCACTGTCCACCAAGATTCTGAAATTCCTTTTGGAGTTGAGGGTTAGAAGACAGTCAAAGTGGAGTGGCGGGGTAGGTTAGGGGAGACCACTAGGCTATGGAGTCTCTCTCTCTCTTTCCCCACCCTCTCTCCCTCACCCTCTCACCCTGATCCAATTTATATCTAATGGAGATTCTCTTAGTATAAACAGAAGTGCAACTCCCAGCTGTAACTCAGAATGATTTCTGCAAAGTATTCTGAGTAATGTTATCCCAGACCAAACAGAAGTTCAGTGTTGGTTCCAGGGGAGAAGGGAATCTAGGTGCAGGCTGGGAGCCCACTGCCAGGTCCCCATAGCAAGGGCCAGGTCTCTCTGCCAGTGCTTGCTGGTTTTAGAATGGGAGGGGGGAAAGGCAGTGGAGGGAGCTCGTTTTTGGGGCTCCCCAGCTGGTGCTGAAGGGTGGGGTGGGTGAACTGAAGCCCTTTGGGGTGGCTGAAAAATCCCCAGACTGAGCTCCCTTTGCTCCCTTTCCCCCCTTCCATTCTGAAAACAGTGACAGGCTGGAAGCTGTGCCGACACAAGTTACAAGAGATGCTACATTTTGAAATGTCTTCATCTGATACCTCATGCAACTCAACTGGCTGTCTTTGAAGCTGTCTGTAGCCATACACTTGTGTTTAGGTACAGCTAAAATCTACGTTCTGTGGCCAAATCAGGTGAAAATTGTCACTTCGGTTTGCACCCTCTTTCTCACTCTCACCCTAGTCCAACGTATATCTAATTATTTACACAAAGTGGCACAGCTCCAACAGGACAGATTGAAACCCTGGCCCCAAATAGCCAATATCCTACTACAGGCATGGGTAACCCATGCCATATGTGCCACAAGGACAGATTGGATAGAGGGCAGTGGATTGGGTAGAGCAACAGATAGGGCGTGGGCAGGGGATGGGACAGGCACTCGGGGAGCAGACAGGGCTTAATTTGTGGGATGCTGGTTTAAAAAGTTTGCCATCTCTGTCCTCACTAGGGAAAAAGACAAAAGTTTGAGTTCCTGCTTTGAAAATTGGCAGAGTGTGGACTTGAAACTGTTTCTGACATCCCCGTGATTTTTCATCCTGGCATCTCTCATTTTAACCAAAAGTAGCATTTTCTAATGACAATAAAATGCTTTGCTGGAAGAGTCACAACTGTTTTTAGCTAGATATGGCATTCCTTTGACTTGATAGTTTACTGAAACAAAAAAAGAAAAAATCAACACAAAACAAGAGAAACTGGTCAGAATAGAGAGAAGGAGCAAAAGGCAGTCTCACAATTTGTGTCTTCCAAAAAAAAGAAGAGTGTCTAAATCATCTTATTGAGGTCAAGAACTTGATGAATTTAGGTCTTTGTATAGATAGGCCTGTTTTAAGCATATCCTTGGAATAGAAAAAGAGAATTTTTCAGTTTCTACTATAACAAAACTATTAAATAGTTAAAAGCAAAATGGCAGGAGATATTTTTCTTAAAACAGTGATTTAAGAAAAAGCAGTTTGCTTATAAGATCCCTCATAGAACTTTAAGCACTAGTAAGCAGTAAATTACTGGTGTATGCACATTTTTCTTTCTTTGTTTTTTTAAATCTAATAACCTATCTGTACCTGTAGAATCTATATCAAGTGATAGGTGATGTTGAGCGAATTGTGCTAAGGATCACATAGAGACATGGGATATTTGCAACTGATAGACCATGTCTCTCAGCTATTTCTTCATTTTATTTATGTATTTCTTTTCTGCCCCTAATTTTTTTGTGTGCTAAGAATTCAAGATTACTGTTTCTTTACAGATTAAACCTGGATTGTATGTGCTTATATGGTTTGTATACAACTGGCATTAGTATTGTTTTCTTCTCCTTTTCATGTCCTTGTTTTTATATTACCTTTTTGCCATTTGTTCTAATCGCAGATATATAGCATTGAGGTATGGTATTTGATGTATCCTGTTGTTGAACTCTTTTCCCAGTTCACAGTGCTGCTGCTGCCGTACTGTATGGTATTTTTATTTATTTTGATAATCAGAGTGATACTTGACTCTTTCTGAATGAGTTTCTGTTATGAGAATCTCTTCGATATAAGACTACTTTACCTTGGCTTACAAATACATTAAAGCCTTTTAAATCTGGCCTTTGTTTTAGCATTCTTCCTTTACAACATTGGCAATGGTAGTCTCTCCAGTATTAAACAATTAGCATCGCTGGGATTAGAATGCAATGAGGAAAAGCATAATTATGTAAGATTCCATGTTTCTTATTGAAGAGGTAAGTAAAGGTAGCTTCATTTTTGTTCTTCTTTCTTCGGAAGAAGTGCACTGAAACTCCTTTACCACAGGCTGCTTCAATTGTATTGATTTAAGAAAGCTCTACAACAAAAGTGGAAAGAGTGTAGTATATGCACATTTTAAAATTTTACTTGGATTTGTATTGCTATGCCTGATGTTACTTGGTAATTTCATAGTGCAGACCTTTATTGCTTTATATTTTCCAGTTTAAGAGGCTTTTCTGTTGTTACATTGGTTGCTATTTTGGTAACAGGATCACCTAATTTAATGAGTTAAATTGTTGGTCCCTTCCACCCTTCTTCTGTCCCACTTTTTTCTGGTTATGCATTAGAAAGAAATTTTTCTAGTTATGGTGTTACCAATGAAGTATCGCACTGCATGACATTATATTAGCAACTGGGGACTCTTTGTTGTGTGCAAAATTGCATTTCTTGAACTGAATTAACAGGGTTCAGGGACTGATGTGTTTTCCTACCCCAGATCACCTCTGTATGTTGGCTGCAGGCAGAAGTTGGAGTTTGTTTTACAAAACATGAAAAAGCTTTTAAACTAATGTCTTTGAGGCAAAACTGCAGCAAAAGTGGGGACACCTGCTGTTAGGAAAGGTGGTTGCACATTCAGCACGCTTACATCCTCAATAGAGGGAACTGCTGAGTAAAATGCTGACCACTATTGTTCAGATCCCATAGGTGGCAGCAGTTACTGCAATTTAAGAACATAACAATGGAATGACTTATGGGTATAAGAATAAAGCTGTCATGAGCTAAACTAATGGGATCTTTATGCAGTAAAGTGCTCTTCTTTGAAATATGATACATGAGAAAAATACCATTTCATTTTTAATTTCCCTTTTAAGATTTAAGTAGCTTATCTTTCTTTTAAGTTATATTTTATATTTTTAATCTTAAGACTAGCCAAATTTTAAAAGAGCTATAATGTTATGGTGTCACATTAAAAAGTATACATCTTTAAGTAACCTTGGGGGAAAAGACTCTATGATGTTTTAACGTATTAGAATGTCCTGTTGTGTAGAAAAATCCTGTTTTCTATGCAAGCAAGCACCTGCTATCTTAGAGCTGGAATAGTAATGCACTAAACATCTTTGCTATGCTTTAAGAAGCCTGGATGACCCCAGATTGTCATTCTAAATAAAATGCTGATCTTGGTCCAGCCTTTAATAATACATGGCTTGATAAATCTCAAGTTCCATGTATGAGAAACTCAGAACTGAGGTGATGTGTGCTGAATCACTTCTGTTCTCTAGAGAAAAGCAGAGAAGCTTGTCACTTGACCTTCATAAACGTAAGAGCTTAGCTAAATTAAACCAGCTGAATTCTCCTGTTGTGTATATATAAAAAGATCCCTTTATGGTACATTCCTTAATATAAATAATTACATTGATTTTGCTTTCAAAGTTATGCAAAATTTTAAGAATGATTGTTAAATGATATTAATGTTTGTGACACTTTAAAATCATCTGATAGCACAGCACTAGTAATGTGGTTTGAAGATATATGAATGCCATACTACTGAAAATGTGATTATCTATAACTAATGACTCAGGGAAATAAAGGTAACTTCCAACGGTGAAGAGAGAGATTGTTAGTTGTGTTCCTCTGAAGTCTGGCAGAAGGCAGGGTAGAGAGATGCACCTTATAGAATGCTTCTCTGATTCAGTTAATTTATAAGGTGTATCTTTAACCTACTAATAGTGAAGATACTATTATTGCCTTACTTTTAATAAAAAAAATTCATTTAGATACTATACAACACATTTTTGGTTTATTGATGTTATTAATTCAGGCTTTTTCATGTTAGATTTTTAATATTTTGTGTCCCAACCTGATATTGAAGGTGCTGGGGATGAGTTTCAGATCACATGCAAATTTATCCCTCTATCTTGGTAGATGAGGGATTCAATAGTTATTACAGTAACATGCATCTTCTCATGAATCATCTCACAAATTTGAGTTCCACTAAATATTTTTCTTCTCTCTTTCCGTGACCATTACAATATTTTTCTATTTTAGAAACCTGTCTTGTGTAACTAGAACAACTAGCAACAATTGGAAAAGTTAATAATATTGTTTTGTCACAGAGAGTGGAAAGATACTTTTAAAAAGTTAGTTCTCTGCACACTACAGGAAAACAGCAAAAGATGTGAGTCAAATATAACACTTTCAATATTAATTTTTTAATAATGTATCTATGTGCAGATATTATGTTAATGTATGCAGATTGGATTCATCTAGTTCAGAGCTCAAGTCAGATTTACAGGCTGTCTTGATGTGCAGATTGGTTGTATGTGAGTTACATAAATGATCAAAACTTTGTATGCTGTGTGTTAAGTTAAAAAAATATGGGAAATGGAATGGCTCTAGGGAATGGTACTGGATTGCTGAGTAGAGCTGTATGGTGAAGAAATAGGTACTGAGATACAGAATAATTATAAAAACCTTCAGATCAAAATTTGGAATCAAGAGAAACTCTTTAAGTTTCACATAATTCTCCTAGAATACTGGTCTTGAATCTTCCTGTAAAAAACATTAATTATCTTCACTCCTGCACCTTTAGCTGATGTCTCTACAGTTGACCTGCCCATAACTTTTTGGATGAAAGGTATGTGTCACTAGCTATTTGCTCTTCCCTATCCTGAATCTTATAGGGACAAGGAAGCCATGTTGAATGACTTATCTTATAACTAGGCCTGTTTCTCCACTTCCAAATGCATAGGAAGATTGTTCAGCAGACTGCTTTCCTATACTCCCATCATCACTTCAAAGGCAGGAGGAGAGTTAACAGGCAGGGATAAAGGTTGGTTTCATTGGCAACTCACTTGCCTGGAATCCAAGAGACCCACATTCCATTCTTGACTCTGCTATAGCCATCCTTTGTAACCTCATGCAAGTCACCTGTATTTGGACCAAAAATCCATTGAAGCCAGTGGAAAGACTCTCATTGACTTAAATGAGCTTTAGACCAGGACTTTAATCTTATTATTCTTCAGTTCTCAGTCTATTTGTAGGTTGCAGAAAAAAGATTGTCCTTTATCTTTGTCTAGTTAGACTGTAAGCTTTTTGTGAAGATTACCCCTCATTTTATGCTGTACAGTGCCTAATGCAGTGGGGCCTAGATCTTTGGGCCTCTGCTTTTATAATGAATAATAATCCAGTTGCTGATAATAGTGTGGCTTTTGATATTGAATACACACAATTCCAGTAATAGGTTTATGTAGCCTGGGACATTTGAGGTAGAAGGCAGGATAAATATGCACTTTTATAGACTAACTAAATTTAAGCTATAAAGAGTGCATATCTACCCTGCCTTCTGACTAACTTCTAATACAGCTAACTACAGTAAAAGCTGTGTTATCCAGCATCCATGGGGAATGGGGAGTGCCAGTTAATCACATATGCCAGTTACCTGACAGGCGTCTTTGCCTGTTCTGGCTGCCACCGCCCCCCTACTGCTACCTCCCCCCCCCGCCGCATCCGGTGTACCAGGGCTTTCACTCCCTGGTGTTAGTGTGCCAGAGGACAGGGAGGGGGGCCCTGCACAGGCTGCTTTGCCCTAGGCTGTGGTCCAGAGTTGACAAAGTGGGACTTGGCAAAATCAGAAGTGCCGCGTCTATTGAAATGCCAGTTAATAGAGCATGCTGGTTAATAAAGTGCTGGATAACACAACTTTTACTGTACCTCTCACAGTGTGTAGATGAAATGAGAGGTGTGTGTGCATGACACTTTAAAGTGGGCTAAATGCTTTTGCACTGCTTTAATGGTGTTGCTGTTTGCATGACTCGGTGATGTATTGCGCATTAATTCCAGCCACTATAGGAAATTTGGCAGTGTAATGTGTCTTAAATGACTCCTTCAAGGAGTTTTAGTTTGCTGCCCCTACAGCCATGAATCAAAGTACCTGGCTCTGTACAGCTCAAGGGCTCTGCAGTCAGCCTGGCAGCAGCCTGGGAAACCAGGCTTCGCTCAAGAAAAGTGGTGAGCCTGATCTTTTTATTCCCCACCCTGGAGCCTGCCTGCCTGCCTGAGCTGTGTGGGGGCCTGGTGCTTCCTTCCACAGCTGCAATGCCCCCCCAGGACTGCCTGAGCCAGGTGCCTGCAGGCAGGTGCCGCCTAGGGTGGGGGGCTGCTGCTGCCATGGAGGGAAGCACCAGCCCTCCCCCCACAGCCTAGGGACTGTTCCACCCACCAGCAACTTGCCCTCCCCTCCCTGCCAGAGAGGCAGCTAAGTCAGCAGGGTATGTGCATGATGCGGGAGTTTAATCAGCCCTAAATTGAAGCGGTGTTTTTTAAAACCCATGGGCATGTGTAGACAAAACAGGGGCACTAAATTGAAGTGGTGGGTATTAAAAAACACTGCTTCAGTTTAGGGCTGATTAAACCCCCATGTTTTGCACACACCCCACTGACTTACTTGCCTCTCTGGCGGGTAGGGGAGGGTGAGCTGCCAGTGGGTGAAACGGTCCCTGGGCTGTGAGAGTGGGGGGGAGCTGGTGCTTCCCTCCATGGCAGTGGTGTCGCCCCCCCGGAAGCCCTCCCCCCTGCAGGCACCCAGCTCGGGCAGTCCTGGGGGCATCCCAGCCCTGGAGGAAAACTTTGGGCCCCTGTGCAGCTCAGGCAGACAGGCAGGCTCAGGGGGAGAGGGGGAGGTGGTGGGAAAGATCAGGCTTGCCGCTTTTCTTGTACAGAGCCTGTTTTCCTGTGCTGCTACCAGGCTGCCTGCAGGGCTTTCTGCAGAGCTGCATGGATGTAGGGGCAGCAAACTAAAACTCCTCGAAGGAGTTTCAGTTTGCTGTGCCCCAAGTCATTTAAGGCACATTACACCACTGAATTTCCTACAGCGGCTGGAATGAATGCCCAATACTCTGCTGAGGCATGCAAACCCTAGCACTATTAAAGTGGTAAATGCCATGCACACATGACTCTCATTTCACCTACACACAGCCCACTGCTTCAATTTAGGGGCTCCCTTTTCATCTACACATACCCTTAGGTAGTAATACTATGAGTGCTTGTATAAATGAGAGCAGAACTGTTTTCTTTTGTGCTTCACATAGTTGGAGCTGGTCAGTTGGCTACCCATCTTCCCTTTTCCTTACATTTGGGATGTGTTGGCCTGATTGTTTGAATCCCTGTCAAACCTGAACCCTGAGAATCAGGTACAGAAGAAATAAGTTATACAGTCATTCACTGAAAACTCAATGAGCTGGGATTGTCATTTGCCCAAGGGAAACTACCTACCAAATGCATACTCCTCAATAATGCTTCAGGTTACATGAGTGTGGTACCTAGTTTGTCCTAAATACTTTCTGGGATTCATTAGTCTTTATTCTTATGTCTTATCTTTTACAGTACTGCCACATGAACATACAAAAGCAAAATGGCTTATCAAATACCCTCTACATAATTTGTACTCCAAGCAAATCAGTGTGTGCTTTGAGGCATTATGTGTAGCTTTTCTACCTTCCTTTTTTTCCTCTCAGTTTATAGGACCAATAATATTCAGAAGATGCAGTGTAGCTTTTATCTTCCCCTTTTTAAAAGAAAAAAAAGTCCAGTAAATTTGTTGGTTAAGTTTATCTGTTAAAACTGGTGTGATATCTGTCTTGAGTGCTTTGGAAATCAGACATTGCTTTAGTTCATTTTTCAGCTGTTTGTTTATTATGGGTTAATTAAGTCAAAAGGCATTATTGCTAGATTTCATCTATTGTAATATTTTTTATTCTTACAAAGCAAACGTATTTGTAAGTCCTTGGATAAAAAATAATTGCAGGGTCTTTTAACTATGGTAATAATAAAAAATGGAAAACTGCTGGAATTGGTATCCAGATTGAGTAGTTTACAAGTTAAGAAGGGATAAACAAGCATAGAGGATCTACAGGCACTATACTGAGAGAGAATTCTTAAATACACCTCTCACTTAGTCCATAGTATGAAAAGGCTGCTCCACCTTTGAGCTAGACAGGGAGTATCCTGAGAAAAAGGCATGGATTCAACCAAATGCAAAACAGCTCTTTTAGTTCCCCAGGCTTTTGTTACTAAGAATTTGCCTTGTTCCAGTAGTTTGTAAAGTTGTTGTTTAAACCATATACATATAATATTCTTTTTTCAATGCAGCTCTGGTTATAGAAACATTTCTTGTTCATTTCTTATAATATAGTATCAGGAAGGATTGAAATAGGAAGACAGATATTATGATCCAGTTCCCTAAATTAACAATTATTGATTGCCGGGTGTGCCCAGCTCACTGCTCAGTTCCTGCTCCCGCACTTCAGGAGGGATGTGGACAGCATGGAGAGGGTCCAGAGGAGGGCCACTCGCATGATCAGGGGGCAGCAGGGCAGGCCTTACGAGGATCTTGTGGCCTGTTATAAACTAGTCAGGGGGGA
>NW_017728943.1:54839944-54844629 GCF_001723895.1 Crocodylus porosus | reverse complement strand
ATCAGGAGGCGCTACTTCACGGTCAGGGCGGCTAGGATCTGGAACCAACTTCCATGAGAAGTGGTGCTGGCTCCTACCCTGGGGGTCTTTAAGAGGAGGCTGGATGAATGCCTGGCTGGGGTCATCTGACCCCAGTACTCTTTCCTGCCATGGCAGGGGGTCAGACTAGATGGTCTGCTCAGGTCCCTTCCGACCCTACAAACTATGAAACTATGAAACACCACGTCCAGTAATCATAAACAGTATTAGTAATGGGATATATCTGTCAGATAATCCTGTCTACCTCCCATGCAAGACATAATTATTTTTTTAGGGGACTGCCTACTCACAGTCTAAATATCTTAAACAATGGACTTCCATTGTGGACTCAAGACTTATTCCTACAAATACATGTTCACTGTTTTCCTCCCCTCAGTCCTTCATATTACAGTTCCTTTCCCTACTTATTTTTTATGTATATAATGTATGTTAAATGTGGGGTACCAGTGATAATTTGGAGCATATGATGAGAGCCTACTAATATTTTAAAGGTGTAAACCTCCCCCCACAACATATTTAAAGAATGGTGTTAAAGTTCAAAAGTTAGAAAATACAGGGAACTGAGCTTTCTGGACCATCTTTAATTTGGCCTCTATATGTGTATATGTTATAATAAGAGTATATAATTACCTTATTTATTCACATACCAGATTCTCCTTTTTCCCCAAGAATTAGTGATTGTAAATGAGGTGTGTTTTTAAATGAGGAAACAATTTCTGAGCAATTTGGTTAAAAGAAGCATCTTTTTTTCTTCATTCTGCCTTACCAAAAAGCAGAACGCATGTCTAATTTGGAGGATGTTTAGTATGCAAATAAATATGGCTACATTGCTTAAATTTTTATTCCAGAGAATGCCTGTCTTGGTACACATAATGGACTTTGCTCATTTAATAAGCTTCTTTTTAATATTTTGTTTTCTCTTCATTTGTTGGTGCATAGTCCTTTATCTTTCTTACTGTAGACTGTTCAAATCTTATTCTCAAAATAGTATTATTAATTTCCTCATTGTCCTTTCTGTGGAGCTCATGACTACAGTATACGAGTGCCTTGTACACGTACTTTAATTTATCTTCACATTACCCCTTTCATGAAGGGATAGTGGTAACAACGTTCTATAGATGGGAACAGAGGCAAGAAAGAATGAGGTTACTTTCCCATTTTAATTGTCCAGTTTGAGAAACTTTGGAGTCTGATCTTTCAGAGTACTTAGCAGTTTAAAATAATTTTGTGTGTTTAAAGCATATCTCTCCCTAACAGTAATACCACCAACAAGTATTAAACATTTTTATAAATATGGGTCTGAAGTTGATCAGCCAAAAAAACAAGGAACACACCACTAGTGACCACCCTGTTAAAAATTTGGTTTATATGACTTGCCTTTGACTTTTGAGATAAATTCTGTGGTAGCAGTGGAGAGAGGATTGGTAATGAACAGAACACATGCCCGCCCTTTGATGCAGGGAGCGGCAAATGTTAGACTGGGTTCTGCCATTTTTAAACCAGTCTAACTGTGCTGAACTGCTGTTCTGTTACAGGTATAAACTGGTTTCCAGTCACTTATACCAATAAAAGTGTAATGCCTCTACCTGGTCCCTATGTCTTACAAATTATGCTTCTCTTAATGCATCCCCAAAATTACATTTGCTTTCTGTATGATACCATCATATTGCCGATTTGTGGTAGATGGCAAAATCAGAATCTACCCCCCCCCCAAAAAAAAAACAAAACAAAAAAAACCCCACACTCTTCTCAGCCAGATTGCCAAATTAGCTATGGCTTATTCTGTATTCATGCTTTTGTTTTGTCTTTCCTATGTGTAGTACTATACATTTGCCTTTTGTGAATTTAATTTGTTGCTTATAGCCCAGTTCTTAAATGTATCAAGTTCTCTTTGAGTTTTAATCTTTTCCTGGAAACTGTTTGTAACCCTTCTTGCTATATTTTGTCTGTGAATTTGATCAATAAACTCTTTATGCCTGCGTACAAGTCTCTAATTTAATATTTAAATGCATCTAGAACACACCCCTGTGGAACCCTATTTGAAACCTCCTGGTAGTCTAACATCTGTCCAGTAACAGTGTAACATCTGTTTCTTTGTTTGCGGTTATCCAATAGCTTATTTTTCCTTACTAAAATTTAGTAATATTATGTTCACTGCATTCTCCTTGTCCACCAAACTAGCTGGCCTGTCAAAGGAAGAAATCAAATTGATTTGGCATGATTTGTTCCTAACATATCATTGTTGGCTGCTAGTGTTTGACTGCACCCCTTCATCCTTCAGATATTTACAAATTGAATGTTTTATAATTTGCACTAGCAACTTGCTGGATATTGAAGTCAGGATGACCTATGTATAAATCTCCAGATCCTCCTTTTTCCTTTTCAAAAAATGGACACAGTCCATTCTTCCAGTGGAACCTTCTCCAATTCCTGTGATTTTGTTTACCATCATGACTTTGCAAATACTAATTATGAGGCTCTGAGATTTCTTCAGGTTGTTGCTTCAGCATCTTGGGGTGAATTCCTTCAGGTTCTGCTGATACAAGTTAATTTTTATTTGTCAGATATTCTCAAGACATTTTCTTTATTATCACTTTATTACCTTTGTTTATGTGAATTTTTCCAGTCACCTAGCTTTGCCTCCTTTCCATCTTCTATTAATAACTTTCTTCGTTGAGTAGCCAACCTATAGTTTCCATAGTCTGTATTCTCTGTCTGAATATTTGTTGAACTCCTATTAGCTGTCTTCAATACCTCCTGCTAGTTTAGTACATTTTTCATCTTTGCTCTTACGATTTTTATGTCTACATCGTCTGCTAATTCTTTGTATACTTGTGTAGCAGTGCACCCTTCCTTTCATTGTTTTTTTTATATCTTTCTTGATGTTCAGTTTCCTTGTTTTCTTTTTCTTGGACTCATGAATTTTGTCTTACCACAATAGCGTCTTTCTAATTTTCTGACTACCATAATGTTTACAGCCAGTCCATTCCTATTGGCTGGATCCAAATCCAAGGTAGCTATCCTCTAGTCCAGGGCTTTCAGACTTCTAAGCTACCAGGGGCAGCATACCACACAGCTCCAGCAGTCACACATATCTTGGGCTGCTCACCATGAGGTCATTTCTGTCACAGGGTGCTTAGTATGCCTGCCTCTTAAAGAGGAAAAGAGGCTGAATGAGAAGCAGCCCGCATTTAGAGAATCAGAAGGGGGCTGGGCTTGCAGCATATAAAACAGGGCAGGGGCAGACAAAATACAGCCCTCAGGCCAGATCTGGCCCACCAAGCCATTTTATCTAGCCTGCAGCACCCCTAAAAAATTTAGAAAATTAATATTTATCTGCCCCTGGCTGCCTGTCAAAGGTGACAGGAGCCAGGGGCAGTAGGACCCAGGGGAAGCCACTGGCAGGACCAAGCAGCTGCAGAAGCAAGGCCCGGCTAGCCCTGCCCTGTCCCACCCCCAGCCAGAAGCCCTGTGCCAAACGGAGGGTTCTGGCCTGGGACCCTGAGACTGTTCCTGTCTCCCTATACTGGAGGGAAATATAGATAAGTGGGGGGGAGGCAGGAGGATCACAAGCTATTGCCCAAGTCCTCAGAGTTGGACCAAGCCAGCTGCTGCAGTCCCAGCCTGCAGCCGTGAACCACATGGTGCCGAAGCAGCCAGCATGGGTTGGAGAGGAAAGGCAGCAGCTGCAGGCAGGGAAGCTGTGAAAGCAGTAGTAGGCGGGTGGGAAGGGGCAGTGAGTGGGCAGGTAGAACACAGCAATAGCTGGGTTGGACTGCAGGGCCCACGTGGTGTGCCAGGGCAGGCAGGACCCAGATGAGGAAGGTAGGGGCACGGGGCACAGGTTGGCAAGGTCTATGGAGTCAGGCCAGCTCCCCCTCTCCCTGCTGGTGCAGCCCCACCTGGCTCCATAAAGCCCTGCCGGCGTCTGCCCCACAGTCCAGTCCTGCTCCCCTGCCACCCTGCTGTGGAGCGTGCCGGTCCTGGCCATATGTTTCCTCCCATCTGTTGCTGCTCTCCATGCATCCACTTGCTCCCACTCACTTGCTGTTGCCACCACTTCCCTCCATCCCCCACTGGTTGCTTCAGCCCTGCATGGTTCCTGAGTGCAGAGCTGAGCTGCAGGACACAGCAGGAGTTGGCATGGCCCTGTGATTCTTGGCTGGATGTGCAGTGCTGGCTGGGCTGGTCCAGCTTCTGCTGCGTCCTGTGATCTCAGCTGTGCAGCTGGAACGTGGTTCTGGAGCGGCAAGCTGGGAAGTGGAGGAAGCAGCAGAAGGGCAGTGGTGGTAGATGGGGAGGGGGGTGGGGGAATTGGCAGTGAGTGGCAGCATGGGATTGTGCCACTGCTGTAGAGGCAGGAGCAGCAAGAGTTGGTGGGGGGGGCTGGGCTCTGCCTGCCACAAGAAGGCTATGGGCAAACCCTCCCACTCCACACATGCCACAACCCTCCCCAGCCACCCTCCCCCACGCACTCACCCCATACCCACCCACACCACATGCTCCCCCACCCCATATACACCCATCCAATAAATTTGGTAGATAGGCTATATATATATATATTACAGTAAATGAAATCTAACTATCTAACCCCTACAACCCCCCCACACCCTCCCCATACCCACACACCACAAACATATACCCAC
>NW_017728943.1:54824231-54839844 GCF_001723895.1 Crocodylus porosus | reverse complement strand
CACTACATAAACACATGTAAATCAGGACAAAAATATTTTTTGAAATCAAAATAATAAATGTTGTTGTAGATGTTTGATTTTTACAATATAATTTGGTACTTTTCTGGTTCCAAGATGGCAAACACTTGCTGAAAGGAGTACTTCTGTGGGGGCAAGGGGAGGAACTTACAATGGCAAAGGTCAGGGGTTAGCTAATGGAACTTCCAGTCCCAAGACGGTGACCAGGGATTGAGGCACCTGTCAAGGAGTGGAGCTACACTTTTGGCCCTTGATGGCTTCCCAAAACTCAGCAAGCAGCCCTCCACCCAAAATAATTACCTGTCCCCAGCCTAGGGCCTGAGTTGCTCAGGGAGTCTATCCCTGAGATCCATGGAGAAAGGAAGTCCTGGGCATCAGGGCTCCTGAATAACATCTGAGCTAGGGTAAGCAAGTCTAGAAGTTTGAGGAAGGGACTAAGCTGAAGTAAGGAGGTCCCAACAGGCCTGGGAACAGAGCAGAGGAAGAACAGAGAGGCCTAGGAGTAAAGCTAGAGTCCAGAAATGGGGACAAAGAAGGACAGAGAGGTATAGGAGATAGGGTTAGAGAGCCCATAGCCCAGAGAGGGGCAGGAGACAGCAAAGAACCAGAAAGCTGGTAAGCAGGGAAGGCCAGGGTACCTGTGGTCTCAGGTGGCTTAAAAGTGGGGGACAGGATCTAGGCAAACTGAAGGTCAGGGACCATTGCCAGAGACCAAGTGGGTCAGAGGACCCATAGCCTAGAGAGAGGGATAGACAGGACAAAAGAGCCCAGAGATCATGGCCAGAGACCTGAGGGCCAGGAGGGATGGATGGAGGGGCAAGCCTGAAAGCTATACCTGGGAGTAGCCAAGCTAGGTGAAGTGCTTGGGCAAGGATGCCTTGTCACAGCCATGGCCTGAGGGGGCTGGTGATGGACCTTGATTGATAACATCTGTGAGGCATGGGTGTGGTATAAGGGGCAACTGAAGCTGCTTTATAAGTCCCCAAGGCAAAGTATAGACTCCTGAATACCAACATAAGGTCAGGGATTCCTGGGGCAGCCTCCCTTTCTAAAGATCAAAGAACAAATAAAGCATGGCAAGTGAGGTGAAAGGAAGCAAGCTTAAGGAGTGAGGGTGGAGCAGGGGTTGAGCAGTCACTAGGGAGCATTGCCGCCATCCCTGGGATGAACATGTGTTACAATTCCCTTGACCCCCCCCTGCCCCCGATCACACAGGCAGCCCAACCCCTGTTCCACCCTGCTGCATGCGTAGCCCACATCCAGGAGTGTAGGCAGGAAGTGGAAGCTGGAGGAAGGAAGGGGAGCCCAGAGACCTCAGCCACTGTTGCAGCAAGAGCACTGGCATGGAGCAACATCTTGGGAGGAGCCCAAAGGCTGTATATTTATCCCTTGCTAGTGGTATGTAGCCCACAGGTCACCACTTGGGCAGCCATGCTTTAGTTGTTTCTTCAACTTCTCGAATCAAAAAGCTGTTCTCTAAACATATTAAGAACATGCTGGTCATTTTATGTTTTGCTGTAAGCTTCAGTCTGAAAGCTTTTCCAACATCTCAACTATATTATTGGTTTAATAAAAAAAAAAAAATCACAAAAAAATATTTCCCCTCAGTGTTGACATTGCAGTTGTGGGAGTTATCTATCCCAACAACTCTCTGTAATAGCACATAACTCATAATTTTCTTCTCTTCTGTGACTTGCAGTTCATCATACTTGTTTCATGTCATTCCTGCATTGGTGTATATATATTTAAGCTACTTTGCAGACTGTCTTGCTGTTTGTGTCTTGGGTAGAAGAGAAGCAATTATGGCATCCTGAGATATTAATGGAGAATTTGGTTGTTGCTCAGGATTTCTGCTCCTCTCTTATCTAGATAATTTTGGTTGGAGAGAATACTTTGGGGTTGCTTTTTGGGAGGGAAATATGACAAGGAATTGGAGGAGACAGAATAGACTGCACTTTGTCAAAAAGTTACCCTTATAGACATCATTATTAAAAAAAAATTCTGATTGTTCTGTGCGAGACTATGCTTGGCTGGCCTTTGGCTTGGCTGCTTCAGGGACTTTCCAGGAAGGACTCAACTGTCCCAAATCCTTAACTGTCTTTGTCCTAGGACTATGGCTTCTTCTTCTTCCCCAAGGTATAAACAAACCAGCTATACCAGCTAGGAAATCCTACTTAATATTTTGCAAGAATTAGCAATTACTCGTAAAAAGACCAGAGAATTTTTGCAGCCCTTTTGAGTCTACTATATGAAATACTGAATATGGATGCACAAGAGAATGGAGCAGGTGGGTTTCACTTAGGGACTTTGCACAGCTTTGCTCTCTTTCATAGCCTGTATAGAGTTATTATTGGGATTTTTACTGTCTGCTTTTCCTTTATTCCCTTAAATGACCACTACCTTATCTAGATTTTTTCTGGATCTACAGGCAGTGGAAGGAGTTAATCTTGCAGGGCCTATTGATCTGTTGAATTCTACCCAGTACTCTTGGCAGAATCTTGGATTCATTCTTTGCAGTGGCTTTTGAGGCTTTTTTATTTGTGTTCTTTTTGTTTGGCAACACACACGATAGACGAGAAAGAATATAACCTATTTCTTCCAAAGTCAATCCTCAGCTGGATTTAATGGAATAAATATTTTTAGATGTTTTTCTTTATTGTTCTTAAAGAACATTGATTGAATTGTAATAACTAAATGCCAGAGTCTGTGTGACTCACAGGTAGATGAACAGTATTAGAAGGGGTGGCTCAAGGAATCATCTTCTCTTCCCTCTACTCTCCATTTCACATTATACTAGGAAGAAGTCTAATCCCTGTGCTTGGGGATATGCAGTGTCTTTATTACACTGTGGTTTCACAGTGCTGCAAAGAAGCAATAAAGAGGATGAGCGTGGCTCTCTTTCTCTGGAACTGCTAGTTGCACAGGATGTAGTAAACTGCATTCCACACAAGGGACTAGGAGCCAAATTCTACCTGGTGCCCCTCTGTAGTGGGGCAACTTTATAATACTCTAAGTACAATGAAGTCCCTGGAAAGTACAAGTCCTGAGTGAAGTATGTGACTACATTTTTACCAATTATTTTATACATCTTCAGTCAAAAGCAATCTTAATTTTATTTCAGCATGTCAAATGAGAGATGATTTGGAACCAGCAATATTTAGGAAATATAAGTCCAGGTTTTGAATTTAGTAACTAACTGCCAAAAATGTAATACCTTAAAGTGCATATTGCTTGCTTGTGCATTTGGAAATACAAATCATTTTATAGCAATTTTGAGTAATTTTTTTGTCAGTTTGTGTTCCCATTCAAGGAGATGTACAGAAACCCTCACACAGAACAACTCCCTTAGGGTTTACTCCTGGATGTCTGCAACTATGAGCAGGAGGTGTAGTGCACAACAAGTGTAGGTCATAAATATGCCAACTTTTAGTGACTTGCACTATTGGTGCCCTTGCTTGTGTTCCCTTGAAAATCAAGAAGTGTTGTCTGGTTACCCCCTTTTTTGGGGGCGGGGCGGGGGGGGGGCTAGATAGGCAAAACAGACAGGAGCCAGCATAATTCTTTCCCCTTACACCCTTTGTTTTGAAAATTTTGCCTGCTAGATGTATCCTCACCCCATAATTTAATACACTGTAGTTTAATGGCCAGAATTATTGCAAGTTATATAGCCTGGACACCTGGCTATACATTAGCAATGTTAAAGACTTGTTTACATTGGTGAGTATATATTATTCACCATGGACTAAAGGCTCCTGGCCATTTCTATTGGTGAAATAAATTAGCATTTTTTTTATTGTAGCTATTATAACTCACGTGCTAAAACTGTTGTGGGGGGGTGCTAATCTATTGGAGAGCAAATTAGCTATGTGTTATTTTTATGTGAGTCAGATGCAAAATATATAATGTTTGGCTCTGAATTTGATTTGCTTTATCTTTCTACTCCCCTTTCTCCACAAAATATAGCTTATAGATCACCAAGGAATCCATTGCTGTTGTTGTCCATCCCGTTCTTGGATCTTTGCTTAAAAATAATTTGGATACAGTACAGTGATTGGAAAATCACACATATAAGACCGCAATTTAGGAAGCTGGTAACTGCCTGCAATCTATCTGTTATGCATTTGTTAATGCATGTGCAGTATTTCCCTGACAGTATCAACTATCTGACTTTTTTCTTAACAACGCATATCCTGGCATCCTCTGATTGTTATGATTCTTTGCTTTCTTTATTCTAGAATACTTGAAATGATTTGAGGATCATTATAAGTTGTTTGGAAGCAGTGTAGAAGACAGAGTAGAGATGTCCAAATTTGACTTAAAAACAACCCTTCCCCCCACCTCTAACAAACCACCCCCTGCCTTAAATATTAAAGACATAGGTAGGGTTTCTTTTCAGGACATTTCTTTAAGGACAAGAAAACCTCTTCCTCTCCTCCATACTGTGAACACTGATAATCAAAGCTTTTTAGTTTCCTTGAATAGGAGTGTACTGGGAACTTGGATCGGTGAAATAAAGATTTGGTATATCCATGGTGCATGAACTATCTTTTGTTGTGTGTGGTGCACTTAGCATAGAAAGACCCTCGGTACTGCCGAAATAAAGATAGTAAAAATAATAATACAATATATTGATCCCAGCCCCCATAAGACATTGATTGATAAATGGAAGGCTTAGCCCAATGCTTTTCTGCAATGTTCATTTTCTTTCAGACTGAGTCTTATTTCTTTCTCTCTGTGCTTTAACTTAAACCTTGCTCTTGGCAAGGTCTTCTGGCCCTTTTCCTCCTGTGCCCTTCTGGTTCCATCCATCCCTTTTCTACAAGCCCCTTCTTCTACAAAGCAGCTAGACATCCCATCTGCCCAAGGCCAGTAGTTAACAAAAAATATATCCCCATTAGGTGACAATTTAAAAACAAACTTTTGAACACAGGGGAATCAGGGTAGTAGAAATAGGAGCCTTAAGAACACCGGAAGACAGTGGGTGTGTCTTCATGTGATATTAATGCAACACAATAAACTCCTATGCAAGTCACACCAGCAATAAGCTCCTGGGCACAGCGTTTACATGTGCACCCTGGACTGCCACATGTTGAGCTGGTGTGGTGCAGTCTCAGCTGGCAAAGGGCCTGGGGGATCAGCCTGAAAATACTTCCCCCCTGATCAATGTGCTGTGGAGGGGCTGGCTGGGTCACAAAGGTGCTATAGTATAAAGCTAGCTGGCAGGCAGCCCCCACACCGTAGCACCCTCTTGTCCCAGCCAGCCCTGTCACCATCTATACGTGTGTTTCGGCTCACCTAACTACTCTGCTGTAGGATAGTACTCATGTCAGGCAGTACTATCCTACAGCAGAGTTAATTAGTTTATTGCAGCATGAGACAATGGTAGCAGGGTGCAGGGCCCGGGGCAAATCAGCCTGTGCAGGGCCTGGATGTGGCAGCAGCCATGGTGGAGGTGGTGGCAAGCAGCTGGATGCAAAGCCAGCCCACCTCCACAGGGCCCAAGTCAGTTGCCCTGATTCACACCTCCTCCCCAAGGAAGGCCCTGACTGCAACCTAATAGCACCACATGTACTGACCACTTCCCTGTGACTCTTTACCTTGAAGCTAATTAGTCAGCTCCACAATAAAGGATCTTGTATAGAAGCACCCAGTGTGGAACAAAGAAGGATTATGAGAATGGAGCTTTTGACATAAAGTCTATGTCAGAGCGAAGCAGTCCATTGTCCTAATCTCAAAAGCATCCTTTCAGCTCTTAGCTTCATCCTAATTTTGTTCATGCTACTATTGCCAAGAAGAATATCATCCTTCTTGACATTAGAAATTTCTTCAGTTATATGTCCTTTCTCATTACTAACCCCTTTCTGCTAATCAGGAGTCACCTTTGACCCTTGCTATGCTTTGAACCTCATTCTCCTACATTCTTTGGCAAATTTGTCTTCTGTTACTGTAGCAGGAGAGTGTTCAGCTACCATTACTTTGACACTCTTTGCTGAATCACACATTCTTGTGCTTGTTACTTCACACCTTGACAGTTAAAATTCACTTCTTTGTAAGTTGCTTGTTCCCAAACTCTGGTCTCTACAGAATTCTATAGTGCATTTCTCACCTGTATATACAAATGCAATCTATCACTTCCTACCTAGAATGACCTACAGTACCCCTGCTACTCATGCACTTCTGTCTCTATTACAGAGTTGCTCTTCTCATCTTCTAGGTCTTTTATGGTCACAGCTTTTATCTCCACTTTCCCTGCCCTTGTTGCTCCAACACTCTCTTGACTCTGGTGTCTTCTTGTTGCACAGTTCCTCTGCTGTACTGGAGGCTGATCCTTGGGTGCTATTTCACCAGCTGTCTGCTCAGTCTTTCCACTTTCCTTTGTCTGAGGAATTCAAATATTTTTTTTTTCAAATGCAGCATAAAACATACCTGCCCTACTCCACCCTGAGCCAATAGGCTATTAACAAGTGCCATGAATTATCCAGTTCCACAAAGTGGCACTTACAATTATCAACCCTTTACTAATGTGTTTTTCCCAAGCAGACTTGATGGTATTGATGGTACTTGCAGGAGATTGCTCTCATCTGAACTTAGGGATCACAATGGGGCATAAGGGAAAGGTGGTCTTTTAGGTATGTAGTACCCAGACTGTTTAGGGCCTTATAGGTCAAAACCAGCATCTTGATTCACACCCAGAATGCTATTGGAAGCTCATGCAGAGTTATGCACTCCTGGTGCCCCATCCCTGTTAGAAGGCGGTCTACTGCATTATGCACCATCTACAGTTTCTTTACTAAATCCAGTACAAAAGGCAAACTGACAAGGGTCCAGAAAGCGATGACATCCAGATATGTCTGTAGTTGACTGCTAGGTAGTGGTCTGGTGGCTGCTAGGTAGTGGTCTGGCCATGACTGAGTTTTCTTGACAACATCCTTGCTAATCGGGGCTCCTTATCTAGGCCAGCCAAACCAGGGTGAGGTGGGCCCCTGCCTGGCTCCAGGCCTCTTAAGGGGCATGGGTTGCCTTGGAGCAGTCTGCTCAAGACACTCCCCCCGCCCCAATGCATTGCAACAAGTTTTATTTATGTCCCTTTATTCCTTTCACAGTTAATATTTGTATCCCTGTTTACTTGTCATAGCTCCTTTTTGGAGTTTAGAAGGGAAGTCATCTGAGTTAGTATATATGCAGTGTCAAGATATGCAGATGTCTGATCCTTGACTGGGATCCTTGGGCATCACTACAATACAAATAATACATGTAGAAACCAACCATAGTATTTACAAGGGAGGTTTTCAGAGGGCCAAAGGCAGTTTCCTTCTTCTCTTTAAAGCTCATGACAGTTGGGTTTTGGGCCTCCATTTGTGCATCTGATATTTTTCACCTCATTGACATTCAGGCAGGAGTCATCCTCAGTTCTCATTTTCTCTACTGTTTTCATGCACATTTTTCCAAGAGTTGGTTATTATTTCCATGTCCTAAATGTTCTTTTCTTTTTCATCTTATTCAAGGAGATAAAGAGTCCTAGAATAGCACAAGATAAGAAGAAATATATTTTACTGTCAGTAAAATATCCTGTTAGTTTAAACCTATTTTTTTTCATTTTATCATCTTTCCTTTTCTAAAATCCTGACTAATGGCATTTTCACTCCCATCCCTGTTGTCTTCCAGTCTACTTGACTGGTAATTGCCTATAGGAGATGATCAGAAAATTGCATTCCCGCTAACAAAAACTGTAGGGTAAAACTCCTAGTTCTATTGACCATAATAGTTTTAACATTGAGTACAGTGGGACCAGGGCATCGCTTAGGGTTCTGGGGGGCCAGGGGCACTTTTGTGTACATGTGAGTAAGAGAATATCCAAAGTTCACATTTCAGTGATGAAAAGTTCATGCTATTTTATTCAAGATTTCATAACATGTAGTAGGTATCTTGAAAAAAAAAAAACAAGCCCTTTTCCTTCTCATACTAATAATCATTGTACATGATTATAATCAAGTTATGTACATGACTATAGTCATTGTACGTGATCACTAACTATATTAGTGTACAGCTTTCAGAAATTTACAGACTGTTCTTTTGTGATTAAATAGAAACAAAAAAGATACTGAAATGTATTATTTACTTGCTCTCTCAGTCAAGAGCAAAGAGTGCTAGTCAAACACGTAAGCTAAAGTCTTCTTGTCCCAAAGAATTTTGAATATTGTAAGTTAAATGTGACTAGTTGTATTGGTTAGTTATTTTAGATGTCAACTAGTCATATTAATTATTGTTAAAATAATTGGATCTACAGGGTAGAAAACAGAGAAATTTTCAATAATTTCTATTTAAATGCATCATGTATAAATTTGTGGGGGAGGATATTTTAACCAATTAAAAACAACTAGATAAAATCTCTTATACTTTTTGTACAAATTGGATAGAACACCTTTGACATGATTAAATAGAGGAGCATCAGTTTCATTTATTTGTTCCTCAAATGATTCCTAATTATTTAATGATCTTTCAACATGCTATCAATTTATTGTGTTTTGTTTGTTCTGTGTTATAGGAATTTGTTTATTTATTTATTCATTGTCACAGAATCTTTGTCAGATTCTGTGACACTTTTGAAGTCAGTGTCTTCTATATACTCAAATATGCCTTGAAGAAATGACCTTAACGTTTGATACCCTTGAAAATGTAGCAGCTGTCAAAGTTTATTGCTAGAATGACTGTTTAAGGTAGAAGTAGTATCTAGTTTTCAACTAGAGCTCTAATGGAAAGGTTACTAGTAACACTGAAGAATCCAATGCTTAAAGTAATATTTTTTGAAGACTATAATAACATATCCATTTGCATAACCTCACAGATTTTTAAAAAAAAAAGCTTGTAAAGGTTTTTTTTCTTCCAGAGTAATATGTAGTAAACCAGTGTAAGTGATATGCAGTTCCTTCTAGAGTTCAAGTGTCCTTAACTGTCTGATTAGGATGTATATTTCTGATGGATGGAGCTTACCTCGGTTCGATGTGCTTGGATGAAATGTATCAAGTAACTGTGCGTGTTAGTGACAAATATGAGAGGGGGGAAAATGTCTTAGAAGATGTCATGGTTGAGAAGATAAAACCAGAGTTTTGTGTATAGAATACTGAACAGGAACACGAACAGTAAAGTACAATATTTTGGGAAATTTCATAATGTTTTTGGTTTTTGTTCCTAGCCTATATGATTATTTGCTTAACGTTGAATGGTTGATTTTTTTCATACATAAAAAGTTATGTTACCTTTCTATATTATGTATGAGCAATGGTACAGCCAAATATGATAAAGCTGGTAGGGTGAATAATGATGATCTTTCTTCAATGGCTAGGATGGATTAAATACTTGTTCTTAATAAGCCCTTACAATGTATCAGTTGAGTTGTAATAAAAGTTTAAAAGGTACTAAAGCTTTACAGTCCTGAGGAACAATAGATGTTAACGTTACTGGTCAAATTTTCAAACACGTTAAATTGTGATACCTTATCTGATATATATCTGATATATCTATCCATGCTCCTCATAGTTTTCTTTGAAGTTGCAGGCCCCTCTTTCAAATGAAAAGGGGTGTCAATGAAGTGTATATTTAAAGACACATAAGAAAACATGAGCTGTTTCTATATTTGTTTTCAGTTGCATTTGATCTTTTCTTATTTAGCTGTTATCTCCTATTTAACATTCATGTCAGTCAGTGTAAGCTGAAAAATAGTCAATAACATTTGATATGATAAGAAAATTCAACTTTAGGTGAACAAATCAGCAATTCACCATGAGCTGTTGGAAAGTTTTATGCCCAAGGAGAAAATTTAGAAACTTCTGTTTTTATTCCTATATTAAAAAGGAAATGTGTATTTGTCTGAATTTTTAGAGCTGTCCTAGTTTTTCTGATTTATTGTTTCCTGGTATAGCAGCCCTAATTTCATAAAATTAACCTTGGTAACTTTCCTTCTGGACATCCTAGTTAGTGTCATATGCTTTGTTTAAGATAGAATCATGGAAGCTTATTACAGCAGGTGACTTTTGGATTCTGTTCAGAGGTTCTCCACTTCTTTGCTTTTGTGTCTTTGGCAAGCCAGTTAATGTCTTTGTTATTTGGTTCTCTTTCCTGTGAAACAGGTGTAATAACCTCACCTTGCTGGTGGTTGCAGAGCTCTTTGATCATCTTAAGACGTAGGAGTAAGTGAAGGAGTAATGATGTGGTAATAAAAAAAAGTTTACTTTTTAAATTAAGCACTTTGGGCCAAGTGTTTCTAGTGAAATTGATCTGGCTCAGATGCCTGTGTTTAAAAAAGTAGCTTAAATTAATTGTTATCCTTGTTCTTGTATGGCCTTTCAAGGCAGGGGGATATGACTCTAGTGTAGCCAGAAGGCTGTTTGAATTTAGGGCACCAGTAAATACCCATAAGGGGCTGAAACAACATTTGAGGAGTTGTGTAAAGCAGATAAACCTTGGGCACATTGTTTTATCTATGGCCATTAACATGACACTGCTCCAAAAGCATGGGTTCTGTAGTTCTAGCCGGTGAGTATTCTTCTTTGTTTTGAATTGATCCTCAGTAGACTGGCTAAGCAGTTTTAAGGCTGTGTGGCATGAAGCAGCTATATCACACTACAGAACCTGTCCTGTCAGATTAATATTAAAACAGAAGGAGATAGCTTTTTATATTTTTCCAAGTGAAGCAGTTAAATTTCTACAAAAAATTGTATATCAATATATTTTTATTGTAGTTGTGTTTTCTCTCAAGCAGTTCCAAAGTAGAACAAAATTGTCATAAAATGGCATTTGGCTTTGGGTAAATCAAAGTGCATTTTGTGTGACACAAGCCTCTATTAATCCACTTACACAGAGTATTATCACTAGAAACTGTCCTGTCTTCAGACTTTCAGTGACTGACAACCAATTGCAAACATCACAAAAACTACCAGAGACTAAGTAAAATGACAATATTTTATCTCTTCTTGAAAACATGGCTATAAATTGCACATGAAAGAAAGCTGTGTTATTTTCTCCCCAAACCTTAAACTAAAACTGTATTTCAGCCCACTTAACATAAATATAAATTGTTTTATATGATAATTTAAATTTAAAAGAAAGATTTTGTAGTAGGATAAGCAGTTCTAGAGGTATTTACCCTTCTGGTAGAATATGCCCACAAAGTGCAAACACAAATACATGTACTGGAGTATTTTATACCTTTCAATTCTCAGGTGGAAAAGCATTCAGAATAATCCAGATGTAGACATCAGAGAAAGGAAAAGTCTTGTCCATCTCTTTGCCATAGTAGGATTGTTTTCAACAGTATATTATTTAGAGGGCATAGTATTCTCTAGTTTTAAATATCTCATGCAATGGATATTCTTTGAGAAACCATTCTTTAGTGTTATAATTGGCTTCGCTTATACGATTTTTTCTTTATATTCAGTCTAAATATTCTTTCTTTATTCATCCCAGTCCCTATTAATAATACTGTGTAGACTGTGCTGATCAGCTTTACTCTTTCCTCTGTTTATAGGTTTCAGATATTCCTGGAGGGTTATATTTCATAGTTAATCATTATTTAGGTAAACTTTAAGAAATAGAGTAAAATTCTGTTCTCATGGAAATCAATGGCATTTTCCCCATTAACTGTAGTACATCCAGGATTTCACTCATAGAGTTTAGGTCTTTTACCATAAATTACTTTTTCTAGCCATTTAATAATAGTTCTAGGCTTTGTACGAAATCCTGTCAGTTTACAGATATTTTATAATATCCAATTTTAGAAGATTTCTTAATACCCTAGGTACACTCTCACCATTGCTGCACATAACTTAGGATTCGGCTACCTACGGTCTGCAGTCTGGATCCATCTTATAAAGAGCTCCAGTCTAGCCCATAGAGGTCCAATCCCGCATTGGGGATTGGTGACATGGAACTGTACCATGCAACCCATCCCTTCTGCAGAGCACCCCTCCACTGTGGAGCCTGCTGCTCTTCAGCATCTGTACTTCCCTTGGTTTAGAAGGGATGGATCATCTGTACTTCCCTTGTTGCAGAGGGATTGGGAATCTCTAATGAGGAAAGTGCGGAGGCAGTGAGTCAAAGTGAGTGTAGGTAGCTGGCTGCTTGATGGGATGGTGACAAGGGGGTAGAGGAATGGCTCTCAGCCACAGCCAAGTCACAAACTTCAGCCAGAACTGGCAAAGGGCTGCCAGCCCCTGGATTAGATTATTCTTTCCTGTGATGCATCTGTTTGCGTGGTCCCAAACTACATAACTTTGCCATCATAATTTGTTTTTGATAACCTCTAGATCTTTTTTCCAAGCTTCTCTTTCACATTCAGTGCGTTCTTATTCAGAGTAGGTATTGAAGCAGTGTCATCATAGTCAAACATATATAAATTGTGAATAATCAAAGTCAGCGAACTGATATTTTTTTCTGAGTATTTATGTTCTAAGGCAGTGTGATTCCGAACAGTGCCCATGTTGACTAGTTATATTAAATGTTGTTAAAATAATTGGTAGGTAGGATCTACAGGATAGAAAACTGAGACATTTTCAATAATTTCTATTAAAATACATCATCTATAAGTCTCTGAGAGATTATACTTTAACCAACTAAAAACAACAAGATATAATCTTTCACACCTGTTGTATAGATTGGATAGAACACCTTTGACACAATTAAATAGAGGTGCAACAGTTTCATTTATATATTCCTTAAATGATTTGTCATTTTTTAATTTTAATGATCTGTCAACATGCTATAATTTTATTGTGTTTTGTTTGTTCTCTGTTTAAGGAATCCATTCATTCATTCATTCGTTCATACATTTTACTTTGTCAGAACCTTAGGATAATTTTAGTCTTTCAGGCCACAACTAAACATTACACTTAAGGCATGATTAACCAGTTACCCAGCTACATGTTCATTCAATAAATGACATGATAAAAAGAGGAATAAGCTGTAAAGTTATTCCACAAAATATGTGTAATACCTTTATAGCTGCTTCCCATCACACCATTATTTGAGCATGTGGCCAGGGGCCCCTGTGCCAAGAAGACCTGTCAGCTGGTGGGGAAGCACGTATACCCTGAGCCTAGGAGCTCCCAGCTGATGCTGGCTCCCATCAGCTGACAGGGCTTTCAATCATGGGGGTGCCCCATGTATCCCCATGGCTAGGAGACTGCAGCTGGTGCGTTGTCCTAGCCATATGGGTGCATGAACCACCCCCATGGCTGGGACACCATGTCAGTTGCAGTCTCACAGCCACAGGGATATAAGAAACACCCCTGAGGCTGGGATACCACATCGACTGCAGCCTCCCTGTCAGGGGGACTCCTGGAGCACCCCCATGGCTGGTAGCTTGTGTCAGCTAATGGGGTTCTTAGCCATGGTGGTAAACCTCCATGAGCAAGAGCCACATCACCTGAGAGAGGTCCTTGCCCTTGTAGGGGGATGTGGTGGGAATTGCTTCTTTGACTCCCTCTCCATCTGTGTCCAACAGAGCTATTCAAGCAACTGCACTGCCTAGGCATTGTGCTAGCTGTACTGTCCCAGGGAGCCATATCTGGGGGTGGGGGCAAGAGGGAGGGTTTCAGGAGCAGGAAGTGGGTATATGGGGTAGGAGGGATGTGCTATGTACATTGCCATGAATAAGCACCACACATGCACACACATGGGTGTGCAACCCCCCTATCTCTCCCTGCATGTACATAGACATATGCGTAATGTCAGCCACGCTGTCTGTGCCCTTGCACATACCCTCCTAGTTCCCACCTCTCTCTGAGGAGCGGAGAGGTGGGCAACATTGGTGGGTCTGTGTGGGGGCTCCCCCTCACAGCAGCTGCTGGCCCAGGAAGGGAGAGGGTTTGGACAGGGGACTCACCAGAAGTCCTTCAACGTCTCCTTTGCCTGCAGACTCCATAACTGAGCTCAGGAAGCCTGGTTGTGGAGCCTGAATAATAGATCCAGGATGGTCAACCAGAGACATGTGCATAGATGGCACCAGGCAAAAGAGGACCAAAGGGGATCCTCGATGTGAACAGTTGGATTGGACAGGGTGGTGACTGCTTCCATCTGCCCTGCTGAGGCATTTGAATGAGCCACATAGGCACAGGAATGAACTGTGCCGGTTGAAGAACAGGGTTTCCAGGTGACCACCTGTTGTCTGATGGAGGCCACTCTCACTGCTACAGAGTTGAGAGAGTTGCAGCACCAGGATAAGAAGTTTATTCACAGGGTCAAAGACAGCTTGGGATCCAGCCATGACACCTCTGCATCAGTGCTGCCTCCCACAGAGAAACTGTTGGTCTCCTGGGCAGGTGTCATGGGGCAGGCTGCCACCCCCACCAGCATAGAGCCCCACTCTAAGGACTCCTTCATGGGGCAGTATGTCTGAGAATCTGCTCTGGGGATCAGCAGTGCGGGAAGGGAGGGGAACTGTGTTTCCTGAGACCCACCGTCACAGCTGGTATTGACCCTGCCTGCCTTCCAGGGCCAACTCACTACCTACAGCTGCTGTTGGTTGTTGGCATAGGTGCAGGGCCCCAAAAAGGTTCCAGGCAAGTCCCTGAGGGGCACAAGAATGCACAGATTTACAAGGGCAGGGGAGTTGGTCCACCAGCCCACGAGGCCAGGCCACTCAGGGCCCAGGTCCTGCTGTAGAAGAGTGATGCAGCCTCTGCGAAGATAGGCAGCCCCATGGGCTCATGTCCATGTTCTAAAGTGGGCAGCATTCTACAGTTTTTCTTTATGCACACACAAAGTTTGGCAGCTGCAACTTTTAATTAAAGGGAAGGGCAGCAGTTTCACTCGCTGTATTCCCCCTGCCACGCCAAGAGTTCATGTTTGCTAAGTTGAGCTCCTGCAGTTGCACACCTCCCTCCCTCCTCAACATCATAACCTCCTGGTGCAGCCAGAGTCTTCCCCAACTCTCTCAGTATTAACTTAAGAAGGTTCCAAGTTCTGGAGCAGACAATGTTGCACAGTTTTTGTTTAATAAGCATAGTAAAGGTTTAGCAACGTCAACATTTGATTAAAATGAGGCATGTCTCTTCCTTGCACCACATTCCCCCACATCCCCCGTGTGTGCTTCTGGAGGTGGGTGGGTGGGGTAGGTGGGAAGGGGAACAGCACAGGGCAGCCTGGGTTGTAGGCAGTGGTGCCCCTGTCATGGCCAGAGGGGCTCATGGCAGGAGATCCATGGCCCAGTGCCAGGGCATGGGCACTAAAAGGCTCCAGCCCTACTCATCCAGGGAGGTCTTGGTTTATGTGGGTGATGAGCCATTAGACCAACATAAGGCCTCATGAGCCAGGGCAGGAGGAAGTAGGCCAGAACACCGTTGAGGATTGGCGGGGCAATGATATCACCAATGACAAAATTGGGGATTCAGGAGTATAGTGCCTGTTCTTCATCAGCTCAGGGAACAGGGAGTTGTGCAAGAGATGGGCATCACCTTCATCAACCATGTGAAAGTTGGCCCAGTCTTGCCCTGGACACCTGTTTTCTTTCATAGTTTCATAGTTAGTAGGATCGGAAGGGACCTGAGCAGATCATCAAGTCCAACCCCCTGCCATGGCAGGAAAGAGTACTGGAGTCAAA
>NW_017728943.1:54778840-54824131 GCF_001723895.1 Crocodylus porosus | reverse complement strand
GTGAAGTAGCGCCTCCTGACATCTACTCTGAATTTACCCTCTGCCAGCTTGTGACCATTATTTCTAGTCACTCCTGGTAGTGCTCAGGGGAACAGGGACTCCCCCAATGCCTTTGTATGTACATGTCCTGGATGTCTGGGTTCAGTGCGCACACACACATACACTCATGGAACCCAGGCCTCCAGGACACGCACATACATGCGCACACACAACCCAGCTGTCTGAGGCCTGCAGACACCTCCCACAGAACCCAGGCATCCAGAGAACATGCTCATATGTTGCACACATACATACACATGCACGCACGTGTGCGCACACACACACACACACACACACACACACACACACACACACACACACAGAACCCAGGTGTCTAGGGCACCCCCCCAGCCTAGCTCCCCCTTCCCCTCCCAGCCTAGGTGTCAGGGACACACACACAGAACCTAGCCATCCAAAGCATGCAGACATACACACACAGAGAACCCAGGCATCCGGGATGTACACATACAGACACATAGACTCCTGGCATCTGGGACACACAAACATGTACACACGTGTGCACATGGAACTCAGGCATCTGGGGCGCGCGGGCACACACACACACACACACACACACACACACACACACAGAACCCAGGCATATGGGGCATACGTACACACTTGGAGGGTGCAGGGTGAACTGGATAGGTATGTGTAGGACAGCCAGCTGATGGCTTGTGTCCACAATGAGCCATCACTACATCAGGTCTGTGTGGGTGGCCTTGACATCCCAGCCAGCCAGTCAGGTGGCTCAGCAGTTCAGTTCTGCTCAGGAGTCTTTAGCAGCCCAAGGAGCCCATGGCGCGTGCTGGCAGGTGTGCGAGAGTCACCCCCTATCTGCTGGGCTCCGGTTGTGCAGGCAGGCTCCAAGTCCCTTCCTCCCACAAGGGCTAACATGTTCTGCTTGCTCCTGACCTAACCTTGGGCACTTAGAGTAAAAGTTGAAAGTCAGAGCGCTTCTGCCTCAGGCTTCTTGAACACTTGTACTAAGCCATAGTGGTATTGTATGTAGGTTGCATTCATTGACCGCGTCTAATGATAAAGAATGTATTTTAACTCAAAGCATGCTTTTAAAGTTGATCATGCAGCCATCTTATAGATGTGAACATAATACAATAACAATAACTTTCAAAATGTATTCAACTGGTTGTTTAGGTTATTGAAGAATTGGGACCAGCTAGGGCCTTACAATGTGTAGGCACTTTTGTAGAATAAAGGTCTGTCTCTGTTTGTCAATTAAACATAATGTGGCATTGGAAATGGCAAATATTCTTAGTTGCACCACACAACTTGTTCATAAAGATCTGTGATAGAATTCCTTTTAATCTCTGGTCACATCAGCATGGGCAATTCATTCCTCATTGATTTATCAGGCAAGTTACTGTACCTGTTTCTTCATAGTATTTCTATCAAATTGTCCTCAGGGACAAACTATTTCTCTAGCGAGTGAGAGGTTTCATGGGGACTTGTGCTGTTTTTTATGTGTGTATGGGGAAAATAGCAATACATGAATAATTTGAAAAATTTCAATGGCTCTAGCAGTAGTGATCTAGAAATTGAATGGGCTGCAAATATAGTATTCCAGTGCACTGCTGCATATATAATGTATGTGCAGCATATGCTGAGGTCTTTTTCAAAACATTTACATTAAACCTGTCAGGTATTTATGAATAGCAAAAATTAATTTCCCTCAGTTCTGTCATCAGTTAGAGAAATGGATTTCAGCACAGAAGACTGTCAGTGTTTCTTGCATACCAGAACAGCTCACTTCAATGTCATAGAATTACACCAGGTGGCCTGCTAAAAGTCAGCTTAATGTGATTTCAAATGATAGGGTAGGGAATGTGAGGGAAATTAAAATAGTATCATACTTATGATTTAAAAGGAAGTTAATTACAAGGGCTTGTTAATAAACAAAGAAAAATTCAGACAGTACTATCTGTTGTGTAGCATATCAATAATGAACATGATACTATAAAAATAAAATTTAACACTATGTAACTTTAAGTTGGTTATGCAATGTTTAATTAAATTGTTGACATGTTATGCTTATTGGTACCTTTTTGTGTTTGCAAAGAATTGCTAAATTTTGTTTTTATCTTTTAAAGGGTTAATAAGAGAATATTGTTTAACTGACCAGATTAACATTGTTGTAGTCTTTTTTCCCCCTCTAAAATAGTTAATATGCATGATGCAAATGAAAAAGCATTTGAACACAGCCAGTCAATATTTTGAAATTAGACTCTCTATATCCCTACACATAGTCTAGCAATATCAAGCTCTCCAAGTTTTTCATTAAAAATGTCTTTATTTCTGTTGTTATTGTTTATTCCTCTTACTGTTTATTCCTATTATTATTCCTTTACTGTTGGTCTAATAAAAGATATAAACTTTACTACGAGTCCTGATTGCCCTTTTCCTCTAAACCGATACAGCTACAACCTGGATACCTGACTTTGTTACTATTATACATTTAACATATTTATATTTTTTTAATATTTATGTTTTGCATGCTGTGTGCTAACTACATATACTGGTATGATTAAAACAGTAGACCAAATAACTATGTATTTTGCTTGTTATCACGATAAAACAAGCAAAAGATGCTTCTCATTTTGTAGAACAATTAAGGAATAGCTCTCTTTTTACTGAATTTGCTGTTTTTATTTTTGAATTATTTAATCAGTTCAGCAGTAAGTAATAGGTTGCTGAATGGAATTCCTCCCTTTTTAAACTTTGGTCATATTTCATTTTTAACTGTAATGTATGAATTAAAGATTTACAGCTACATTTTCATGTCAAAATTCAGCCCATGTAATTTAACTAACCACATTCTTAGAACCACTCAGAAGGAAAAATGGTTTGGATATATTTCTTCTCTGAGATGTATGCAATATGAACATGTCTGAGAATCTGGAAAATGCATGAACCACTGATAAAGAATATGCCAGAGTAGATTGCAGGGCTTCCTGCATATTCACACAATATAAAAATATAAAAAAAGACAGAGATAAATTGAAGTGCAATACCTCTGACTCAAAAATTGCTCTTTCCAAAAAAAATTGCATATAAAAGTCCAAAATACTTGTTTATGAATGATCTGTTTTAGGGAAAACAATTTAAATTAAACCATTATACTGCACGTTTTAAGCCCCTCTTCTAGTGTCAGCACATATAGCAGATATCGCCTCTTGTATTAATATATAGTTTCTTTATAGACATTTACATTAATTAATTTAATAATTAGCATGGACATAATGCTTAACTGGTATATTTTCAAACACTATAAAAGCAGTGATCAATATTTTTTATTCTAAATAGTAAATACAAGGCATAGTTTGAACAGACTGTGTTGGATAACTAAACCTGAATAGTCCCATTAAAATAATGAATGCTTTGTTAGATTGGGGCTTTGTATGGATTCTATCAGTAGTGTCAGGACTATGATGTACTCAAGGTGCCTCATTCATTTTTATTTCTCTCCAGTAGGGCTCAGAATGGTGCGGGTCTTAGAACTGGGGGAGTAGCTCTTCAGGAAAGCACCCCTTGGGAGGATGAGGACCAATCGGCACAAGCTGAGGAAAAATTTAGGCTGGACATAAGGAGAAACTTCTTTTCTGTAAGGGTAAATAGATCTGGAACATGCTCCTAGCAGAGGTGGTGTTGTTAAAGATGAGGCTGGAGTTGTTAAAGATGAGGCTGGACAAGCACCTTATTGAGCTCGTTTGAGCCCAGTAACCTCCTACCCATGGCAGGGGACCAGACTTGACAATCTCACAGGTCCCATCCAGTCCTGTGATTCTATGGTTCTAACTGAAAATTCAGGAGCTTTTGTATATCAGGATAAGAATATACTGTTCAGAGTAGAAGTGTTGGTAATATTGGTTAGCAACTTTTAAGTCTAACTTTCAGGTCACTTCACAAGTTTTGCTTTAAATCAATATTTGGTTTTGATTATCATCTTACTGTTTTTTATTGGCATAAGCAAGATAATGAGTATACTAAGTAGCTGACAATTCTCTAAGCCTCTAGTTTTGGTTTTTTCACAATGATAATGTGTTTCTTAAGACAGTGTTTTTGTACTTCCTCTGAAATAGTCACTTTACTTTAAGATATGGTTTGCCAAACACTTGCTTTGCAAACAATTCAAAGGATGCAAGTACCATTTCCTGCATGTGAAGACAAGGCACACACTGCACAGAACCTGAAAGCTTAGGCTCTTGAATAAGACATTTGAGCTTGGTTAAAAGACAAGGAATGTATCAAATATAGGTGATTTAGGATCTGGATTTTTTTCTCCTTCGTCTATACTCATTCAGAGCAGACCCAAGTTCTTGCTTCTGAAATATATGGTGTAGCAAACTGTCCTTTATCAGGGGACTTGAATGCTGTACTCACTAAATGTCTTCAGTGCAGGGTAACCAGTCCAGTAGAGTATTTACTGAACTTCTCAGGTACGTTTTGTTTTCAGGAAACTTTTACAGTGCTAGCAGTGCCTAGGTTAGCTGGTTTAACATTAGACTGAGTATATATAGACATATTCTTAACTGGGTTGACAAGTATGGACCATTCTGAGGATTAGATTTGATGGCCTACAAATAATATGAAGTCTGCTGAAGCTATTTTAGGGTTCTGGAACCTATAATTTATTTCCCTGTTCCTCAAGCAAAATACTGCAGGGTAGTTGGGGACCTATTAAGCGGCAAAGTACAGGTGGTGGGGGCGGGGTGTAGGGTGCCTAAACAAAAGTACAGTTCTGAGTATTACATATCATTTTTGCAGTGTGGAAGGGGCCATCTATAATTGTGAAAATCTGTTGTCCTGTTGTATTCATACTTTCTTCAATCCTTCAAAACCTTCCTCAAAAAAAAAAGTGGGGAAGGTGGGCTGGGAAGTTCCTTCTTCTGGTTGCTGTGGTATTTTTAAATATGAGTGAAACTGGTGGGCTGGGTTGCCAACTGTAAGCAAATTTACAGACCATCTACTAAAAAAAGGCTAAAACCACTTGCCTTTAAAGTCCATAAAAAATAGACCTCTATGTAATACAAACAAACAGAAAAACCAAGAACCAAAACCAATGCAATTGGGAGCTTGATTGAAGATTCCTCATTAGAAAGAAGCAGCACAAGCCATCCCAGCCCAGGGCAAGTGGTGGCTCAGCTCTGGCATTACCCTGGGCTCAGAGCTGGGGGCTACAGCAGCTGCCTACCCCAACTTGTACTCAAATGCAAAAACAGGATTTTCTTCCCCCATGTTTATTGTGGGAGGAAAAAACTTGGTTTCTGAGTAAATACAGTATTATATAACGTCTGTTCTATGAGAAATGTTGATATTTCAGCATTTATTTCTATCTTGAATTGGGATTAGCAATCATAATAGGAAAATTTATAATAAAGAGAAAAAAAATCCCTCCAAAATTTTATTTAGACATGTTGTAACATTTTGTTTAAACATGTCTGACTGAAATAAATTGTTTTGCGATTCCCAAACTGAAATATTTTAGTTTGATAACCTGAATCTTAACACTTAATTTTGAGTCTGTTCAACATTAGACTTTATCATGGCGCTCCCCAGTACTTCTCCCCCATTCTTTCCTCTGGACTGGGCCGGGCATTCTGCCAAATTTTCTTTTCCTGGTAACTTATTCACAGTGTGGAAAGTTCATTATGGAAACTACCAGCAAATTACTGGTTAAGAATGATGAGGGAGGGAGGGGATGGGCAGTGGGGATGGAGCCCCATGTCCGCCCCTGTTTTGTCTGGGCCCATTCTCCCTCATTCCCTTCCTCTGCTCCCGCCATTTGGGGTTCAGCCCTACTTATACCTGCATTGGGCCCAGGCCTGCTCCTCCCTCTCCTCCCCCACCACATTAGGCCGGGGCCCGCACCTCCCCTCCCTCCACTGCACTGGGCCCGGGTCTAATTTTCACTTCTCCCTTCTCCCCCCCCTCCGACACTGCATCAGGCCCAGGGCTACTCCCCCCCACCACTTGGGGTCCAGGATCACTCTACCCACTGCCTCCAAGGAGCGGGGAGGAGAGGGCAAGGCCAGCAGCATTGGCCTCAGCCCCCCCCACTCAGTCCCCACTGTCATGGTGGTGCTCTGCTGCCACCTCCTGTCTAAAATGCTTTTGGAGCACTCTGTTTCAGACAACTAATCAGAGCGCACATAAAGCATTACGGACAAACAGACTAAGACTTTTATGATATTAGAATAGTTTGGCTGAGGGAGGTATGCCTATGCAGAAGATCGGACACATGAAATGCACGAATTTTAGTTCTTACAAGACACTATATGCACCATAGACAAACTAAATTTACTGTTGAACTATTTCAAAATGAAAAGTTTCTGTGAATTCAGTAACCAAAATATTTCAATTCAGGTCAAACCAATCAGAAATTAAATCTGCTTTTATTTTTTTCCAATGGAAATGTATTCTCGTTGGCCAAAATGTTTACATTTTACAGAAAATTGTGTTTTGCATTTGAAAAAAACCCTATGCATTCTCAACACTACGGTTCTGGCTAACTTTTGTTTCTGACCTAGCTATAATACTTTCCAGGTGGGGAGATCTCACAGGTTATGGTCTCTATCAGTTATTGTCTTTTGCAAAATGTTACTATCCAGTGTGCCATCTTTCCATTGCTGGCATGCCTTTATTTCTGCATTCTTGCATATAGTAAATTATTGTTGAAAATCTTTCTTTTTGTAGCAGTTCCTATTGGATATCACACCACTACATAGTAATTTACCTTTATTTAAATTATATAACCTTTGTAATGGCATGACTTGTATGCTGAAATCCTAGCAGTTTGGATACCCAAAAGCTGGATTGTCTTATCATTCTGAATAATTATTTTTATTTTAAGTGAAAAGACCTTTTAGGATGAGGGGAGCAATTGGGGGAGAAGTGGAAGGAGATCTAGTAAGTCTTTACTGATGCAACTAACATGTTAAATAAAGTTTAAGAATGAAAATAATTCCCCACATATTACCTCCATCATTTCCTTTGAACATTTTGAGAACTGGCAAATAATTAGGATTTCATGTTTCTATAAACGCTATTAAATGTATTTACTTAACTGGCTTAACTCATTCCCAGTTACCAGAATTTCTGCAATTTACTGCACTGCTCAAGTAGTAACCATTATTATTTTGCTTTGTTCATATAGTCCTATGCCCAGCACTGTGGTGCCCCAGAACATCCATTATCTTTTGGAGAAATAGGCTCTCTCCATTGTAGCAGCTTCCTTGATTTCAATTAAGAGGTATACCTTATGAAAAGCTTCCTTATTTTCAATTAAGAGGTATACCTTATGAAAAGAATACAATGGGACTTTTCCCTTCCCTGTATTTAGGTTTTCAGTGAAAAATCAATGCTAATTTCCACTCTCTGGAGCAGACAGCACAGCAGCAGCACAGCCCAGGGCTGAAAAGCATGCTGGGATGCTAGGGGACTGTGATTTGACTTGAACCAGGAAGGGGTCTGGGACAGAAGTTTTATAAAGCAAATCAGTTAAGTCTGAAACTACATTCAGCCAGGTTTATTTCAAATCAATTTCAGCCATTTTGAAACTGGTTTATGTGCACTGAACTTCTGTTCTCTTACAGGTTTAAACCAGTTTCTGGATCACTTAAACCAGTTTATGTGTAACTTCTGTTGCTAGAATACTTATTTTTTGTAGATCATAGTATTATTTTTTTACTTTTTATTTATCAAGCCTGTTGCACATAGTTATAATCTTTTATTGAAATTGTTATCACATCTGCTGGATGCTACTTTTATAGAATTAATATATAATAATGAAATCCAAACAGAAGTTTTAACAAAATATTTATTTTAAATAGTAACCTGAGCATTTCTATCAAAAGGCAGGTAATTACAACAAGGAAGAACAAAGATTCAGGAAAATTCCTGTAAAGCAGAGCTTGAAGATGATTTTTTGATTATTAGAGAAACATTTAGAATATTGCAATTTAAAAAAAACACCGAATGGTTTAACTGCTTGACTTAAGTATTATTAAACTGGATGAATTATAGTTAGAAAATAAAAAGTGAGTGTCAGTATTGTTAGAGCTTAATATATTTTAATTAATTTATTAGTACAGATCATTGTTTCTGAAGTGCAACAGGAACATTAGAATTTTAATTTCTTTCAGTCTTTAGTGGGATTGCCTAAGGATGCTACTGCTTCCTTATCTGGTTACTGTGTGTGTGGAGATGTCATTGTTTCCCACTTGAGTGAGGCTTGCTGCTAAAAACACAGCATGAGGTTTAAACTGCTGGTAACCATTATCTAGTGCTAACATTTCACGAAAGGTCTGATAATAGGATGAGAGAGAAATATCAATCTTTAATTTAACCTGTAGCCCTTGTTCATTTTCTCTCTCCAAGTTATTTCTGGCATTCCAAAGTGATCTTTTAACAGACAGCGAAACAGCTCTTAATACCAGTTTTTTTCCCTAGTGTAAAATAAATTTAAAAATGTGGTTTGAATGAAAATGTATTGTCTTTTAGAAAATAAAAATGCTAATAGCATCTTCATGAAATAAATAAACTTGCGGGGGAAAAAAATTCAAGACATGTTTCTGTTAATTAACATTATATTACTTTTGTATCTTTTCCACAAGGTATAATTTGGCTTAGATCTTTTATGGGTCAAGCTAATATATAGATAGTTAGCTTTTGGCTGTAATGTTCATTAGCTTCTCATCTGACCTGTGCAGCAGCAGTAATAATTTAAATGGAATCCCTTAGGATCAGAGACAGTGACAAGCTAGATACATGACTTTGGCCAACTGAATGCTTAAAGTCTGACATGTAACCTGAAAAAGATCATTTGCTGGCCTGCAACGTCAGGTGTCTTGTACTCAACTTTCCAACCTTTAAAATTTATTTACGATGGTGAATGCTGTTGTGTGATGCTTCCCTTTTGTGGTATACATCCTGCTTGGTTCAGCCTCATTCTGCCATGGCTGTTTCCATCATCACAAGTAGTTGATCTGTTTCATGTCTTATGGAATCGATAAATCTCATCCCTAAAGAGTCCAGCAGGCCTTTGATTCCTGACCTGACATTTGCTAATGCTATTCCTGATGACCTGCCACTACGGATCTTCAGAACTGCACTCTGTGTTTGACAACAGTCATAATATGAATCAATATTTAGCATTCAGTAAGTGAGCTGGGGAGTCATTTTATTGCTGCAAAAGGCTACATTGCCCCTGGGCAGCTGTCAGAAATGGGTAGTTATTAATAGCCCTCTCTTTTCACTTAGCATAGTCAGTAGGGGTCAGGCATGAAATGATTTAATCAGTTTATGATATCTGTGACAAAGAGCACTTAAAATGTAATCACAAAATTTAGGAAGAAGTGTCCCTGGGCTGTAGTAATGTTTTCCTCATTTAATTTTCTCTGAGGTTGATGCAGTACACTGTGAGGCTGACCATGTTACAAATCCATGTTTAAAGACCTTCACTCTGTTTCTCTTACTCCAAATGCATCTCAGGAATTTTTGTATTATTTAAAGGAAATATGACATGGTTTTTACATGTAGTGGCAGGAACCCTCCTTGACAAGGAGGTAGACAAGGGTATGTATTTGAAAGGGGATGGAACTGGCTCAAAGTAGCATTACTTACATTCTCTTTTGTAATTTCTTTTAAAAATTGGGTGCATAAGTTATATCTGTCCTCAGGTACCTGTATCGTATGTGACTAGTTCCTAAAGAGAAGATTACCATAGGTGTCACTGACCTTGGCAGTGTTACAGCAGTTGCTTTTTCACACAGATGCACAAAATATTCTTGAACAATTTCTCCAATGTGTGAAGAAGAAATAAGCTTTTCTCCTGAATCTGGCACATCACCCACTCTTTTCACCTACTTTTTCTACACTATAGCTAGATATTGTGGACAATGAATGGAAAATCTCACTCTCCAGTCATGTGTCAGTTTTTCTATGTCCATGTCCTTGAGCATTTCACAATAGACTTTGTTTCACCCTCCTGCACTTTTTGGAGGAAACCTCTTTAAGAATTTTTTACCAAATACCACTGAATAAAGGTAAAGTTCATTTATGTTCTGTAGTGGTGGTTGCCTTTTTCAGATACTGAGATGGTGACTGCGAGGATAATCATTTAAAGTTCTATAATATACTTGTCGCACCTTCCTAAAATTGATTTCTGCAATATTTGAGAATAAAAGCAGCTGCTTTCTGAGCACCACAGTATCTTAGGATGTTTTAAGACACCGTCACCAGCCATTTCCTATGAACCCAAGTAGTTCCTCTGCATTACTATGAATGAAGATTTCCCTCTGTATGATAAAGTATCATACGCTGTACTTATTTTATGCAATCCACTATTATTAATAAATATCATTGGGATCAGGGCTCTTTTACCCTTCATGTTGTAGAAAAACATAGGGAATCCCTGCTCCTACAATCTTGCTACCAGAGGTTTATTTATATATAGTGGAAGACTTATAATTTGCAGTTCCAATAGCATATATATATATATGTGTATGTGCGTGTGTGTGTATGTGTATGTGTGTGTGTATATATGTGTGTATATATATATATATATATGCATGCTACTGGAATTGCAAATTATAAGTCTTCCACTTTGTCCAGTCTGCAGGCAGTATGAGTCTGTTAAAGCTGAAACTAGAGAGCCTTGGTTGTAGCAGCTCACATTTTCATTTTGGAGTTGCTGGTTCAGTCCCTGGAGTGTCAGTCAAGATGGAGGCCATCACAGTCCAACATCTCTTTATAGTGGTAAGGTGCCATCAAACATAATCTTCAAACCTACCACATTTGTTCAGTTGGTCTTTTCTTACTTTGTAGTTATAAAAACTATCTTGGTGACATAAACTCATCGATCATTCACTGAGTCCTACTTTGCTTCTGGCAAAATAGGTGCATTCACTGTGGGTGGGGCTGCCTATTCACAGTTTTCTATCTAAACTCATTTTAATAGTCCCTGCCTTCTCCCACTCCCTGGTTAGACAGGTTCTATCTCTTGAAATTAATGAAAGCTTCAGTTTTGGGTTTATTGAGCTGTGGGTCCTGCTCATAGACTGCAGATTTTCCCAGAAAGCGGTTCCTGTTCGAGATTGAAACTTGTATTGTCTTCATCGTGTTGAAATACACTGGGGTTTTGTTTCTGCTGCTCTGTACATTTGTCAAATTTTGGAGAAAATAAGACACTTTGTCCCCATGTATTTACAGCTGCTACATATCAGTATTTTCTTCTCATCTATGCAATTTTTTTCTCCAATCATACTATTTATTTCCTTGATTGCTTTTACAAATAGAAACACTGGGAAAATATTTTATTAAAATGTTGATTTGTTTCCTGTATCAGAAGCTTGTACTATTACTGTGCCACAATCTACTTAATCTAATTGAATGTATGGTGGCTTTTCCTGCTTGTTGTAGTATATTGTGCATGCCCATCTGCTTCTCTAATGCTGTTTCACAGGGAGACTTTTCTCTTTTACACCTTATATCCAGGCTGCATCTAAATCCTGCTGGTTCATGCTTCCACTGTGTTCTGACTTGTTTTCTTTACCTTCTTACTTTCTGTCCTCCCAAATGCACCCATTTCCCCAAATTTCTTCACAGTTCAGTTTCCTTGCCCATAGATTTCTAACTCATGATTTTTCTCTTTGAAGTATTCCACAGATTCCCCACGTGCTATTACATCAGATATTAGCTTCCAATCACCAGCTTCAAAGCTTTGCTTATGCCTGCCTCTTCCTACTTACTTTTCCTTATTCACACTGACCTCCGTCTTTTCTGTTCTGCCAATTTCCAACTGTGTCAACTGTTTTTCAGCTTCAAACAAAATCACGTCTATGACTTCTTCCACATAGCCCCTTTTGCTTCTCTAAGCTTATCTGTGGGTCCCTGTTCTGCCAGGGTTAACTCCCTTGCCCTTAAAGGCCATGATTCTTAGACCGAATCAAATTGCTTTGTATGTAACATACTAATTGTTTCTGTTTTCTTTTTTTTCTAAATGCTCTCTACTTGGCTATAGGTAGCTATGAGCCATAGGCAGTAGCAGATGTAGACATTTGAAAAGGGGAGTTTAGAAGGTGGGCAACAGAGAGGTCACTGCAGGTATGCTACACCAGATGTCAGCAACTTTAATAATGGTGAGTTGCTGATCTCCTGCTGCCACTGCAGACATCCCTGCTCTAGGAAGAGGAGTGAGCTCTCTCACCCCGCTAGTGCAGCTTCCACTGGTAAGCAGCATCAAGAATGGCAACAGTGGGCAGAGGCTGAAGTACAGGGGGAAAGAGTGGGAGGAGTGTAGCTCTCTGCACAAAGTAGGGATGACTATGTAGCAGCAGAGGATTAGCACACCATTAGGACAATGCCAGCTAACTCAGCTGATGGGGCAGCAGCAGTGGATAAGCCCCCAGGTGTAAAATGGGGGCCAGATCCAATGTTTTTGAAGCACTAAACTGTGCTAAGGATTCAGAGGGGTGCAGCTGCATCACTGCAACCTCTGGGATCTGCCCTGGCCAGTTGATAGCCACAGCATCAAATAAACACATAAATAAATAGCATATTTCCTACTTCATTGCCAACTTTGTGTCCCGTGCTCTGCACAGAGACTGTGTATTGCTTTAAAAAAAAAAAAGGGGCAAAAACCTGAAAGTTTACTGCTTACATTTCTGATATAGGTATGGAAAATCTGGCTAAAATAATATTTGATTTTCCTAGATGATTCTAGGTATTCATACCACATTCTGTTTGTGTAATACTTGCGGTTTTCATGCCATGAAATATTCTCTTTGATATCATATCTTATGGTATTTATATCTAACAAAGACGTTTGTTCTGATTTTTTTAACAATATATTACTAACAGGATTTTAATTGGTGGGTTAACAAAAAACTCTAGGAAAGTTGCACTGGATACCATGTGAGTCAATAATCTTGATAACAGCATAGCCATAGATTTTTTTTTTAATTCCACCTTCGATAGGAGCAGAGAGAAGGAAAGTATTGCTCAGAATTTGTCTTATATCATCATTTTGCACTTAGTGGCATTATATTTATCCTTTTGTTGCATCCATTCCCTAAAAGCTTTCTTTATACTTTAATGTCCTCTTCAAGGGTTTTCAGACTTTTTGTTCATGTTTGCCATTTCCTGATATCGTAAGTCATACAAAACTGTTCATATAGCTTATATATGAATCTAGAGAAAAGACCATGCAGATGATAATGATGCCCAGGTTCCAGGAGAAGTCATGGAGCGTTGAGTGACAGGAAGTTTGGTGAAGTATTGTCCATGTTGGTGACTGTGGGTTTAGAGGATATTCTTGTTGAGCTAGATAATCACAAGGAGATGTTGAAGACAGAAGCTTCACACTTCAGAAAGGATATAGAAGACATAGAGAAGGTACAAAGAAGGAGAACAAGGATGATCAGGGATATGGAGCAGTTTCCATATGAGAAGGGACTAAATAGGCTAGGACTTTTCAACTTAGACAAGAGATGCCTGAGGGGGGGACATGCAAGAGGTTTACAAACTCTTAAATGTTGCAGAGAAAGTAATAGGGATTTATTATTTACTGCCTTTCACAACACTAGGATCAGGGGAAATAAAATGAAACTATTGGTTAGTAGGTTTAAAACTTAACAAAAAAAGTTATTTTGACACAGTGAGTAATTAACTTTTGGAGTCCAGTAGCTTAACTCAATTTCAAACAGGTTTGAACCAATTCCTTGAGGAAAGGCCCATCAGTAGTACTGAATAGGATAGATAATAGGGGGAGTACAGCTTCCGAGTCAGAATTCCTAAGCCTCCAGAAATGCCAGAAGCTGCAATGGAAGAGGAGCAGGGAGTGGAAAATCCTAGACATGCTATGTTCACCCTCCCTCTCTGGTAGTCTCTGCTACTGCATGGGACAGGATGCTGCCTTGATGAACCTATGGTCTGACCCAATAAATGGCATTTCTTATGTTTTGCTGAAGCTCAGATTTTAGTTTGAATAGAGGCTAACAAGTCTTGAACAGATAAGTAGATCTGTAGAGAAAAGACAAGAAGGGACCAAAGATGAAGATGATCCTTCAGATCAAACACAGAGGACTAGTTAGAAAGTTAGGAAAAGAACTAAGAGAGGGCTGATTCACAAAATGTAATCGAGGAAGATATTTGGAATAAAAGATCCTGGTGCTAAACATCGCTGACAGATTGAGAATAAACTGCTGGTCATGAACATTTGGCAGGAAGAGGGAGAGCACAGAGACGAGAGAAAAGGGTCGATGAAGAGGCAAGTGGGGTCAAGTACTATATGATGTCTCAGTAGATTTTTTGTTGTAAAATGATATATAATTAAAACTAAATATAAAGTTCATGTATGTGTATTTGAATGAAGGCCTTTAGATTTGGTTTGATTATTCTTTTCAGCTGTTTATTAAAAAAATAATCCTACTTCTTATATAGTCATTATGTAGTTCAGTGTGGAACATGTCACTAGTTCCTGCTAAACCAAAGTGCTATCTTGTCAGGAACCGTTAGCAAAAAAAAAAGTCCTTGTGTGTGAAAATGTTCATAGAATGAAAATGTTAGACATATGCTACAGTTCTGAATTTCATAACACATTGAAGTCTTTGTTTGAAAAGTCTGGCATTTTCAGAAGTGGCAGACACTATATTCAAGTGCCTGTAATGGACCAATACAGCAGTTGACATCTGACACTCAGTTGACTGCATGACCCAGAAGGTTACATGGGTAGGTAGCACATAAAATCCCCATTTCAGGCTTTCTCCAGTAACAGGAATGGCTGTGACATGAGGCTAAACTACCCATAACTATCTTCTAAAAACCTATCCAGAAATTTAACCCTCAAGAAAATTCTACATTGTGTACAGCATTACCCATTGACTTGGAGACATATCATACTTTTGTTTGGAGAATTACATGATTAGATTTTTTGAAAGTTACAAATATATCATCTGAATTGTATTTCCCAGCTAAGCCATGCTACATGGAAGAATGACAGGATAGGCTGAGCCTTTCTTTCTATTCTCTTTTTATCTTCTGAAGTGAGATGGTGCCTTGCTATACAGAATATCTACTGCAGTGTCACACCATGCTTATAAAATGATACAAATTGCTAATAGAAATCACTGGTAGAAAATACCTATTACTATAGATCATCAAGTCCATCTATCTGTAGGTGATGAAATATTTTGCATGATTCATTAAAAAGCCATTCATAAGGCTTTGATGTGATTAAATCAACAATATAAAAATAAAAATGAACAAAAAGAACTTTACAGTTAAAATAATACTTTATTTTAAAATTCAGCTTCTAATATCTAACATAAAGTAAAGCATATTTTATGTAAATCATAAAATTATAAGCAATTAATACCACTTGTTATGTAACTGTTTCTCCCATGATTTTTAGGTTAATTTGGATTTAAAGAATTTACATACATTTAATTTTACTTAAACTGAAAATTGCTAAATTTCATTAATTATTAAATGTTACATTTGAAAGCAATAGTAGCTCTCGTGTCCTGTGTTTATATGCTGATGACTACTGGTGCAGTTTAATTCAATGGTCCTTGTTTAAGTTTATAATAATAAATGATTATGATTATGATTTATAATAATAAATGATAAATAATATCAGTGATTTTTATGGCCCTTCCACAATATACAAACTAATGAATTTTGCTAAATTTTCTTCTTCAAAGTAGTGTTGTCTTGTCCACACTTTCATGGTAAAGTCATGAGGCTGAGAATACTTTCAGACCCATAAGTTCACTGTGCTAATTTTGGCTATATTAGTTTATAAAATTATTTGTCTTCTTCCTACATGTATACATCCTGTTTTATACTTAATAGTTGTTAAGGCCGGACAACAGAATGGTCATGTGCACACAAGCGTGCATATGCGTTTTGTGGTGCCTGAAAGACTTTTGAGACACTCGCGCCTCACACCATTAAGGGTGGGACAAGGCTACAACATGCGTCCCACAAATTTAGATACCAGGAGATCCCAGTATATAAGAAAAAAAGCATGTGGAAAAAAAAGCAGGATGGCATACGTGGTGGCAGTGTGCTTCACCTGAAACTGGAGCCTGGCTGGCCAGAGCCATGTTTTGGTTGGCGGCCAGGCTCTGTACTCCTCAATTGCCACCGCTGGAGCCCTGGGAGGTCCCCAGCCCAGGTGCTGGCCCCAGCTTTCCCTACCCAATCTAGGGCAATTTGCTGCATGCCAGAGCTCACATGCAGGGGCATTCCCTGTTGACAATTAGCAGAGGCACAAATATGTGCCCCTGCTAATTATCCCTGCAGAAATGCCTGTACAAACTCATTTGGATGCGCCCAACCTGTGCTGGGATCTGGCCCATGGTGCAGATATGGCCCCTAAGTTGTAAGGGACTAAAACTGCTATAGTTCATTAGTGCTTTGATTTGATTTAATTATTTCAGATTGGACTACTTGCATATTATCACTTACTGGAACTGGTACAGATGTGAGCTGTTCCTGGAGTTGCTTTAGATTTACAGAAGTGAAGTAGAAGTGAGATCAGAATCTGATCCATTGTTTTAAGTTCGTCTTTTAAGTTTTATGAACAATATATGAAAAAAGGCTGACATGAATATAATGTTTTGATTTTAATATTTCAACATCTTTCTAAAGTAGGCTTTATTTTCCTCATTTTAAAGATATAAGGCACAGGTAGATTTGTACTTACTGAGAGTTGTGCAGGAAGTCATTGGTGAGATATTAGGTCCTTGAAATAAGATGTAGAGTATTTGAAATATTAGTGTGTCCAATACCAGTGCTTCACAGTCATTCTGGATAGTACCATAGAAAGTAGGTCCTCAACCTTTTGACTGCTACCATGGAAAGTCAAGGAAGACAAGACAGCCATTTTATGAAGTCTGTGAGGAATCCCATAATTGATAAACATTTGGAATTTATTTGTTCTTTCTTGCCTAAGGGAAACAGATGTTGCCTTATATCTTATTTGTGCTGCTGTGAAAATGTTTATGGTTGCACAAATGGTGAGCAAATAGATGTTACTACCCTTTGTCACACCACGTCAAAGGAAAATCAGTGGCATGAAAAAAGGTAATAATGGGCTTTGCCACCTATTTGTGACCTATGTCTGTTAGCTCTGTGGTGGGAGAGTACAAGCATCCTAAGCTGCTCCTCCTCTCCATCCACCTTGGTCAGGTGCTGCAGGGGCTTGAGGGCTTCTCACGAGAATCTTGGGGTTCTTCTCCATAAGCAGGGAAGTCAGGGCTCCCTGCTCAGCAAGACCCCATGATTGCACAGGAAAGGTCTGGCTAAGCAGGGGAAAGTGGGGAGATCACATCACTCATTGTTTAGAGTGACCATGCTTCCTAGTTTGGCTGGGACAGTCCTGGATTCCTTAGGCTGTTCTGGCATCCTAGCCAGTTAGTGAAAATTGAAGGAAAAGTCCCGGATTGGTGGGGATTGGCCAGGGCAGGATGGGGTAGGGGAAGAGCGTTCCATGGGGGGTGGGGATGGAGTGGCTGCAAACCCTGCCCTGTTGGGTCCCTCCCCTCTCCCAGCAATTTGTGAGGATGGCTCTGGGCTCTAGATTTGGGCCAACTAGTGGCTGCAGCAACAGCAACAAAGAGGCTGCTCAGCTGCAACCACTGCCGTATGAGGTACTTGCATGCACTGCCTGTGTAGGATGGGTGCAGGGAGAGGCAGTCATGCTCCTGGCGGTGCTGGCCATGGGCTGCTGTGCACCTGGTTCATGAGCCTGGCACCCCCTGCCTGCCAATCTGAACCTCCTTCCAGGCACAGCAAACCAAGGGGGGTGCTGGATGGCCCTGTGCCAGGTGAGAGGATGCATACACCAGGCTAGTGAGGGAATCACAGGGTTGCAGGGTGCAGTCCAGTGGGGAGGGAAAAAAGCGTGTGCTGGGCAGGCAGGTAGGCGCCATGCCACTCTGCCTCCAGCAGCACTGCTGACTTCAGAGAGTGGGGAGTTGGGGGAGAGGGGGCAGTGTCCTAGATTTCCCATGGTCCCATATCGTAACCCTACCATTGCCTCATGCCATTAAGGGTGGGACAAGGGGCAACCAATGTTTTTTGCCCATGAAGCAGATCAGCTGTACTGCAACATATTGTGACACAACTGATCTTCTTTATTTGGTGATGTCTGTTTCTAGCCTCAGAAACTGCATGTTAAGATGGCAGCATGCTCCATTCCATTAGGTCAGTGGTTCTCAACCTTTTTTCAACTCAAGACACCCCTCCATAACTTTTGTGATTCGAATGATTCCCCATTTAAAAAAAATAATTCTTGCTGTGCTTACTTCCTTGCAGAGGTGCTGGGCAGTGGAGGCAAGGGAATGGTCAGGCAGGGATGAACATGAGTCAGAATTTATGTGCTGCTCTCTTTACATTTGGTTGCATCCCTTGAAGGATCCCACAACACCTTGGTTGAGAATTGCACTGTATTAGGTGGTACTAGTATATTAGTTTTAATGAGGAGCTAGTATAATACTGAGGATATTGCCTTTTCTGTGGACTCTCCCTTATTCTGTAGTAAGGTTGGAGTGATGTTCTGGCCATGATAATCCAGGAAATAATTAAGAGGCATTGCCACAACAGGGTTCTTTGTGGTTTATTGTAACTGAATATACCTTCTGATACTCTATGATAAAAGTTGAATAAACAGTTGAAGTAACTGCAGGAATCATCGGCACTTAAGCTGAGAATGCTTTAAAAACACAGTGAATCTAGGATCAATTACTATATCTACAAGGCTACTCATATTCTGGGAGTGTGAAATGCATGGAATATGCATGAAAAACAATAGCAAAGATGCGTACCTTAGTCATCCCTGAAAAGGTAAGCATTTGCCAGTGCTTATATACTTGGTGAGATTATTCACTCTCCAAGAAAAGCCCACAAACAAGCTGAGCTGGTGAAATCTCCGTGAAGTTTCATTTACTAGCTTTCATATAGTTTATTCTGTCTGGGAGCCAAGTTTACCCTCTCCCCAATACCACATATTGCCAGATTAAGAGAGTCCTGGAGCATCTGCCAGAGGCCAGAGACCATCACATGTAGGGTTACCCTGCTGGTGCCCCTCACTCCTGATCCACAAGCCCCCCACCTCCCTTGTACTTTCACTCCCAAGCCACAGCCTCCCCAGCCCTGCCGGTGCCCCTCACTCCCAACCTGCAGCTCCCTGGTCCTCCTAGCCCTGCTGGGGGGGGTGGGGAAGGCGGCCTAGGTACTTCCATCCTGACCGGGCTGGAATGCAGTAGCTCTGATCCATGTGGGCAGTGGCAGACCAAGTCCAGCCCTGTGGGCAGGAGGGGAGACCTGTGGCACCCCCTGCCCTGGGTTGGGGCTCCCGTGCTACACCAGGTGGCTTGGCCATGTCCTTCTCTTTCCCCACCAGTAGGAGTCTCCCAGCCACCTCACCTCTGTGAGCACAGGTGTTGGCTTCTGTGCCACTGGCCCAGCCATGGAGCTCCCCGCTGCCCTCAGAGGATCCCCTCCTACTCCCTTCCCCGACTAGAGAGGTACCTTTCCCCCGCCCCTGCTGCCCTGCCACAGCACCAATGCCCAGACAGCTTTCCCCTGTGCCAGCAGGCACCATTCCCCTTATACACCCATCCACTCCACACACACACACACACACACACACACACATGCCCATCCACTCCCTGTCCCCATAGATTTATCTGCATCCAGCTGCCAAAGCTGCTCCCACCACCCTGCCTGGCTACCTGCCAGCCACATGCATGTGTGCATGCACTCACATGTGGTACCCCCTGCCTCCAGTCAACCTCCCCCTGCTCCCACCAGCAGAGCAATGCAAAATCCTGAATGTTTGTTCAGATTTCAGAAGACCACCTGGATGGAGGTTGGAGGATCCAAAAAGAGTTCATGGCCAGAAAAACCTGGACATACAGTAACCCTAATCACATGGAACCTTTGTGTTTTGTGCACTGAATCAGTCTGAAGCTGCCTCTGTCTCTCCCTCATTTACCTGTCAGCATAGCCTCTGTGCTTGGAACACACTTACAAAAAGTCCGAGAGTGAATGAATGATCAGGCAGATTTCTGATAGTGCTATTAATAGGGAATTGCACATATACCAACCCCCACACATGCCATGTTGCTTCCTGTTCATTTAGCTGTGTTGGAAAAAATTTCCACATGACCCAAACATGGCATTCTTCCTCAACCCCTAATTCTGTGCCTGCAAAGGACAATCTACTCAGGAATGCTCCTGTCATTCCATGGATCCATTGGCAATAAAACTTAGCTTCTCTTCTAAGGAAAAAATATTGCATTTATGTGGTATATTTTTGCAAAGAATGATTCTTTTTAATGGTGATTCCATCGTAATGGCCTAAATGTGCCCGCACCCAGGATGAAAATAGTTTTCTTGAAGTGAGCAATCGGCTATAGGAGCATTTTCCTGTAACTTTCTGAAATATAATGATTTTTGTTTGTTCTCTTTGTCCAAAGGATGTCAGATACAAACAAAAGACACTTTACATACTTCTTTTGGATGGGAGTAGACCTGCTCTTCCTAGACCTTTCACAAAATGATGTATCAGTAATTTAAGCTTATTTTGCTGTCAGGAAACTGGATAAAAATAAGAATATTAGTGTTTTCAAATCCTAACTGTGAAGACTGCTCAATCTAACTGGTATTGAGGGGCAAAACTTGCTCTGTTCTCTAAATGCAGAGGGTCTCTTATGGTATATCTGTATCGGCCTAATATAATATCCCAGGAAGCATTATGCTGAGAAGTGATGTTCTTACACCGTACAGACTTGATCCTACACCTTTAAACCTAGTGGAAGCCTTGTCATGGACATTAGCTCAAACTATTACACTTTAGCTTTCCTTGCAAAGTATGGAGGGGAGCAACATAACTAGCTCTTACCTGTCAAAAATGGATTCCTAAAGATTTCCAGCAAACAATTATTAGGCAAGGATTTCCTTTAAATTTCTAGGTATAGTGATAATTAGTATAGTTTCCCTATTATTTTTCATAGATTTCATAGATTTCTAGGGTCAGAAGGGACCTCGTAACTCTATGCAGGAAAGAGTGCTGGGGTTAAATAACCCCGGCTAGGTGCCTTTTTCTTAGACGCTTTGCTACTATACATTTTCTTCTATTTTTAAAGACAATTTCTCTATGTTGCATAAATACTGTCTCTATGTTGCATAAATACAGGACCTACTTTTGCCCTCAGCTGTATTCATGAAAATCTACTAAAGCTACCTGAGATGGGATGTTATCAATGGAAGTGAAGCAAAATTTAGTACAGTGAATGTAAACTATAATAAAATATCCTAGTTTGTGGCAACACCAAACTAGCAACTATTTGATGGCATTTTACATGTTTATTAGGGCTGTGTGAAGCCCTAATTCGATTCGGCAGAGATTCTACGTGGTTCAGTGGCTGAATCTCCGAATCGAATCAGAACCCTCTGAATCGATTCAGAGAGATTCGGAAAGATTTGATGATTCAGATATAGGCACAGCTTTAAATGTTTTTTCTACATACCTCTAGGTAGCAGGCGGCTTGTGAATGCTGCAGTGCTGGGGCTCATGGAATGTCCCACAGAAGTGTGGGGGGCTCCCTAGCGCACTCGGCAGCAGATCTGGAAGTGGACCAGAAGCATGTCCAGTCCACTTCCAGGTCCACTGGAGAGCACACTGGGGGCCTCCCTGTGCTCTCCCAGCTTGGTGACTGGTGCCTCCTGGGTCTGGGGAAGCACTTAGAATGGACTTCCAGTCCACTTCTAGGTTCACCATCAACCACACAAGTCCCCCTGCCCCGCACTGTGCTCCTGTGAGATGCTCGCTGTGCTCCTGTGAGCATGAGCTGTGCCTGGGATCTTGAGGTATGTAGAAAAAAACATTTAAAGCTGTATCTATGTCCAAATTACTGATTCTCTGAATCAGCATCAAATCTTCAGATTCCGATTCAGCTGAATCAAACTGGGGACAATGATCCGAATCAACAAATCAAATCACTGTCCCCAATTCAGGCTGAACCTGAATCCAAATCGAATAGGGCCTGTTTCATACACCCCTAATGTTTATTTAGTGATTGCTGAGTTTTTTGGTTGCATGTTTTTTTCATTTGTTCTTTACTTGTTTTTATAGGTTTAATTTTGTTACCAGGATTATTCCTTTATCAGATATTTAATTTAGATGGATTTTACTATAAAATCAGGACCCGTAGAGATGCTTAATGATTGGTTTATTTTTTATAATATATAACTGGATTAGTCCTGTATCACATATTCAGTAAAGTCAACATAAATGTATTTAGCAATAAATACTTGCCTTAGAGGATTTGTAGCCACCGAGTACAGTGAAGCTCACTTAAATAAGTACCCGATACAAAAAATAATCCTGTTAAAATGAAACAATCGAACTTTGAACTAGTCCCCTGGAATTGTATAACATCTTGATTGATAAATACCTGATTAATATATAATCTGTTAAAAGACTAATGAATAAAATGAATAATAAGGAACAAAATCCTGGTTTGCCAAATTGAGAAATACATGGTGTTCAAAATCAAAGTTGTTACAGGAAAGTTGAATAAATCTGTTCAACTCTGTAATAAAGACAGAATGAAATCTCTCATCTTTTGGCAACAGTGCTTCGTTTAGAAGAATAGGTTCACTGAATATTTTCAAATATGTGTTAAATAGGTTTATGGAAAAAATAACTATTTCTTTACAGTGAAAATATTATTTTTTTTGTTTTCACAAGGGAAGGAAGTTTAGTTTTGCAGAAAATCACTAACACATAACCACTGAATAATGTTTTTTTTTCAATTTCAGTGCAATCCCATCTGATTTTTCCAATAAAGGAGCTGTAATGGTTGTATCATGTTATGTCACATGAAAGAAAATGTTTTGCCTCACCCTTTAAAAACATTCAGTAGTTTAAGTAAAGTTTGATTTCAATTCAAATGTTTTAACATGTATGCTATTGTAATTTAGAATATAGATCATTAGCGTACCTGCTTGTTGTAGGTCATATACCTTTTTATTTAAAAAACAAACCAAAAAAACTTTTACCGTAACAGTTTTTTCTTAAAATTGTTTCTTTTCCTCAGAATTTTAAAATAAACTATATAGTTGTATATTTAAAGCTTAATTTTAATATTTTTATTTAAGCACACACTTTTAAGTATGTGGAACAATGACAGTTGTAAAAAAACAGCATAAAATCATCATTTCAAACACCTATTAAATATACATCAACACAGATCAGTTACCAAATAAAAAGCAGATCCTATAAATACAATCTGACACGTATAGTCCCATTGGCCTCACTGGGATGAAACAGTACATGGTTTTTCACATGGCCAAGTATTTTCAGGGTAGGGCTTGAATAGGAATGCTGTGTAACAGCTGTTTTGTGTTTATTGCATGGAAGGAGAAGTGGGTTGGAGAAGAAGAGATTCTGTATGTCTTTGCGCTCTTTTTACTTATTTTGGAATTTGTTTATTGTGGAAATAATCAGACCTTATCAGGCTCAGTAGCTCTTAACTTGTACAATCACAAAGGTTCAGGTGACCTTAGGCTTAAGAGTATAAAAGGTTAAGTCTTTAGTTCTATCCTCCTTTTGTTATTTGACCTCATTGGAATGGCCACACTATCCTGTCTTGAGGACCATTCTGAGATTTAAAATCATTAGTCTCTTTTACATATGTAAAGGTACTTAGGAGATAAATTCTGAATGAGTAGGAAGGTGGATTTGCATAATGATGTAGAACTGTCAGTTTGATTTTCTTTTAAAGGTATCTTCTTTAACAAGGTTTTCTTTAGCTAGAGAGGTGCATGGAAAAAGGACGGACGATGTTTGTATTGATACAGGGATGATTCAGCTATACTTTGGATATATTCAGTTAAACTAAAATATATAATCGTGTTTATTAAAAGCCATAAATTGCATATTTCTGTTATTTCAGATGGTTTTAGTAGGTAATTTGCTACTTTCTCTAAGGAGAATTCTTTCTGCATGTTTGAAAACTTTCTAATATCTATATTTGCAAATTAATAAACAGCAAGTGCATACAATTGAATGGGCAGGATCCATAATTTAAAACAACAACAATCTTTCCATGTTAGTATCCATAATATATGAGTACTTATGGAATAAAAGGTGTTCTCAGGTTTTAATAAATAAAGCACATATAAATCAAATAAGAAAACTAAGTATTGTAAAAATGCACAGCCGTTAAGGAAGCTCTTTGGCTTATGGCAGTCTTTACAGATTCTGTTCTCTGCAATACAGAAAATGACCCATATGCTAGGGACAGAAATTACACATAAACTGGCGTAAGTGATCGGAAACAGGTTCAAATCTGTATCACAATATAAGTTCAGTGCACATAAACTACTTTCAAAATGGCTGAAACTGGTTTAAGGTAAACCTGGATGGATGTGGTAACATTTAGGTCAAATCAGTTTATTGAACTTCTGTCCCAGATCCCCTCCAGATTCAAGCTGCTTGCTTCTGCCAAGCAGGGCGATGTGTTCTAGCATCCCCTGGCTTCTGGTCTGGGCCACTGCATGTGGCTGCATTTCTGGAATCAAAAGGGAATGTCTGTTCACTTACTTATCAGTTCAATCTATGCAGCTTAGACTAATCTGCAAAGATTGAATCAATTCAGCCTCTGGCTTTTTGACTGTCTGTACTTAGCTATGGAGAATAGTGGCTGCCATTCACAGGTCTATCCATTTAGATACTTTGGATCTCAGTCACTATGATACCTGGGCATCTCAAAATCTGGTATAGCTTTTTAAAGGGTTATTATGCCTGGAGCCCATGAATGTAGATATCACTTAGGGCCTTGTTAATCCCTGGATTGTTTGTGCATTAACACTTAAAGTGGTTTAAAGCACCTGTTATGTGGCTCAAATTATGCCACTCCAGTGTAGGATTATCTCTTGATCCACACTACCCAGCTCCTGTTCCATTAAGGTGTGGCCACTCCCTGCAGATGTGCTACTCAAGTTGAAGGTGTGACTGCTCCAAACTTCAAGATAACCCTAAGCCAATCAACATTTGTATGGGATACAGTGGAAGGTATAAACAGGTCCTTAGATGAAGCCTGCATCTAGATCAGGAATATGTGCAGTCTACTTGGCATTTATAATTAGAAAGACAGCATTTTTCTACATCTGTGGCTACTTGGGGAACCTGAAGCAGTGTAGTCTTGGGAGTGAGCAACCTCAGAACTGTCTTAATGATTGAAGACAGGTTCTATCCCTTGAGGGAGAATTTTGGATGTTGTGAGTTTGTCATAGTTTTCTCCTCTTTCAATTGCTCTCATCCCTTATTTGGGCTTCACTTACTAGTCGGTGTTCAATTGCTGGTTTCAGGCAGGACATTTGAGATCAGAGCAATAGTGATGTTTGATGTGTTTTACTTTTCATGTATATTACTTATTTATCCATGCTGTTCTATAGTGTCTCCAGATGACTTCTAGATGTGGGAAATGGTGGTACTTGGTAAGATTATCAGGTGTTATCATTTTTAAGATATCATATGAGAAAAAGCACCAAATCACTATTATATGTCTGAGCAAGAGCGAAGCATTCTATGAACTGACATATCAAACAGTCTAGAGAAGCCCGGCAGTATCAGTATGGATGTATGCCATTTTTTCATGAGCAACAGAAGATCATCTGCTACTGCATTTGTGGTTTCATGTAATGACTGAAAGCCTGAGGGATATAGGATGTTGATTGGTTAAAGTTGAGTAGGAAGTTATCTTTGGCAGGCTTCCCAACTTCTTGTTAAGGACTAAGACTGTTTACAGCATTGAGTTGAATAATAATGTTTGGAATTATTGGCTAAGCTATAGCATGCTTTTATGGCTTGATCATTCCCTCTATAATGAGATTGCTTATATTTTTAATAGAGCTTCTAAGTGTGTTTGGCACAGTTGTACAAAACAAAGAGCAGGCATAGGTCATGATTCCAGGTCCTGGCTCTGATTTCTTGAATCTCTGTTGTTTGTATTGTATATGGACCAAATACAGGCAGGGAAATTAATGAAATTCCTTGGTTGTGTAGAGTGTGAAGCCCACTTGTGCTTTAGGTTGCTATAGTAGATAGAACCAAATAGGTTTCAACACAGAACTTGCCTGACTTAGGATTTGTGTTTTTTTAAAAAAATAGTTAAAGTTAACAGGTAGTTGTAACTTACTTACTGAAAGTTGTGGCTTGTGCAAGGAAAAAATATTATAAAAAGATGGAAGTAGATTTTGTTTTCATATTTAAGGCTAAGTTCAGAACAATGGAAAGTACTGCCATCATTTATTTCCCTCAGGACACCTATTGCTTCAATACAATTGCAAGCAATAGGATATGACAGCCATTTTGAGAAAAGATGGTTCTTAAATTAATTTTCTAGTAAAAACAAGATTATTCTTAACTACCTACTGAAGCAAATATTTTGTTTTAAAGAGTTATGGCAAAAAATTCCACTGATCCTAAATATGCTTTGCAAAAATGATTCATTATGACAACACTTGTCAACCTGAGCAGTTAAGTTAAAGAAGAAGAAAGAAAGGAAAAAGGAGAAGAAGGTTCTTTATTGTGGTATCATTAGAAATGTCATGTAGTAACGTTCTGTTTGCAATTTTTATGTAGTGTTCATGAGTTTTAATTTTTAAAAAGTATATAGCTAAATAACATAAACATAACATAAACTGGAGTTAAGGTTGAGTTCATTTTAGAACTACTCATTTTGAGTAAAAATGTTAATTATCTCAAAATGAAAAAACATGACAAACCAAAAAAACCTAATGTTAAGTTTAAACTTAAAAGAAATCCAAATGTAATGGCAAGGAAGTACACAACTGAACATTAAAACTGAATGGGTTAGTAGTGACATCATGAAGAAAAAGGATGAAAAAAATCTGTAGCTTTTAAAATAATTTTCATATAAACTCTTATCATATAAAAGTGGTAATGCTCTATTGGCTTGATATCTAAATAGGTACAAGTAAAATACAGTAAGAAAAATTTCCATTTTATTTAAAAAAATTATAAAACAAGGATCTAAATCAGAAAAAGAAAACTTATTTGGAGTAGCTGCATGTAATGTACCACCCAAGAGGTTCTGTTTAAAGGGAGTCTCTTTAATACCGACAGGGATTGTAGTATTACTTTCTAGCAGTCAACTGGTAGATTTAAATAATGTACAATACTAATATAATACAATAATAATTACATTGCAGTATTTTCAATATTGCAGTACCTATCATTTTATCATAATTCTTACAGTTTTGGTGTTTATTGGAATTATACTGTCTTATAAAATGCTATGTATATGTAATACACATACTAATTTAATTATGATGCTGTCAAGTTTCTGGTGCTTTTTTTTTCCTGCCACTTTGAGTGTTAACATAAAGGTATGAGAGTATAATATTGCACTATCAACTGGTGAGATCCAAAAGCAGATCTCAGTTTTTCATCAAAAGTTTGTGTTTTCATCAATGAGGTGGTGGAAGTATGCTGGCACTCTTTGAATCATGAAGCTAAGGAAATCTCTTCCTGCTCTTCCAGCTGGAGGTAAGGTTCTATGATGACAGTAGCTATTAGGGAGGGATTGACACACCTCTTTAGAAAGTCAGTAAAATCTAGTAATTGGGTGTCCTTCCAAGTGTAGGGATCTGGGGATAAGGACATGGAAAATAGCCTGTGTTTATGGGGGGGGAGGGATGCTAAGGAAAAATTAACTTCCTTTTTCTTGCTGAAAAACAGGATAGAAAAAGCCATGAATGAAAACGTATTTGAAGAAATAGACAAATATAACCGTATCAATCAACTTAAAAAAGGGCAAAGGAGGATGGCAATTAGGTCTTTTTATATCCTGGAAATTACCAAACCTTGTTTGCCAGCAACTATATTAAATCAAAACATTTAGAGTTCTCATGTCAAAAGAAGTGTTGTTAGGAATATGATAGTTGACACAGCAACATAAATGGAGTTATATATAATTGTTTTGTGAAGCAAAGTTTAGTAAATAGAAATAAAAATTAAATTCATTTCTGTGATTGAAGTGGTTGAGAAATTGAAATGACAGTCTGGGCTGTAGTGTTAGAATTGAGACATTTCCTTGATATGATATTTCATCACTGTCACTACGGTGTGTTTTTGTATGTGTGTGCGTGCACATGTGCGCACATGTGTATGTTTGTGTGTGTGTGTTTGTGTTTTTAAACAATATCAGCCACTATTTATACACCTACAATTTCTGGTCAGATTAAGTTGGAAGTTTGTGGTACCCACGTCTATAAAATAGCATAATAATGTTCTATTCTTTTTGGAACAAATTTGTTACACAAAATGTCAAATGAGTCATTTTGTTCATGTCAGATATTTGAAAGTAATGGAAAGATGCCAAAGTGAAAGCCCAGTAATTCATGTACTGGTGTAATGGAGCAAATGAAATGCAAAGCTCTTGTACAGGTCCAATTTCAGCACCAAATGCTTACCTGTCAGTCAGCAAAATTGTCCCTGAATAAAAATGAACCCATCTGAGAGGGAAGAGATTTTAATATACATCAAATTCTTTGAATCTCTTGTGAGGTAGAAGAAGCTCTGAGAGAGAAATGCTGAAAAGGAAATTTTAGAGTTGCCTGAGTGCAAGCTGCAAATCACACTTGTATTGCTTGCTGTGAAAGGTTTTGGTTTGTCCTTACTCTTTGGTATTACACCTGCTTGGTCTCTCTTATCTACATGGATAGGCAGGTGATTTCCCCCAGGCTGTGATAGATTTGGCCACTCATTGATTTGAAGGGAAAGTTTTAGACAGGTAACTTATTGACTTTTGGTTGCAGCTGTGGGTTGTGTTTGTGGAAAATCTGATTAAAAGTCTGTCATGAAATGCCAAAATCAGAATTACCTTTGTAGGTATCATTTATCGTGGCTCAGAGTAACTGTAATTTCTCTAAAGAGCTAAGTATTTGAATTCGTTCATACCCTTTTAAATGACTACTGAGGTAACCTCTTATATTAACAAGCTATTTTCCTCCAGGATTTAACAAGCAAATATTAAATAGAACATTGTGCAGGTTTTGTTTTTCAGAGTCTGGATTGCCAGTTTCCTGCACTCCCTTTTTTATGAAGTCATGATTTGTTCCTTATTTCAATTGGCTGTTTCAGATTTCCGTGTGGCAAGACTGAGGTGCTTATAGAAGCCTGCACAGCTATTGAAAACCAGTAATGACTAGTTCTTCTAAACGTTAATGCATTGAGAATGAACTAGCAATCAGGACTCAAAAAATAAAACATGCAGCACTGGAAACAATGATAATTAAATCAAGTCAAGTCATATATACTTATGTCTATCCTAATACTTGAAAAATTATGACATTGAGAAAATGTACACTAATTCCTCCTAACCAATGCATGTGAAACAAAGAAAAACCTGTGGTCACAGAACTGAATTTTTTTTAATCCACTGGTTCATGTGGGTATTCCTTGTACCTGTGGGTCTCGAAATAATCATACTTGTATCAATCTATATTGCATGACTTTTGTAAGCTGTGAAAATAGTGTTTTTCACTAAATTGTCACTTATTATTGTTCATTTGTGGCCACTAACATAGAAAAATGTTTCAGCTACAATGTCAAAAGAATAAGGACAATTTGATGTTTTCTTTTGATGCTGTTTGTTGATATCTAGACCACTGCAGCTTGATTGCCTAACATTAAACCTATAATAACAGTGCAATCATAGCAGTATCATCATGAATGTTGTTACAATAGAAACAACATTTACACGGCTTCAGAATGGTAATTATCAAACTTTTTGTCATGAAGCGCTTATTTGCTAGCATTGATCTGCCCGGGTCAGTTGTTAGCTCTTCTCATCTGAGGTGTATTGATTGTATAATCAGTAGATAGAGGCTGCGGGCAGATGAAATTCAGTGTTGTTGGGCAAATTATTGGCTGCTTGCCTGTTGACCTGGACCCTGCTGGTTGCACCTTAGACAGTGGTGGGATTATTACTCATTTCAGTGACCCTACTCTGACAGAGAACTCTGTATCATTATAAAAGATAAATGCCATCCTGCTTTGCTGTGGACATGGTTGAATACACAGGTGTCAGTTGGTAGCTAGGCTGAAAATCTTTTGCATACAAGTATATTTATAATGAGTTTTCTGACTTTTTCCTCTTATTTATTTATATTCTGTAGAGATCTGTGTGTACAGAGATATCTCAAACATACCTACGGAAATATAGTTTGAAAGTATAGTACTTTGTATTGGAAATTCAGTATGCAGCTTACACCAGCAATTAGATACCAAGATTTTGATACCTGCCCTATTTTAAATTATTTATAATTGGTCTGACTCATACTTGTAATCAAGAAATATGGAAATGGTATGCATACCAAGGTGACCAGCCTAACACCCACACAGAACTACAGACTGTTCTCTGACACCTACATTCCTTTTCCTACTGTGAAAAATTTCTTGAACTTTTAACTTTGATTTATTTTCTGATGGTTGTACTTTGTTTCTTTTAATTTTTTTTGTACCTGCTTCAGTATCTCTGTATACCATGACAGTAGACATGGCAGCAGCATGAAGACATTTAGATTTGCAAATGAGAAACTAATTTGCTGTAGCAACAATTAATCCAGTAGTAAGATGTGTGTATGCTGAAAAAGAAGGTGATTAATATATGGGACCTTTGTTAGATACAAATGTCATAAACATAGCTATCCTAGATATGTTCATATTGGAACTCCTGCTGTAGGAATAATGGGAAAAGCTACAACTGCATAAATAGGAGGGAGGTTTGGCTGTATTGTGTACTTGAAAATTATTAACCATAAGGTAAGAGAGCCTTCTCACTCACATGACAAGGAGGAGAGTTCAGTATTCATGAATACTTCTACATCCCTCCCTGGAGCCAGCTGTGCCTTGTTTAGGTGATGTACTGTACTTTCTGGCAATGGCTGATCCATTGTGTTGTAAAAGGTCAGTCATTACCTGAACATTGTATTTAAACCACCTGCTCACAGCAAGTAGTCTTATCAGGATGACCAGCAGCTTTACAATACTAATGGCTCTGAATTCTGCTGGAGCCAGGGTAATAATACTGAGCACTTACATAGCAATTTACATCTTGAAAGTACTGCACAAACATTAGCTAATTAATGATGCACTGAACAATTTACAGATAATATACAACATTATATGGCCCTCTGAATATACGTTGCATGACCTAAATTTAATTGTTTGAGACAATGGATCTACTTTTAAAAAGCAAAATGCAAATTGCATAGTATAAATGCACAAATAACATGGTGTAACTAGTCTAAAATCTCTAATATAAATAGCTCACCGATGAAAATAAGACTTTTCATACTAGTGGTGTTTTTAACTACATCTAAAACATTTTAAACAAAAACGTCTAGAAAAATAGCATTAGTATAACAGAGCTGATGCAACTTGCTCTGTAAAAGTATATCAGTTCATCTATATTGTGTATTAGGTAAGCACAAGACGGGAAAGAGAAGTATATTTGGATAAGGTTGGCTCTAAAAATGAGGGCTGTGTTCCTGACCTGTCGTTACAAAGGAAAAGTTGTATTTTAAGAAACACTGACTGAATTGTTATAAGGTACAGTGTAAGAGAGAAGAATGGCATATATAATACAATTGTGTACTGTACATCCAAGACTAGCCCTTGGCTGGACTATCTAATATTTTGAAAATGTTTTCTGGATAGTATTATCTACGAACCCAGTAGACCAGTGATTCTCTACAGACTTGATAGACCCTGGGGAGCTATTGTCAGGTGCCATGCAATATTAACACTGATAGAGGTTCAAATACCTACACGTGCTTAACAAGATAAACTCAAAGATTATAAATAGGAATCCATAGTGTCAAAAAGATACTGACTTGTGGTATTGCTGAAGTAATGTTGTAGCTGTGATGGTCCTGGAAATATGTGAGAGCCAAGTATTTCTGTGGTTGACCAAGGGCATGGTTGGGGGCAGACTCAGACAAGCTTTTGAATGCAATACATTCTTCCTCAAGTCTGAGGAAAATGCATTAGATTTGAAAGCTTGTCTGAGGCCACAAACAACTATTCCTTTTTATCAATGAAAACTTTCATCAAAAGAAATCTCTGGGAGTGGGTACATATTGGTATTCAGCTTGCAGCTATCTCCTGCATACAGGGTGATTCCAGTCCGGAGAAGTCATAGGGACTATTGACTGCCTCCCCCCTTCTCTCTCCCGCCTTCCCCCCCACGAGGGAAAGATGCCTTACACTTTCCTCAGACCAGGGTCTGGGAAATAGGCAGGCAGCATCCTTCTCTGCTCAAGCCCCTGGTTCATTCTCCAAGCAGGGCAATACCTGTTTTGGGGAAGAGGTGGGGAGACTTCCTGGTTGCTCCTTCCCCTGTGGACCATCTGGAAGGGGAGGGGTGCAGCAGGGCAACTCCACCACTGCCCACTCCCCAGACTTGGGACCCCAGTCCAGGGAGCAGGTGGTGAGTATTATGTAGCCATTCCTCCTTTCTCCTCCCTGCACCCAGTATGAGAGGGGCAGGAGTAGTGAGGCAGTGTTTCTTCTGCCTTCTCCAGACCAGGGTGAACCCAGTCTGGGGAAGGCACAGGAACCTTTCCCCATCACTTGATTCCTCCCCATCACTTGATTCCTCCTAGAACTGAGAGGAGTCAAGCTGCCAATGCTCCCTATGCCTTTCCCAGACCAAGATAATCCTAGTCTCAGGAAGATGCAGGGAACATTTCTCCACTACTTGACTCCTCCCAGGGACAGCAGGAGGAGTTAGCAGCAGGAAAGTGTACAGACATTCTTTTCTGTGGGAGACACTCTCTCTCAACAGAGCACTTCCTTGGTGAAAATGAAAGATCTTCCTCTTTCAGGAGGCCTTTTTCTTGTGCAAGAAGCTTAATGAACACCTATGTGTTTTTGGTTTCTATCCAGAGAACAGCGATTCTACTGCTAGAAATGTAATGCCTGTATGTAGCCTAAGTCTACCCCAGCCATGCAGTTGACCCAATTAAAGATATCACCCACAGAAATCCTTGTCTCTGACCTCTTGTGTTCTTCCTGAGTTCTCTAGATCAAAAAAATTTGCTCTACTATTTTACTGTGGTCAGAAGGACAAGGAAAGGTGAGGAGCTGGTATTTGCTGAGGGGTGACTTGAATCTAAACATGAGAACTACTGCAGTAGACCCTTCCAGAAAATAAAGATTTATAACGTAGTGTGAAAGCTGCTAAACATGCACAAGATGTGAGGCAAATTAATTGGTAGGAATAACAGTCTATTTATCATCTTCCTTGGGGATCCTGGTGGCCAAGGTAGGTTTCCACAAGAGCAGCTTGGATTCCTGCCTGTAGTATAGGGCAGCACACTCATTGCACACATCAGCTGCCTCCTAGACATCTTCATGACTATTCATATATATTCCCTGTACCAAAGTTCCATCACTCTGTACTTCAGAGGCTCCCTGCAACCCTACCCTCAACCCAGTGACTTCAGAGGTGGTGTACATGTTTCTGCTTCCACCTGTGTCATTACCCCACGTTCTTTCTCCGGCCCATGAAAGATCACTCAGCTAATAATATTTTGCAAGTATATAATTCTGCATACATGTTTAACCTAATTACTAAAAGTAGCCAGTCTTTAGATAAAATGGGACTTGGAAAAAGGATTCCAATTTAGGTGTCCCTCTTCCCAGGTGAATGCAGTGAAGAGACTAATGTTTTCTTTGCAGGTCTCTTATCTCCCAGGTGAAGGCTCTGACCACTAAACTGTTGGAGTAAAATGGGACACTGCTTTTAAAGCCAATGGCTCTATTTTATGAGACAGTGGCAAGTCTCACTGCATTTTGTGAAGAGGAGGCTGATCTGTTTAGTCATGCTCTTAAGGACGAATTTAAGGATTGAATGGGTTAAATGTTAGTGACACTATGAGCTCCACATGGGAACATGCTTGCGGCAGATGCTGGCGGTGGCATCGGTGGCAGGGGGGAGAGGGTGGGAAGCGGTGAGCAGGGACCACCCACAGATGCCACTGGCCACATCAGCAGCAAGGGTAGGGGCCATGGCAAGTGATGCCCACAGAAGCCAGCAGCAGCTTCAGTGGTAGCCAATCTCAGGGGAAACGTGCTGCCCCATGGCCCGCCCCCCCATGTGTTGTTTATGCTTACCGCCAGTAAAAGTCAGAGGGAACTGTAGAAACAGCCCTGACTAACCATCAAGTGAGGAATTGCAATGCAAAAGCTTAAACAGGTGGAGCATCTGCAGAAAATATTGTGAATTAATTTTAGCTAATCCTCACTTACATGAGGTTCTGGTATGTCCAAGATAGTATTGGCAAGGGACTGAGTGAATGAAAAAATGGAATGGAGAGAGAAATCTGAAGATGGGAAGGCTGTTGGGGAAGAAGAAAACTGGTACTTATAGACAGAGGGGGTAGTTATGGAGGAGAAGAGGATTACAAAGGAAGGACAAAAAGAGAGGAAGGAGAAAATAAACGTATGTAGCCTTACCCCCTATGGTTCTATTCTTTGGTTTATCAGTGGAATTACTAAGTGATTCAAGATGGTCCTTCCTATAAACTTCCCTGGGAAGGTCTGACTGCTCTGCTGCTATAGTACTGTCTGGAATCCTGGGAGGAATAATCAGAATACACTTATTTTTCATTTACTTTGACATAAGAAAAGAATTACTGTATTGCTAATTTACTTAATAAATAACCAACATTTAACACTGAGCACTCAATCCAGCAACTACTGAAGACTGTGGAAAACCTTTCTGATGTCAGTGGAGCTGGATCATATCTCTAATTATTTAGTCAAAGTAATTACATAGAAGACTTAGTGCAGAAACCAGTAAATTTGAAAAAGTATGACAAAGATTAGGTGTATCAAACGTTTGGGCATGTGGTCTGGATCCAGCCCACAAAACCATGTTGTCTGGCCTGCAGGGCTCATAGAAGGACTGGGAATATAGGGGTGGGGTGAAACCCAGCATACAGAGTCCCACTGAATGCATGTCTGAGGTGAGCTACAGCAGCATTAACCCCTCTGGTTCCCTGATGCTGCTTGCACCAGGGCTGCCACAGCATCTGGATCTGGCCTGGGAGGCTGGGTGAGTTGCATACCTCTGACAGACTATGCATGTTATTTTCATATTTTAAATTATTTTAAACCACTTAGATAAAGAATAATCCCAAAGTATTTTATAATATTTCACTAATAAACAGTCACAGTACCCAAGAAGTAAGTATGAATAGTCTCTTTCTACAGATGTCAGAGAGCTTTAGTTACTAGCCATGGATACACAACTGCTGAATGGCTAAGTTAGTTCACTTCTTTACAATGGGTGTGTCTACATGTGACACTATGCTGTCACAGCAACATACTGCGGTGATATAGCAATGCACTGCAGGCAAAAGCCATGATGCCGCAGCTACATCACCATAGCAATACACTTCCTTATTATAGTGCACTAAGAAGGTGACATAGCAGCCAAAAATAACCATGTGCAGCCGGCACTGTGCAGTACGGGCTGTTACTGCATGATCATTTAGTACTTCCAAAAGGAAGTACTAAATGATGGCACAGTAACAATGACACTATACAGCCACATGTAGATGTACCTAATAATGCTCAAAGAACTGCACAAAACCTTAACTCAAAATTACTTATGCAGTATCTTTCACCACCAGGCCAGCTTAATAAGTAAGGCATTTGTTGGTGTACATCATTTATGATGATGATTCTTTTCTATTTGGAGAGTGTTTTATATTGTTATATATATTTTTATGCAAGTGGTAACTCATTACAACTTTCTAGTACTATTTTCTCTTATTTGACAGCAAATAATGTGTGCAGAAAGAGAATGTTTACTTTATTAAAAGCTTTAAAATGCAAGTTTTCTACTAGCCAACTACTGTATTTACTTAGTTCCCCATCTGCAACAACGGGTACATAGAAATAATTGTAATTTATTTTACAAAAATAAACTCTGAAGATTATGATGAATAACATTTTTAAATGATTAAGCTAAAGACTAGAAGACATGGTTTTTTTGGGAGACCCATATCAAGGCATTTCGTGTTAAAAAGCCATACAGTCAATCAAGTTTTAGTTCAGGAAGAGAAATATTTAAATATAGCAGCAAACCAAATTTCAGATTTTGCTGTCTGTAACAAAACTAAGATTCGGGGTGGGGAGTGTGGGGGTCTTTGCATTTTTTTCTATATAATCTTATAATTAAAATGGCTAGTTTTATAAAGGTTCTTCATGGATCCTCACTCTCAGGTCATGTAATTTGTAACCTGTGTTTTAAAAGTTTGTGGACCTTTCTGAAACTTCCTAGCTGTAATATAGTTTCATCAGGATGATTACAGAGTATATAATACTGCCTGATAGCACTTGCCTCTTCCTTCACTTTTTCAGTTGTTTAAAGTCTGTAATATTTTTTCTTTTCTTCTCCGAGTGTGTGTCCAGCAGTCCTTCCTAAAGGTTTGCTCTGCTCTGAGAAGTTGGGGCTGTGTAAAAGTTTGAAATAGCACATTTCACTCTGATAAGCCCCATCCAGTATCTTGTGTCCCGATGTCCTATCCCCACACAATGTCTGCAGGCAGTCTTGGGGCTTGGGAAAATTTCAGAATACAAGGTAACTCAAAACATCTGCAGAACCCAAAGTACTAAGATGAACTATTTCATGTACCAGAGCACTAGAGGAGAGACAGTCATTGTGACCAAAAAAGATGGATACTTTTAAAGACCCTGAAGACAGGCCTCAAGTGCTAGTAAGTATGTCTAACATTTTCCCCAACTATATATATATATTGCTTCTTTCGCTGATCAGATTTTTTAAACATTTGACAGCCCTATAAATTTGTTATAATTTGCCATGGATATAATCTAATTATTGGAGGGCTGTAAGATCAGGCAATAGATTAGCTACTAGAGAAAAAGGATACTGAGAAAAGACTGGATTGTCAGCTTCATCAAATGATGGAATAGCAAATGCAGTACTGGAACCCAAATGCTTCAGCTTGAGTGTGGAAAAGGTCAAGTTATTTGGATGGAGATTCTAGTTGAATTTCCTCAATAATAGTCTTGGGTCATTCTAGCATTGCTGATACTTAAGTTCATCTCAACAGAAATATCTTAGATTCTTCTATCAAAAAGTCCTCTTCAGAACAGAATATTGTCATCAGTTTCTAGAATCTTTATCAAAGTGTTTTTACTGGTAGCAGTTACAGCATTCTGTTAAGGGATGGGGGGAGGTATTACACTTGTTGTGTTGTGAGCAATATTCTCATCAAAGTAAGAAATGGCAGACAAACTCTGTATTTATAATAAAGCAATCTAATGAAGGATAAATCTGAATTTTAAATGTGTAGAGCTTCTTGACACTCGGTAGGTTTTTAACTTATCTAGTCAGAAACATTATTTTCATATTCATTTTCTCAGAAATTCAAGTAGGTGACAACCTGTGAAGTTAATCAAAAAACATAATAGAAGGGCCATTCAGTATTATCAAAAAGTGAGCAAAGTTGCCATTAATCATCATGTCTTTATCATGTTAAGTGTAAAATATTAATTAGCTGTCTTAAATTTCTCCCCCCACACTTTAATGGGCAAACAGTGGGAGTGAGGCAGGCCTTGGGAAAGTCAAATGACCTGAACCCTGTCCCTTGCCTCCTGCTGCCTGCCCCCCTGACACCTGCCCCTTTCCCCCACACCATTTACTATCCCTCCCACCTAAGCTCCATTATGCCCACACCCCTGGTATTCCCTACCTCCTGCCTGACCTTGCTCCCTCCTGTTTGGCCTCACCTCCCCCCTATGTCTAGCTCCCCTCCCACATTTACCCTTTTCTTGCAATGACGCCAGCAAGTGCTCCTTTTCCTGCTTGGCCTCCCCAGCTTGCTGCCACCCCCTGCCCCTCCCCACCCCAACATGCCACTTATCCTTCATTGCAACTCTGGATCTGGCTCCAGCTCCACTTGGGCTTAGGGCACAGAGCACATGTTCTTGTCCCCACTCCACCACACATCAGTGGCTGTAGTGGCAATGGCTCTGGTCTTGGTCCCAGAGTTGGAGCCAAGGCTGGCGTTGCCGTTGCCACTTCCACTGCTGCTGCTTTGTGGCCAGGCGGGGGCTGGAACAACCATGTGCTCCATGCTCCAGGCCAGAGCGGGGCTGAAAACAGAGCTGTGGAACCAGTATGTGGCTGCTGATGGCAGGTGGGAGTGGGAAGACAGTGGCTACAGGTGTGCTTCCAACTCTGACCCAGAGCCTGGATTAAGCCCAGAGTCAGAGGCGGAGGAGTCACCTGTCCCCCTGTTTATACCTGAATCCAAGATAAGGGTCTTTTCCCCATGTTGATTGGGGGGGGACCTCATCTTGGATTTCAGTAAATACAGTGCCTGGTTTTAGCATGGAATAAAATATATCCGGTCATTGTTAACCAAAAGTGTTGGAATTTTAACATTTTTTCAAAATTTGATGAAAGTCATTGTATTCATTAATGAAAGCAGTTGAACTGTGAAAATAACATTGCCCCTAATATTTAGATGAACGTAAAATAATGCTTTTCTTGACTTATAGATGACTTTAGTTAAAAACCCTAAACTTTTGTGGTGAGATAAGCCTTTTTCTTTCAAGGAGTAAATTGTCATTTAAAATCTTGGGAAACCATATCAGATAGCTTTCATTGAGAACTTTGCTAGATGTATAGTGCACTGCTTGGCCGTACATCTTTGCAAAAATATATCCCTTGAAGGAAGAAAGGACTTTTCTGTTGTACTCTACTGTTGAGAGAGCAGTGTTGTCCAGAATGGGTATCTATATGGTACAAGACAGTGCTGTTCAAGATATTCTGTTACTGTTACATCTGCTAGCTCCAGGACTAGAAGCAGACCTCAGAAGCATATGGAAAGATTTTCTGTTAAAAGCAACTGCACTGGAGAAAGCTAAGGTTGCAAACAGTTTCAATTAACCCCTTGATTTTCTGAAGTTGGGAACTTTCTAAGTTTCTAAGTTTTCTGAAGCCAGAGAACTTACATTGAATATTTCTGCAACCAGTTAACTTATAGCTATGATTCATTGTATTGCTGAATTTAGATCTTTCAGGATTTTCTGTGACATAACATAATGATGAATCTTGCTCTTTATATCATCAGTAAGAAATTCAACATTTTTAATTCACAGATAACATAGAAGTCTTTGGAAATGTTGATTTACAAACTCTGAATCAGTTACTTAGTTTGTATTCTGTCCTGATCACTGTATCTCAAGAAAGGTCTGGTGTAAATAGAAGGATGAGGGTGATACATTTTAAAGAGCAGATGAAAAAGGGTGAGGAAGTGACATGACAGAAGCGTGAAGAAAAATGAATGATATATGGACATTTTATTTTTATATTATTATAGTAGTTAAATGAAAGTAAAATTGTTTCAGTCAAATCCACTTAATTTCACATACTGAACTCCAAGAAGAAGTATTTAGAATTGATTATGTTTGTTCTTTATACATATGTATCTGTACATTGTGGGACTCACAATCATAAAAATGCCATCAGGGCTAAATGTGTAACATAATTTTAAAAGAATAGAAAATAACAGTTATATTAGGATCTGTTTTTAAAAAATAAATGTCATAAACCCTCTTGTGATAGGCAATAAGATAACTTCCTGCATATGTGGGATTAGGAATACTGTACATTTCTCTTATGGTAAGTTTATTTTATCGTTGTCCATTATGGAGTTTCTTATAACATTTTATAGACCTTTCAAAGGCAGATTATTACATTAGCTGGACCATTGTTCTGGTCTGCTATAACAGCCTCTGTGTTCCAATCCACTTTCCTATTGTATTTGTATTTAAAAGTGGATGGGGTTATACCCTTCCATTTAAATGGAGGGAATACTGCAGGAAAATATCAACATTTCAAAACCATAGCTGAGAGATGTAGTCTTGAGTATTACCTACGAATTTTAACTTTCCTACTTAACTAGAACCCAGAAGAACAGATTCCTAAAATTAGGGACTTTAAATACTTTTGCAGCTGTTTTATTTATTTGGAAAACAGAACAGCATCTGTTCTTACAGTGGCACAGCAACTGCACATGTGAGCTGCAGAAATCTTGATCATTTACTCAGTAACTTGAATGCTTACTGTGAGCACAATACCCAAATCTTCCTTGAACTTCACAGCAACAGAAGATCTGCTTCTCTTCTGTTGTTTAATTAAACTAGTTCCCTTAATACTTGTTAATTTACTTCAGGGCTGTCCAACTTCTAAGCAGATAGAGGCCACGTGCCCTGCAGGTCATACCAGTGGGGGCCATGAACTTCATGGGCATCCCCCAGTTCACCTTAAGTGTGGGTGTCACCCTCAACCTCAACTCTCCAGTGGTGGGCTCCCTGCTGCACTGAGCCATTTGGCCACCCTGGGTCATGCACTGTTATGGCACCACAGGTTCCGTTGCCCTGTCCTGCCCTGCCACTTGGGATGGGGGCAGGAAATGGAAGCCAGAGGAAGGAGGAGGAGCCTAAAGGTGCTGGCTGCCATTGCAGCCAGAATAATGCTGGGGAGGAGTGGTGGCTAGGTGTGAGGAGTGGTGGCTAGGTGTGAGTTCAGGGGCCACAAATTAACATCTATGGGCTTCAGGCTACCAGTTGGACATCCCTGATTTACATGTTCACATTTCCATACATAAAAGATAATTTTATATTTTATTTACTCTTTAGTGATTCAGTTAACTAAAAGTAAGTTGTATTTGAGCCCTCAAATAAAGCAGTAATTAATATTAAGGTAAATGTTAATTGTAAAAATGTAATGTCAGATTATCAGAACTTGGGTTCATGTGTAGACTTTGGGCAGGAATGTGACTGTAAAAAGAGATAGAATTTATAAGCACATGGATGTTTGTGTATGTCATTAATAATGGACAAAAATAGTAGGTAATTAATTTGTACACATTGAATTTGAAAAAGTAGTTATAAGGTGCATAGCTGCCAAGTATAAGCATAATTAGACACACAGTTGCACTTAGAAACACTGTAATGATTTCAGCAGACGGTACTTAAAAACAAAAACAACTGATTGGCCTTGAGTTCACAGGCAAGTATTTAACCATGAAAGTTCACATTCTGTATAATTACCTAATTATAAGTACTATATTTACTTAACTCTAAGATGACGCTTCCCTTCCCCCCCACCCCAGTAACATGGGGGTGAAAAGCCTCTCATCTTAGAATTGAGCATGAGAGAGGTGGAGAGGCGGCTGCTGTGTCTTGGACTCCAGCCCCTACCTGGGCCACAGCTGCAGCTTCTGCCTGTCCCCCTCTCTGCACCACATCTGCATCTCATGAACTCCACTGTGCTGCCCACTTGCCTCCCTGCATGCAACCTTTGTTCCCTTGCCTGCCCCTCTCTCTCCCCTCCTTACCCATGGCTCTTTGGTGCCAGGCTCTATGCACCCTGAACTCTGGGGCACTGAGTGTGCTCCCAGCCTGGCCCTATAGCAGTGGTGTTGCTGGTGCTGTGCTCTGTGCCCCAGACTAGAACAGGGACAGAACCTGAGCAAGGGTAAGTGGGTGGGGTGGGGAACAGGATAGGGGCAGAAGTGGCAGGGGGAGGCATAAACAAAGGACAAGCTGCTTGGCCTCCCAACACCATCTGCGTCCCCACTGCCTACTCCCCCACAGTGGTGGGAGGGATAAATTGAAGGCAAACCTCCAATAATTAGATTGTATATATGGGAAAATATAACATTTATAAATTTTTGAAGTATGGAATCTAATTACTGGGGGGTTGTCTTGAATTCAGGGTCATCTTCGATTTGAGTAAATACAGTTGGTAAGTAACCATAAGTGGATACTTAAACTTACGTATTACACATATATGTAGTTACAACTTTTTAAGCATCTGCAATGATTGTTTATCAAATAGCATTAAGTTTGTATTTATTTATTTTAAAAAATTCTAATGTATTGGGTGCCAGAGGGTTTGGATGGCTAAGATGATTCATAATGGGATAGAGAGATGCTCTAAATTCTAGGTAACATGATTAAATCTAGGACTGATGGTTGGTGCCTAGCATTTTGTCTCTTGCAGAATGATTAACAGTCTAAACCCACTTCCTGCTGGACAAATATCTGTATCCAAAAGCCATCATCACAAAATGTTTTTCCTCCCCTCAAGGATGCTCCCCTTAGTTCATATTCATGGAACTTTGGTCAGTTAGTGTATTTTTGATGTTTGCGTGCTCTCGCTACTCTTTTTTGGGATAAATAAAATAGTCTGTCACTTTTCTTAGGTTGCAAACAGATGTTGCATTTATACTGGGATAAACAGTTTTATCCTGGGACAAAGTACAGCCATACAGCCATCTATTTCCATTGTCTCAGGATAAATCCTAAAAAGTTTCCTGGATAAGAGGTAATAACAGTTTTTCCTGAGATATTGCAAAGTAAGTCTGTACGGTTATCCTGGTACTGCATCATTGAATCAGTGGCAAGAAAGTAGCACTGCATTCAGCTGCTTTCTAAACGATCATTAGAAGGATGGTACATGTACATGCCAATCCTGAGAGATTTTTGTTCCAAGGCAAAAACAGGTCCAATTTATCCAGGGACAAATGCAATATCTATTCATAGCCATAGATTCATAGAGTCATAGTAGTAGGGCTAGAAGGGACTATCAGAGCTCACTTAGCCCAATCCCCTGCCTCAGGCAGGATCAGCCCTACCCAACCCATCCCATACAACCATAATCTAAACTCTGCATAAGACTATCGTCAACCCTGACACAATATAGACCTGCCACCGGTTAAGCAGGGGAACCACAGCAGCCAGTGCCTTGCTTCTGTAATATGTTATCAATATAAACACTCAAGAGGTCCCAGATAAAGGGCCAGGCCTCCTGTTACAGACAAAGCAACGGCACCCCCCTGCCAAGTCCATACCAATCTGACCATGGGGTAAAATTCCTTCTTGATCCCAAATATGGTAGTCCACTTGACCCTGAGCAGAGGGGCAAGACCCTCTAACCAGAAACCTCCAGCTTTTCTCTGAGCAGAAGAATCAGCATAGCCTTAGCTGTAGCCAAACCCAGTGCCTCTGGAGAGGCTTAAAAACACCCTGACACATATAGGAACACTGGAATTATTATATATAAGATGTCCTCACAGGGAATGTTTCCTTCTGATCCACCAATAGTTGGAAATCAAATTAAGCTGAGAATGTATAAGGTTTCTAGTCCTTCAAAAATGTTATTTAATATTTTGATAATATTTATAATTTTTAAAGTATTTACTAAAAGAATTCTGCATAATCTTACTATCAGTCATTGAACTTTCATGTAAATGTGATGGTTTAGCATTGTGTGTTAGTTATATGATATATGTAAAAGAAATTATTAGTAATACAGATAAAACATTTTTTAATCAAAAATAATTTTGGAGAAGATGCAAAAGAAGTTGTCCTGGAGTAGAACTGAGAGTCTTCAAGAGACCCCATCCAGGTCAGATGTGGATATGGATAGAGATTTTTGTAATGTCATTAGAAAGGTAAATGCTACTGGAAATTGTGTTTATAACAGGGTGGCCTTGAAGTCCCTAGAGGCTGACCAAATTCCTTGCACCCTGTTCTCAGGGCAGGCCACCCTTCTTTTGCTGAGCATGCCTTGATGTAAATGTTTATTTAACTTTGATATAAAGGATGGGAGGGTGCCCTGATCATACACTAATGGTCAGTATGTGTCGGGGGGTCAACGCCATAAGGGCTAATTATGTGGCTTCATTCCTCCCCTACACCATATCACATGCCTTGCAGGTGTTTTGAGTTACCAATCTAGTGGGACATGTGTCCATATATCTCCAGGCCACTTCAAGCCTGCCTTCCTTTGTTGGGGTTTTATCCTTCCCAGCTTCAGCCCCACTGCTCTGGTTGGTCCCATAGCCAAGGCCTGGCCTGGCTGTTCTAGGCCTGGTCTCTAGCCTCAGCCCTGGTCTCCACCCAGCTCTGAGCTCTGCAGCCCCCTCCTCTCCCCCCTCTTACACCTGTTCTGTCCAGCTCTGGGCTGTACACCTCCCCTCCCCACCCACCCCCGGTGCTCTGCCTTGAGGCTGCTGCCCAGCCAGGTTCAAGATAGTCATATACCCCTAGGACACTAATGTCCAAACCACCTCTTTAGTCCCAAACATAAGCCAGCAGTGTAACTTAAAACACTGAAGCCTTCTACTAGGCACCCAAACCCATACTGGGCTTAACATAAATGCCACTTGCCTGCAAAATGAATATCTTTCTCTCTGCCCCAAGCAGCTCTTCCTTGTTCCCAAGTCTGCAGAGATGCTTCCTTCCAGTCCCCCTGTAGATTCCGGGGGCCTCACCATGCTGCTATCAAGAGCTCCACACTTTGCAACTCCCAGGGCTGACCTCTCTGACTGGCTCAAGCCCAGGGCTTATATAGCTCTGGCCTTATATAGCTCTGGCCTGAGCTCTCTTGTTACGTGATGGCCCAGTCAGTTTCCTGACTACAGGGCTGTAGTTTAAACGTTGATCTGCTGGCTACCTGTACTATATTGACTACCCTTAGAAGGGCTGCACCACTCCTCACTAACAAGGCCAGGGTTCCCTGTTACAGTGTTATTATGGGAGAATCGTCCTGCTGATAGTTAAAAGTTGGAACAAAAGAAAATGATGTAGCTAGCATTGGATCCAACCACCTTTGACTCTGCAGCCTTAATTAGGGTTTCCAGTTCCTAAAAAGAGGAAATCTGTTGGGAGAAACCTCACTCCCAACCCACAGCCCCCTGGCCCTGCCAGTACCCCTTACTCCCAACCTGAAACCCCCCCCAACCCAGCTGCTGACCCTCACTTGTGACCCGCAGGCCGCTGGCCCTGCTGATACCCCTCACTCCTGACTCACATTTCCCTGCCCCCCTTGGCACTGCCAGTACCCCTCACTCCCAATCCAAAAGCCCCCTGTGCCCCTTGTGCCCTCAGTCCCAAGCCACAGCCCCCCAAGCCCTGCCAGTGCCCCTCACTCCCAACCTACAGCCCCCTGCTTCCCCCAGCCCTGCAGCATCTCCAAGCTGTCCCACCCTTGCAAGCAAGGGCACTGGCCCCTGTGCCACCAGCTGAGCCATGCAGCTCCCTGATGCCCCTGAAGGTCACCCCTTACCTCT